>NW_027122673.1:0-566506 GCF_030686945.1 Centruroides vittatus
TAAAATTATGTTTACGCTATTTTCATATTTCTTGTAAGAAATTTCTGTAGCGTAACGTGAAAAACGAAATATTTTTTATCGTAACGTTGGAGTGAGCAAAATTCGTTTTACAATCGGTACTTGTCTGCTGCTCTCTTTAAAATTAGAAGTTCGCTATAAATTAAAAGTTATTGTTTACGCTATTTTCATATTTCTTGTAGAAATTTCTGTAGCGTAACGTGAAAAACGAAATATTTTTTATCGTAACGTTGGAGTGAGCAAAATTCGTTACATCGGTACTTGTTGCTGCTCTCTTAAAATTAGAAGTTCGCTATAAATTAAAAGTTATTGTTTACGCTATTTTCATATTTCTTGTAGAAATTTCTGTAGCGTAACGTGAAAAACGAAATATTTTTTATCGTAACGTTGGAGTGAGCAAAATTCGTTACATCGGTACTTGTTGCTGCTCTCTTAAAATTAGAAGTTCGCTATAAATTAAAAGTTATTGTTTACGCTATTTTCATATTTCTTGTAGAAATTTCTGTAGCGTAACGTGAAAAACGAAATATTTTTTATCGTAACGTTGGAGTGAGCAAAATTCGTTACATCGGTACTTGTTGCTGCTCTCTTAAAATTAGAAGTTCGCTATAAATTAAAAGTTATTGTTTACGCTATTTTCATATTTCTTGTAGAAATTTCTGTAGCGTAACGTGAAAAACGAAATATTTTTTATCGTAACGTTGGAGTGAGCAAAATTCGTTACATCGGTACTTGTTGCTGCTCTCTTAAAATTAGAAGTTCGCTATAAATTAAAAGTTATTGTTTACGCTATTTACATATTTCTTGTAGAAATTTCTGTAGCGTAACGTGAAAAACGAAATATTTTTTATCGTAACGTTGGAGTGAGCAAAATTCGTTACATCGGTACTTGTTGCTGCTCTCTTAAAATTAGAAGTTCGCTATAAATTAAAAGTTATTGTTTACGCTATTTACATATTTCTTGTAGAAATTTCTGTAGCGTAACGTGAAAAACGAAATATTTTTTATCGTAACGTTGGAGTGAGCAAAATTCGTTACATCGGTACTTGTTGCTGCTCTCTTAAAATTAGAAGTTCGCTATAAATTAAAAGTTATTGTTTACGCTATTTACATATTTCTTGTAGAAATTTCTGTAGCGTAACGTGAAAAACGAAATATTTTTTATCGTAACGTTGGAGTGAGCAAAATTCGTTACATCGGTACTTGTTGCTGCTCTCTTAAAATTAGAAGTTCGCTATAAATTAAAAGTTATTGTTTACGCTATTTACATATTTCTTGTAGAAATTTCTGTAGCGTAACGTGAAAAACGAAATATTTTTTATCGTAACGTTGGAGTGAGCAAAATTCGTTACATCGGTACTTGTTGCTGCTCTCTTAAAATTAGAAGTTCGCTATAAATTAAAAGTTATTGTTTACGCTATTTACATATTTCTTGTAGAAATTTCTGTAGCGTAACGTGAAAAACGAAATATTTTTTATCGTAACGTTGGAGTGAGCAAAATTCGTTACATCGGTACTTGTTGCTGCTCTCTTAAAATTAGAAGTTCGCTATAAATTAAAAGTTATTGTTTACGCTATTTACATATTTCTTGTAGAAATTTCTGTAGCGTAACGTGAAAAACGAAATATTTTTTATCGTAACGTTGGAGTGAGCAAAATTCGTTACATCGGTACTTGTTGCTGCTCTCTTAAAATTAGAAGTTCGCTATAAATTAAAAGTTATTGTTTACGCTATTTACATATTTCTTGTAGAAATTTCTGTAGCGTAACGTGAAAAACGAAATATTTTTTATCGTAACGTTGGAGTGAGCAAAATTCGTTACATCGGTACTTGTTGCTGCTCTCTTAAAATTAGAAGTTCGCTATAAATTAAAAGTTATTGTTTACGCTATTTACATATTTCTTGTAGAAATTTCTGTAGCGTAACGTGAAAAACGAAATATTTTTTATCGTAACGTTGGAGTGAGCAAAATTCGTTACATCGGTACTTGTTGCTGCTCTCTTAAAATTAGAAGTTCGCTATAAATTAAAAGTTATTGTTTACGCTATTTACATATTTCTTGTAGAAATTTCTGTAGCGTAACGTGAAAAACGAAATATTTTTTATCGTAACGTTGGAGTGAGCAAAATTCGTTACATCGGTACTTGTTGCTGCTCTCTTAAAATTAGAAGTTCGCTATAAATTAAAAGTTATTGTTTACGCTATTTACATATTTCTTGTAGAAATTTCTGTAGCGTAACGTGAAAAACGAAATATTTTTTATCGTAACGTTGGAGTGAGCAAAATTCGTTACATCGGTACTTGTTGCTGCTCTCTTAAAATTAGAAGTTCGCTATAAATTAAAAGTTATTGTTTACGCTATTTACATATTTCTTGTAGAAATTTCTGTAGCGTAACGTGAAAAACGAAATATTTTTTATCGTAACGTTGGAGTGAGCAAAATTCGTTACATCGGTACTTGTTGCTGCTCTCTTAAAATTAGAAGTTCGCTATAAATTAAAAGTTATTGTTTACGCTATTTACATATTTCTTGTAGAAATTTCTGTAGCGTAACGTGAAAAACGAAATATTTTTTATCGTAACGTTGGAGTGAGCAAAATTCGTTACATCGGTACTTGTTGCTGCTCTCTTAAAATTAGAAGTTCGCTATAAATTAAAAGTTATTGTTTACGCTATTTACATATTTCTTGTAGAAATTTCTGTAGCGTAACGTGAAAAACGAAATATTTTTTATCGTAACGTTGGAGTGAGCAAAATTCGTTACATCGGTACTTGTTGCTGCTCTCTTAAAATTAGAAGTTCGCTATAAATTAAAAGTTATTGTTTACGCTATTTACATATTTCTTGTAGAAATTTCTGTAGCGTAACGTGAAAAACGAAATATTTTTTATCGTAACGTTGGAGTGAGCAAAATTCGTTACATCGGTACTTGTTGCTGCTCTCTTAAAATTAGAAGTTCGCTATAAATTAAAAGTTATTGTTTACGCTATTTACATATTTCTTGTAGAAATTTCTGTAGCGTAACGTGAAAAACGAAATATTTTTTATCGTAACGTTGGAGTGAGCAAAATTCGTTACATCGGTACTTGTTGCTGCTCTCTTAAAATTAGAAGTTCGCTATAAATTAAAAGTTATTGTTTACGCTATTTACATATTTCTTGTAGAAATTTCTGTAGCGTAACGTGAAAAACGAAATATTTTTTATCGTAACGTTGGAGTGAGCAAAATTCGTTACATCGGTACTTGTTGCTGCTCTCTTAAAATTAGAAGTTCGCTATAAATTAAAAGTTATTGTTTACGCTATTTACATATTTCTTGTAGAAATTTCTGTAGCGTAACGTGAAAAACGAAATATTTTTTATCGTAACGTTGGAGTGAGCAAAATTCGTTACATCGGTACTTGTTGCTGCTCTCTTAAAATTAGAAGTTCGCTATAAATTAAAAGTTATTGTTTACGCTATTTTCATATTTCTTGTAGAAATTTCTGTAGCGTAACGTGAAAAACGAAATATTTTTTATCGTAACGTTGGAGTGAGCAAAATTCGTTACATCGGTACTTGTTGCTGCTCTCTTAAAATTAGAAGTTCGCTATAAATTAAAAGTTATTGTTTACGCTATTTTCATATTTCTTGTAGAAATTTCTGTAGCGTAACGTGAAAAACGAAATATTTATTATCGTAACGTTGGAGTGAGCAAAATTCGTTACATCGGTACTTGTTGCTGCTCTCTTAAAATTAGAAGTTCGCTATAAATTAAAAGTTATTGTTTACGCTATTTTCATATTTCTTGTAGAAATTTCTGTAGCGTAACGTGAAAAACGAAATATTTATTATCGTAACGTTGGAGTGAGCAAAATTCGTTACATCGGTACTTGTTGCTGCTCTCTTAAAATTAGAAGTTCGCTATAAATTAAAAGTTATTGTTTACGCTATTTTCATATTTCTTGTAGAAATTTCTGTAGCGTAACGTGAAAAACGAAATATTTATTATCGTAACGTTGGAGTGAGCAAAATTCGTTACATCGGTACTTGTTGCTGCTCTCTTAAAATTAGAAGTTCGCTATAAATTAAAAGTTATTGTTTACGCTATTTTCATATTTCTTGTAGAAATTTCTGTAGCGTAACGTGAAAAACGAAATATTTATTATCGTAACGTTGGAGTGAGCAAAATTCGTTACATCGGTACTTGTTGCTGCTCTCTTAAAATTAGAAGTTCGCTATAAATTAAAAGTTATTGTTTACGCTATTTTCATATTTCTTGTAGAAATTTCTGTAGCGTAACGTGAAAAACGAAATATTTATTATCGTAACGTTGGAGTGAGCAAAATTCGTTACATCGGTACTTGTTGCTGCTCTCTTAAAATTAGAAGTTCGCTATAAATTAAAAGTTATTGTTTACGCTATTTTCATATTTCTTGTAGAAATTTCTGTAGCGTAACGTGAAAAACGAAATATTTATTATCGTAACGTTGGAGTGAGCAAAATTCGTTACATCGGTACTTGTTGCTGCTCTCTTAAAATTAGAAGTTCGCTATAAATTAAAAGTTATTGTTTACGCTATTTTCATATTTCTTGTAGAAATTTCTGTAGCGTAACGTGAAAAACGAAATATTTATTATCGTAACGTTGGAGTGAGCAAAATTCGTTACATCGGTACTTGTTGCTGCTCTCTTAAAATTAGAAGTTCGCTATAAATTAAAAGTTATTGTTTACGCTATTTTCATATTTCTTGTAGAAATTTCTGTAGCGTAACGTGAAAAACGAAATATTTATTATTGTAACGTTGGAGTGAGCAAAATTCGTTACATCGGTACTTGTTGCTGCTCTCTTAAAATTAGAAGTTCGCTATAAATTAAAAGTTATTGTTTACGCTATTTTCATATTTCTTGTAGAAATTTCTGTAGCGTAACGTGAAAAACGAAATATTTATTATCGTAACGTTGGAGTGAGCAAAATTCGTTACATCGGTACTTGTTGCTGCTCTCTTAAAATTAGAAGTTCGCTATAAATTAAAAGTTATTGTTTACGCTATTTTCATATTTCTTGTAGAAATTTCTGTAGCGTAACGTGAAAAACGAAATATTTATTATCGTAACGTTGGAGTGAGCAAAATTCGTTACATCGGTACTTGTTGCTGCTCTCTTAAAATTAGAAGTTCGCTATAAATTAAAAGTTATTGTTTACGCTATTTTCATATTTCTTGTAGAAATTTCTGTAGCGTAACGTGAAAAACGAAATATTTATTATTGTAACGTTGGAGTGAGCAAAATTCGTTACATCGGTACTTGTTGCTGCTCTCTTAAAATTAGAAGTTCGCTATAAATTAAAAGTTATTGTTTACGCTATTTTCATATTTCTTGTAGAAATTTCTGTAGCGTAACGTGAAAAACGAAATATTTATTATCGTAACGTTGGAGTGAGCAAAATTCGTTACATCGGTACTTGTTGCTGCTCTCTTAAAATTAGAAGTTCGCTATAAATTAAAAGTTATTGTTTACGCTATTTTCATATTTCTTGTAGAAATTTCTGTAGCGTAACGTGAAAAACGAAATATTTATTATCGTAACGTTGGAGTGAGCAAAATTCGTTACATCGGTACTTGTTGCTGCTCTCTTAAAATTAGAAGTTCGCTATAAATTAAAAGTTATTGTTTACGCTATTTTCATATTTCTTGTAGAAATTTCTGTAGCGTAACGTGAAAAACGAAATATTTATTATTGTAACGTTGGAGTGAGCAAAATTCGTTACATCGGTACTTGTTGCTGCTCTCTTAAAATTAGAAGTTCGCTATAAATTAAAAGTTATTGTTTACGCTATTTTCATATTTCTTGTAGAAATTTCTGTAGCGTAACGTGAAAAACGAAATATTTATTATCGTAACGTTGGAGTGAGCAAAATTCGTTACATCGGTACTTGTTGCTGCTCTCTTAAAATTAGAAGTTCGCTATAAATTAAAAGTTATTGTTTACGCTATTTTCATATTTCTTGTAGAAATTTCTGTAGCGTAACGTGAAAAACGAAATATTTATTATCGTAACGTTGGAGTGAGCAAAATTCGTTACATCGGTACTTGTTGCTGCTCTCTTAAAATTAGAAGTTCGCTATAAATTAAAAGTTATTGTTTACGCTATTTTCATATTTCTTGTAGAAATTTCTGTAGCGTAACGTGAAAAACGAAATATTTATTATTGTAACGTTGGAGTGAGCAAAATTCGTTACATCGGTACTTGTTGCTGCTCTCTTAAAATTAGAAGTTCGCTATAAATTAAAAGTTATTGTTTACGCTATTTTCATATTTCTTGTAGAAATTTCTGTAGCGTAACGTGAAAAACGAAATATTTATTATTGTAACGTTGGTGTGAGCAAAATTCGTTACATCGGTACTTGTTGCTGCTCTCTTAAAATTAGAAGTTCGCTATAAATTAAAAGTTATTGTTTACGCTATTTTCATATTTCTTGTAGAAATTTCTGTAGCGTAACGTGAAAAACGAAATATTTATTATTGTAACGTTGGAGTGAGCAAAATTCGTTACATCGGTACTTGTTGCTGCTCTCTTAAAATTAGAAGTTCGCTATAAATTAAAAGTTATTGTTTACGCTATTTTCATATTTCTTGTAGAAATTTCTGTAGCGTAACGTGAAAAACGAAATATTTATTATTGTAACGTTGGTGTGAGCAAAATTCGTTACATCGGTACTTGTTGCTGCTCTCTTAAAATTAGAAGTTCGCTATAAATTAAAAGTTATTGTTTACGCTATTTTCATATTTCTTGTAGAAATTTCTGTAGCGTAACGTGAAAAACGAAATATTTATTATTGTAACGTTGGTGTGAGCAAAATTCGTTACATCGGTACTTGTTGCTGCTCTCTTAAAATTAGAAGTTCGCTATAAATTAAAAGTTATTGTTTACGCTATTTTCATATTTCTTGTAGAAATTTCTGTAGCGTAACGTGAAAAACGAAATATTTATTATCGTAACGTTGGAGTGAGCAAAATTCGTTACATCGGTACTTGTTGCTGCTCTCTTAAAATTAGAAGTTCGCTATAAATTAAAAGTTATTGTTTACGCTATTTTCATATTTCTTGTAGAAATTTCTGTAGCGTAACGTGAAAAACGAAATATTTATTATCGTAACGTTGGAGTGAGCAAAATTCGTTACATCGGTACTTGTTGCTGCTCTCTTAAAATTAGAAGTTCGCTATAAATTAAAAGTTATTGTTTACGCTATTTTCATATTTCTTGTAGAAATTTCTGTAGCGTAACGTGAAAAACGAAATATTTATTATCGTAACGTTGGAGTGAGCAAAATTCGTTACATCGGTACTTGTTGCTGCTCTCTTAAAATTAGAAGTTCGCTATAAATTAAAAGTTATTGTTTACGCTATTTTCATATTTCTTGTAGAAATTTCTGTAGCGTAACGTGAAAAACGAAATATTTATTATCGTAACGTTGGAGTGAGCAAAATTCGTTACATCGGTACTTGTTGCTGCTCTCTTAAAATTAGAAGTTCGCTATAAATTAAAAGTTATTGTTTACGCTATTTTCATATTTCTTGTAGAAATTTCTGTAGCGTAACGTGAAAAACGAAATATTTATTATCGTAACGTTGGAGTGAGCAAAATTCGTTACATCGGTACTTGTTGCTGCTCTCTTAAAATTAGAAGTTCGCTATAAATTAAAAGTTATTGTTTACGCTATTTTCATATTTCTTGTAGAAATTTCTGTAGCGTAACGTGAAAAACGAAATATTTATTATCGTAACGTTGGAGTGAGCAAAATTCGTTACATCGGTACTTGTTGCTGCTCTCTTAAAATTAGAAGTTCGCTATAAATTAAAAGTTATTGTTTACGCTATTTTCATATTTCTTGTAGAAATTTCTGTAGCGTAACGTGAAAAACGAAATATTTATTATCGTAACGTTGGAGTGAGCAAAATTCGTTACATCGGTACTTGTTGCTGCTCTCTTAAAATTAGAAGTTCGCTATAAATTAAAAGTTATTGTTTACGCTATTTTCATATTTCTTGTAGAAATTTCTGTAGCGTAACGTGAAAAACGAAATATTTATTATCGTAACGTTGGAGTGAGCAAAATTCGTTACATCGGTACTTGTTGCTGCTCTCTTAAAATTAGAAGTTCGCTATAAATTAAAAGTTATTGTTTACGCTATTTTCATATTTCTTGTAGAAATTTCTGTAGCGTAACGTGAAAAACGAAATATTTATTATCGTAACGTTGGAGTGAGCAAAATTCGTTACATCGGTACTTGTTGCTGCTCTCTTAAAATTAGAAGTTCGCTATAAATTAAAAGTTATTGTTTACGCTATTTTCATATTTCTTGTAGAAATTTCTGTAGCGTAACGTGAAAAACGAAATATTTTTTATCGTAACGTTGGAGTGAGCAAAATTCGTTACATCGGTACTTGTTGCTGCTCTCTTAAAATTAGAAGTTCGCTATAAATTAAAAGTTATTGTTTACGCTATTTTCATATTTCTTGTAGAAATTTCTGTAGCGTAACGTGAAAAACGAAATATTTTTTATCGTAACGTTGGAGTGAGCAAAATTCGTTACATCGGTACTTGTTGCTGCTCTCTTAAAATTAGAAGTTCGCTATAAATTAAAAGTTATTGTTTACGCTATTTTCATATTTCTTGTAGAAATTTCTGTAGCGTAACGTGAAAAACGAAATATTTTTTATCGTAACGTTGGAGTGAGCAAAATTCGTTACATCGGTACTTGTTGCTGCTCTCTTAAAATTAGAAGTTCGCTATAAATTAAAAGTTATTGTTTACGCTATTTTCATATTTCTTGTAGAAATTTCTGTAGCGTAACGTGAAAAACGAAATATTTTTTATCGTAACGTTGGAGTGAGCAAAATTCGTTACATCGGTACTTGTTGCTGCTCTCTTAAAATTAGAAGTTCGCTATAAATTAAAAGTTATTGTTTACGCTATTTTCATATTTCTTGTAGAAATTTCTGTAGCGTAACGTGAAAAACGAAATATTTTTTATCGTAACGTTGGAGTGAGCAAAATTCGTTACATCGGTACTTGTTGCTGCTCTCTTAAAATTAGAAGTTCGCTATAAATTAAAAGTTATTGTTTACGCTATTTTCATATTTCTTGTAGAAATTTCTGTAGCGTAACGTGAAAAACGAAATATTTTTTATCGTAACGTTGGAGTGAGCAAAATTCGTTACATCGGTACTTGTTGCTGCTCTCTTAAAATTAGAAGTTCGCTATAAATTAAAAGTTATTGTTTACGCTATTTTCATATTTCTTGTAGAAATTTCTGTAGCGTAACGTGAAAAACGAAATATTTTTTATCGTAACGTTGGAGTGAGCAAAATTCGTTACATCGGTACTTGTTGCTGCTCTCTTAAAATTAGAAGTTCGCTATAAATTAAAAGTTATTGTTTACGCTATTTTCATATTTCTTGTAGAAATTTCTGTAGCGTAACGTGAAAAACGAAATATTTTTTATCGTAACGTTGGAGTGAGCAAAATTCGTTACATCGGTACTTGTTGCTGCTCTCTTAAAATTAGAAGTTCGCTATAAATTAAAAGTTATTGTTTACGCTATTTTCATATTTCTTGTAGAAATTTCTGTAGCGTAACGTGAAAAACGAAATATTTTTTATCGTAACGTTGGAGTGAGCAAAATTCGTTACATCGGTACTTGTTGCTGCTCTCTTAAAATTAGAAGTTCGCTATAAATTAAAAGTTATTGTTTACGCTATTTTCATATTTCTTGTAGAAATTTCTGTAGCGTAACGTGAAAAACGAAATATTTTTTATCGTAACGTTGGAGTGAGCAAAATTCGTTACATCGGTACTTGTTGCTGCTCTCTTAAAATTAGAAGTTCGCTATAAATTAAAAGTTATTGTTTACGCTATTTTCATATTTCTTGTAGAAATTTCTGTAGCGTAACGTGAAAAACGAAATATTTTTTATCGTAACGTTGGAGTGAGCAAAATTCGTTACATCGGTACTTGTTGCTGCTCTCTTAAAATTAGAAGTTCGCTATAAATTAAAAGTTATTGTTTACGCTATTTTCATATTTCTTGTAGAAATTTCTGTAGCGTAACGTGAAAAACGAAATATTTATTATCGTAACGTTGGAGTGAGCAAAATTCGTTACATCGGTACTTGTTGCTGCTCTCTTAAAATTAGAAGTTCGCTATAAATTAAAAGTTATTGTTTACGCTATTTTCATATTTCTTGTAGAAATTTCTGTAGCGTAACGTGAAAAACGAAATATTTATTATCGTAACGTTGGAGTGAGCAAAATTCGTTACATCGGTACTTGTTGCTGCTCTCTTAAAATTAGAAGTTCGCTATAAATTAAAAGTTATTGTTTACGCTATTTTCATATTTTTTGTAGAAATTTCTGTAGCGTAACGTGAAAAACGAAATATTTATTATCGTAACGTTGGAGTGAGCAAAATTCGTTACATCGGTACTTGTTGCTGCTCTCTTAAAATTAGAAGTTCGCTATAAATTAAAAGTTATTGTTTACGCTATTTTCATATTTTTTGTAGAAATTTCTGTAGCGTAACGTGAAAAACGAAATATTTATTATCGTAACGTTGGAGTGAGCAAAATTCGTTACATCGGTACTTGTTGCTGCTCTCTTAAAATTAGAAGTTCGCTATAAATTAAAAGTTATTGTTTACGCTATTTTCATATTTCTTGTAGAAATTTCTGTAGCGTAACGTGAAAAACGAAATATTTATTATCGTAACGTTGGAGTGAGCAAAATTCGTTACATCGGTACTTGTTGCTGCTCTCTTAAAATTAGAAGTTCGCTATAAATTAAAAGTTATTGTTTACGCTATTTTCATATTTTTTGTAGAAATTTCTGTAGCGTAACGTGAAAAACGAAATATTTATTATCGTAACGTTGGAGTGAGCAAAATTCGTTACATCGGTACTTGTTGCTGCTCTCTTAAAATTAGAAGTTCGCTATAAATTAAAAGTTATTGTTTACGCTATTTTCATATTTTTTGTAGAAATTTCTGTAGCGTAACGTGAAAAACGAAATATTTATTATCGTAACGTTGGAGTGAGCAAAATTCGTTACATCGGTACTTGTTGCTGCTCTCTTAAAATTAGAAGTTCGCTATAAATTAAAAGTTATTGTTTACGCTATTTTCATATTTCTTGTAGAAATTTCTGTAGCGTAACGTGAAAAACGAAATATTTATTATCGTAACGTTGGAGTGAGCAAAATTCGTTACATCGGTACTTGTTGCTGCTCTCTTAAAATTAGAAGTTCGCTATAAATTAAAAGTTTTTGTTTACGCTATTTTCATATTTCTTGTAGAAATTTCTGTAGCGTAACGTGAAAAACGAAATATTTTTCTATCGTAACGTTGGAGTGAGCAAAATTCGTTACATCGGTACTTGTTGCTGCTCTCTTAAAATTAGAAGTTCGCTATAAATTAAAAGTTATTTTTTACGCTATTTCTAATTTTTTGTAGAAATTTCTGTAGCGTAACGTGAAAAACGAAATATATATTATCGTAACGTTTTAGAGATTTAGTTATTTCTGGGGTTTTCAGTTTTAGTCCGGTCGTTTGTACCCACCACTTGTTCGCCATACTGCATAAGAGCGCTTCGGCACTATACGTTTTTGTCATATACGGTTTTTTCGATATTGTTCGGTCGTTTATATTACCACTTTTCCTGCCAGACCGCATAAGAGCGCTCCGGCACTTTAAGTTTTCGTTATATCAGGTTTCTCGATTTTGACCGGTCGTTCGTATTCATTACTTTCTTTCCAGACCGCCTAAGAGCGCTTTGGCACTTCAAGTTTTCGTCATATCCGGTGTTTTCGATTTTGTCCGGTCGTTTGTACTTATTACTTTTTTGCCAGACCGCATAAGATTGCTCCGGCACTTAGTACTCTCAGGTAAATTTGCATTTACCTGAGATTATGTTAATGTCTCGCTCTAATTATAATTAGATTTGAATGTTTTATGTTTTAACCGCTCCCAGATTTGTTGTATTAATTAAAAATTAAATGTTGAATTGAAGGATATTCATGTAGTTTAGGATTTTGATTAACTGTTTAATTAGATACGAGTGCGATCAATTGCCGAGGGGTCCAGAATCTAATTTGGGCGAGTAAATTTCGAATATTGTTTGGCCGGTCTTTTCCGAATATTTTCTGTTATTGTCGGCCCGGCCTTGTCTTATACGATCGGAGAAAAGAAGGCAGGGCCGGATTTACCAATCCAGGGGCCCTGGGCACAAATTCGGTGGGGTCCCCCTGTTAAGAGTAAGCAAATTTGATGATTTAGAAAATTTACACAAAATACTGTACTTTCAATTAGATTTGAACTAGGAAGTTGTAAATTTCATTTTAAAATAAGGTTATTGTAAACATACATATATTTTATTGATTAAAACTAATTATTTTAATTTAACTGAAAAATACCTATGTGAAATTTTTTCCCGAAATTTTCTGATGTTTCATAGGTTTTTTCCCGGGTTTGGTTTTCTCTGCCTGTTGCGCTCATGATTAGGCCACACTAGGCTGTCGCGGTAATAGAAAAAAAAATTATGTTTAAACATAATTTTTTTTTTCAGTTTTGTGGGGGCCCCTATTTTGTGGGGGCCCTGGGCACAGGCCCCAAATGCCCTTATGTAAATCTGGCCCTGCAAGAAGGCCCTCTTATTTCTTTCGGGCCTTAATATTAGAAAATTAAACAAAAGCCACTTTTTATAATTAATTTATCGTCCGAACAGAAACAGAAGAAGAACAATTAAAAATTTCTCTACTGAAGACTGAGTCTGTTTCTGTCTTATCTGCAGACATTTTAATTAATTTCCGTATTTATGATTTATTATTGGAGAATGTAATGCATGATTATGTACTGTAATGCATGATTATGGTGCAATTCTTTCTTAATTATTTAAATCTATTTAAATGAAAGTAAACGTTGCTCTTTATACAAAGAAACCCATTCATAATTGATTTGAAAACGTTTATTGCAATGCTAAGGATAATTCATCGAACAGAGAAAACTCTAGAAGATTGTCTCTAGTAGCGAAATTCTTGAATGAATAACATTATTATTTTACAGTAATAGACTCATAGTCTGGGCAATAAAGATTTTAACTTTTATATACCATTTTTGACTGCATCAATGTATCATAAGACAGTAGAATGAAAATTAAAACGCCTTACCTGTCTGTTGTTTTCCTGCTTATTAATTGTAAATAGTCCTCTTTTTCTGAAATATTGCTAAGAAATTTGTGATAAAATTATAAAAACCTATTCCGTATCCTTACAGGCAGCCAATCTAGGTTTAAAGCGTATCTAATTTAAATTAAGTTATTCAATTTTGATAAATTATTTATCGAAAAATATTAAGATACCTACGTTACGCTAGCTTTCGTTATTAAAATTCGCATGAAAAATGTCGAAATGGAGGGAAAAATAACTCGCAAAATCCGCAAAAGTTTATATTTTAAGATGGCGGCGGAGAATACGAAATGGAACGAATTCGAATCGGCAGAACGTTGCAATTAATGCGTCACGCATTCTACGTCATAGATGTGATATTTTTAAGATTTTAATTGCAATTTTTAAAGGAAACTGTTTTTTCAACAAATTTATTATCTCGAATTTGGCAAAATATTTCTTAAATGTGAAACTTCGCTGAAAAGAAAATTTATTCAGATAAACGTAATAAAATCACACAATAAAAAATAATTTCTAACAAAATACGTGTTAGTATTTATTTTCTTAATTCTAGTGCGCATCTTTTTGGATTTTTTTTTTCTTAAACAATTCCAAATATTATGGTGCTTCAAATACATTTACTTTTTAGTTTCTTTCGATAATAATTGTTTTTGCAATAATGCACACATCATTTAAAAGGCGTGATTTCGTAAGAATTTCCTAAAAACACTATGGAATGAGGCACTAGTAAATTGTAAACAACGACAAAAAATGGACTATCCGATAAGACAACACAACAAAAATTTAAACATTTAAATCGAGACAAAGTGTATCAAAGGCAAAGTTATACATTGGACGATAAATAATTTCTCTTTATCATCAACTGTACGCAACCGAACCTCCGAGTTAAATAAAATTGTTCTTTCTTTTATTAAATAAAGAAGGCAAAAGTACGTTTTATACAAGTACTTTTGATAGTATCCATTATTAAGCTATATTTAAGATGAATTAGTTATATTCAGATTACATACGAATAATAAATTGTTTATGATCCCTATTAAAATCACAATATGGTGCTCATATTGGTTGATCTTCGTTATTCAAAAGATACTGATGTGTCAGCTGAGAATCCCAATTCTCAGTCTTGTTAAAATGACTTTAAATATCTCGTCACAAGTTTTAAATTTACGAAATTTAAGAAAATTCTTAAAGGAGACAATACGTAAAAGTTTCTTTTCATTTTGTTGTTTTGCACGCACACCAGGAAATTTCACGGGGAGTCGACCTTTCAGAAGTTTTACCTGGTAAGCAGTTTTCTATAAATAGTTTGATTTCTTGTCGTATATTAAGTATTTGCTCGTTCTACATATTTTGTCACAGACCTATTTATTACCAGTTTTCGTAGTCTGATGCATTACAAGAGTTTCGATTTAATGTTTAAAGTTTGGGAGTTGAGTAATTAGGGTATTGTTCAAATTAAAGAGTGTTATTCTTTGAAAAGGAATGACGTATCCGTGGCTCGTTAGTTACAGCGGTTAAGCGGCAATCGGTTAGAGCGTCGTTTAATAGCAAAGTTGAAACCCAAGTTTTCAAGGCGAAAACGTGTACGTCGAACGTTCGGCGCAGCTTTCCTGTAAACCTAGAAGTTTGGCAATGGCGTTTGGAAAGCCAGTGGAATCGTGCTCGACATTCCCAAAGTCATTGCCAAACTTCTAGGCTTACAGGAAAGCTGCGCCGAACGTCCGACGTACACGCTTTCGCCTTGAAAACTTCGGCCTCGCTAATAACACGAAGGCCGTAGGTTCGACCCCTACACAAGCCAATAATTTTATCTTGTAGATTCCTAACATCGTGCGAGAATTCATCACAGATGTTCTTTTGTTTCTGTTTCCTGACAAAACAATGAAACCGTTACGCGTTAACCGAATTCGATTATTCAACTAGACACTATTGTTTTTAGCAATAACATATCAAAAATTAATCTCTACTTTTTGAAGAGCAAAGTATTACTTTTGATTGCCTTTAAAACATTTCTGCATTAAAGACAAGGACGACCTTATGAATCATTATTGGATTTAGATTTAGCTCCGACAAACGAATATAATCGAGATATAAAGGTAACGATTTATAGGACGAAATTCAAGTATTTCATGTCTATGCTGCATCGATATAATTAATGAGACTATTATAATGTTTGAATACGCTGTGCGAAATGCAATTTCCTTCCTGAAGCTATTGTCTATAAAACACAAATATGTGGAAAATTAGATTTTGACGACGTAATTAACGATTTGGCACTGGCTCCGTTAATTAATTAATGAAAAATAAGAGCAAATGAACACGTTTCCCAAATGGAATAACAGGGTTAACGAGAATTGTATCTTAGACAATGCGATTATTGGTTTAAACCCACGTATTGGCGGGCCGCGTGCTTGACATGCCTGTTTTAGATCCTGGTGCTTTTAAATTTATTCGAGACAGAGGATAAGCCTTTTATGAATTGTAGCTAACACTCGACTAGTCTAAATCTTTTTCTGTTCTTTTAAAACAAGACATATTAAAATTTAAAGAGTTATAGCGTAAATTTATTAAATGAAATTCGGATTAAAATCTTAGTAAATTTCTTCATATTCCGTACCAGAGTTAGACACGAATCTATAATATAAAAGAGGCTCGATTACTCGTTTAAATAACTGTATATTGAAAAACCCTAAACTGTGCCTTATAAAGCCCTCTATTACAGGAAGTCGTAAAATCTACTTCAGATATAAAAACCAAAGTCGGAATCTTTACATTTCATTTAATTAGGCCTAATTATGTATTGTAGATGGGAGTTTTTCTATAAAGCCTTTAATCTCTAAAACGAATTTCTTATCCGAATAAATAATAATAAAATGTAAAACGTCTCATACCCAGGGGGATGGGGCAGGGGTCGATACTCTCCACCATCAAAAAACATCTTCGAATCGCTTTCCAAATCGCACTTTTCCTAACAAAAGCAAAACGCAACAACAACAAGTTCAATTGTTGAATTCGTTTGTTACGCGTTAAACCGAGAAGAAGGGAATTTTTATCAACATTTTTTATTTATTTAAATTATAATTTCAGAATTTGACGCGTGTATAATGACGATTAAAAAGAAACACCGGTGTGGGGCTAGGAGTTAGAATAGGGCCGGTTCGATAAATGCACGTGGTGGTGCAGACTTGAAATACGAGACGGCCGGATGGCCGAGCGGTCAAGGTGGCAGCCTACCGCTCTGGGGGACCCGGGATCGAATCCGAACGGGTCGAATAATCCCAGGAATTTTTCGGGGGGTGGTCCGTTCGGATATGTCGGGCCCCGTCCCTCACCACCCGGTCGCCCTATTGTGGGCCTGGCCGAACCCGTAATGGGCCTACTAAAAGAGGCCCTCTTAGTGCCCACAGGGCGGAAAGAGTTAAAAGAAAAGACCTGAAATACGAACGTGTAAATGTAAACATTTTACGTTAACCAAGACCGTACACGGGAATATAAAACGAAATGAAAGCAAATACGTGGCGAAAATACAAGCACAACTCGATAGTTTTACCGTAATATCGGGAGAAATGATTATTTAATGGCACATAAATTACCATTTCTAGAAATGATTGTATATAATTATAAACATACGTGGACCTGATGAATCACACTCGTTGAATAAGTATTTAGTCGGCAATGTCAATATTAATTAAACTAAAACAACTTCTCGCACAATCAGTGGGAAGGATTATCATCGCAATAGAATTTTTTTTAATATTCCAGTAAGAACAAATTTAGGCAAAACTAACGTTTTCGACCATAATCATGGTCTTCCTCAGGCTTTTGACCTGTGTAAATTCGACAATTAGAGAAAAAGGTTATACCTCTTTTCCGACCTAATATCCTAGTTTTCAAAAGGTACGTAGATTACATTTTAATTCTTTGGAAGGTCTCCGCCCTATTGTCCGCTGTGTTGATTAAACTGATGCTTAAAAAGTGTCCCCGCTCTATTGTCTCTAAAGAGCCATAATGGGCTTGCTAAAAAAAGCAAGCTCATTACGAGTTCGGTCAGACCCATAATGGTGCCCGATCGAATAGTGAGGGATGGGACTTGACATATCCGAAAGACTATCCAAAAATTCCTGGGATTCAACCCGTCCGCATTCAATGGCCTCGGCTATCCGATCGTCCTTCAATTCGCTACTAAATCACAAAAATCCATATTAAATTTGAACTCGAACTCTTATTATACAGGTGAATTGACGACCGGTTCGTCAAGCAGTTACGGTGGCAACCTACCGCTGCGAGGATCCGGGATCGAATTCAGACGGGTCAAAAAAACACTAAGAATTTTTCGGGGCTGGTTTGTTCACATATGCCGAGCCTCGTCTCTCACCCATTCCTGCCCATGGACCGCCTTATGGCAGAGCGGTCAAAGTGGCAACCTACTGCTCTGGGGGACCAGGGATCGAATCAGAACGAGTCGAAATTTTCTCAGGAATTTTTCGGGAGTGGTCCGTCCGGATATGTCGGCACCCTCCCTCACCACCCGGCCGCCCCATTGTGGGCTGTCCAAATCCATTATGGGCTCGCTTAAAGAGGCCCACAGGGCGGAAAGAGTTTTAAAAAAACCCCATTTCTGCCTTACATTAAACATTTTTTATCATCGACCTAATAATACAGATTATTAAAATATATTTATTATTCAGGTAGTAAAAAGTAAAATATTAAAAAAAATTAAAATAATAACGATCGATTATAAAACGAGGCAGATGGCGCTTTTATCGGAGATCGACTGGCGAACAAACGATATTATTTAATAAGTCTTGCGAAAAAAAAGCGACCAAAGTGTAAAAAATAAAGAAAAGAAACAAAATAATTATTTTAAACTTTTGGCTCGGTTATTAAAGGTAAAATTTATTCTTTTATTTCAACGTAAATAATTTCGAATTACGTTTTTAGGAAGTGTTCACTTTGTAATTTGCTTCCATTATTTTGCCTATGTTGACATTAGCCTAACATTTTTCTAGAAGAATTCCATAAAAATATCAAAAATTCTGCTTTTATCTAACAACATATGCGATAAATACTTTGTTTGGTAAGTAGGCATTGAAAGTTGGGGCTAAATGTTATGTAACTGCCACCATTTTGATGATTTGCAATAATTCGTTTACACTTTCCACATCTACGGCCATTACGGTCTCAATTATTCAAAGTATATTCGTTAAACGTATGGTAAAATTGCCATCACCAATGAGGTCTTCAGATCCCCAAATTTTACATGCCCCAGGGTACGATTACGCCTCTGAACGAGACCTTATTGGGCCATAGATAGTATAGGCCCCACCATGGGAGCAAAATGGCTGAAGGAACTGTACTGTACCTCTGCATGTGGATGTGGGGCCCCGAAATTGACTCTGTTGGAGCTTCGAGATGGTCAGGATCTTATCGGAGGTGTAGGGCATCAAAACGGTCAAAAGAATCGTATCTCTACCGGTGACCCTTCGCCAGCTATGGCCCCCAAAATTGGGTCACGTGAGATGGCGAGTTGCGACGCTTTGCTAAGACTCACATTTAACTATTTAGCCCATCCCACTATGCCGACTTCGAGTAACTCACTCTACTGTTCGTGGAGTACTTGATGTTATATAGTTTTAGGAGATGTGGGGCTTGCTCCCGGGCAGCCACTGAGGCGACCGCTATTGCTTGCACCAAAGTGCATGACTGTGTGGAGTGTCATTTGAGGTGAGCCTCAACTGATGTGGAGCGTGGAAAATAGGCAATATACTGGTTTGTGGTAAAAACTGATCTTTGGAGGAGAATATTTTGTCAAGGGTCATGTCTGCGGGTATGGTTCTGTTGACTTTTTTGCCTTATGAGGATATATAACTGGGGGGGGGTGGTAAATCCCACATTGAGTTCATATTGTACTGTCTCTGATACCCATCTTTGAGGGTCTTTAACTTTCAGATAGGCTGATTTCGGGAGAAGGGTTGCGTGTAGATAGTCAGTTCCTTTGACTGTTTAACTCTTATGGACATGGTCTACAGCAATGATTTCCAAACTTTTTCAGCCACCTCCCCCCTTAGTTCCATAAACTAATATCCAATGCCCTATAACCCATTTTCCCTTGTGTGAGAAAAGCTTGGAAATATTCTTAGAAAAACTTTTCTATGAATCTCACATTTTGTGTCTTTACAGTACAGTAATACCTTGGTTTTCGTCGACTTTGGTTATCGTCGGTTTCGGTTTTCGTTGATTTTTTTCGTGAAAAATTTGTCTCGTTTTCGTCGATTGCCTCGGATTTTGTCGGCATGCTCAAGTGACCTCACTGCTAATTTTGTGAAAACAAAGGGCGACCCTGGCATTATTTCTTGTTGTGTGAACATTACCCCACGATGGCCCACCATTGGCCAACGATTTCATTCCCTGAATATTGGGAGTTCGGTCGTGGGTTTGCGCTTCGCCAGGGCAGGCTGGTCACATGAAGTTTTCTGGGGTTTTTCCATGTCTGTAACTCCTGAATAGGGGCCAGTTACCCTTAAACGGATTTTCCGGAAGGCATTATTCCCCTCGATACAACCATCATAAATGCATACAACTACTATTACATGACAATTACATCACACTTTACCAAGGAGCGATATAGGCTAGAAGCTCATGTCCAACTAGCTTCTACAAGACAAGATATTACCCCGTGTGTCTAGCCGAACAATTCCATTGCTTTCATCTTAATGCTAAGTCTATTATCTTATCTAAGTCTCTATAAAATGTGTTCTTGGTATGTATTTTGGAGTGTCTATGACAAATTAATTGGATTTACATTGATTTATATGGAAATAATTGCCTCGGTTTTTGTCGGTTTCGGATTTTGCCGATTGTTTTCGGACAGATTATCGACGAAAACGGAGGTATCACTGTATATTGTTTTCCACATCTGGAAACCATTAAATGCAATGTTTCTTCTTACCCATTTTAACAAAGGAAAGGGGAAAGTTGTCAGTGACTCCAACTCTTACCTGTGGTTACAGTTCAGTTCAGTTATTTAATTAAAAAGATACCATAGGTACATAACCGGTGCCGTTAATACATAACCGGATAAAACACATCAGAGATACAATGAATATATGATTTACAAGTAGGAAAAATTGTTTAACCAGTATAAAGTAACATCTAGGTAATAACAAAATAATAAATAATAATAACACAATAATAACTACTAATCTATACAAGCATGACATCAACTACAAGTAGAATGACAATTAACAGATTTAACACAGAGCACAGACAATATACAAAACATAACACAAAAAAAAAAAAAAAAAAAAAAAAATTCTTACAAACTAGAGGCGTTTTCGCCGAGACAGTAAGCTTGCAATAATATTGTCCTGTAAAATTTGCATCGTCTCTTTGCTGCAAATGGGCTTTTTTAACGTCAGTTCCATTAGGTCCAGTTATGTTTGCAGCTATTCGTACCTTTCCCTTCAATAATGACGTCAAATTCTGTTATTTCTCTGTCATTCACACTTCTCACTGCTTCTGATGTGCAATATGTCTTCTTTGTGTCATTCCTGATTAATACTTCCATAAGCATTTTTCACATCAGCCACTTCGCTGTTCCAAGCACTCTTAAAGCACTCTTGAAGTAATTGTCTCGAAGCACTTCAAAGGCACTCTTGAAGCACTCTTAACTAACTCTTGAAGCACTCTTAAATAACTCTTGAAACACTTCTGCAGCACTCTTGATGCACTCTTGAAGCACATTTGAAGCACATTTGAAGCACTCTTGAAACACACTTGAAGCACTCCTGAGGCACACTTGAAGCACTCCTGAGGCACCATTTGAAGCACACTTTGAAGCACTCTTGAAGCACACTTTAAGCACACTTGAGACGCTCTTGAAGCACTCTTAAATCACTCTTGAAGCTCTCTTGCAGCACTCTTGATGCACTCTTGAAGCGCATTTGAAGCTCTCTTGAAGCACACTTGAAGCATAGAGAGGTTTCATGTCGACATCACGAGTGACGTCATGAGCATGCGCAATTGTCCAGCGCCATCTTTGTGACTGTTTGTGACTTGTTTACGTTTTGTGTGTGTTCACGTGCGTTTAACTGGAGTTCTTGTGTTGTTTTTTTTTCGTCGCAAATATCACTATGGTGATTTGTTGTGTAATTGGGTGTAATGCTAGTTCACTCAAGAACAAAGGAACATCATTTTTTAAAATTCCCGGCATTATTTGTCATCAAGGATCTCAAACTGAGGAGCTTTCACGACGAAGGCAAACTGCATGGCTCTCGAGAATTAACCAGAAAAATTTCGTTACGAATAAAGTGAATATCAATACAAGAGTTTGTCAGAAACATTTCATTTCAATATTTACGTTAATAAACACTAAGTTATATTTTAAAACCTAAAAGAGTTTACTGATTTGCTTATATTAATTTAGTTAGGTATAATGCATTTATAAACGAATAACTAACGTAATTTCAGGCTTTAGCTAGTGCAAACTTATAAACATTACACGTTAAAACGAAAAGCAAGTAGACTTATTATATGCTAGTTTCAACTAGAAAATAAAGGTACTGAACAATTTGAATTAAAAAATTTCCACGGCTGTTTTTAATTAGACTTTTACTTTCAGACAAAAATTCTTACTTAAGAAATACGTAAAAACACGAGTTTAAACAAACAAAAGAAAACATATCTTTCCAAGCAATATTACTTCGCTGTTATTAATTACTTTTACTTTTATATCAGGAGAAACCCAGCCACTTGTTAAATAGTTATGGGCCTCTAAAGATTTATAAGCTTTCATTTGTGACAGGGTGTAGAAATTTGTTGTAAAAACCAAATAGTTTATAATGTCACCAAATTCTACTTTCGGCCACAACTCTTGATATACGACGAAGTCTGATAAACTGGCTTCGTATGGATCGCCTTGACATAACGAAATTTTCTCTTCGTACAGAGCTGCATCTCGTCCTGTTAGACTGCTAGAATAGCTTGCAAGAAAAGAATCTTTTTTAACTTAATCCATGATAATAGAACTGCAGTATTTTTGTACGTTTAAACTAAAAAAAGACGTCGAATAACAGACTACGTGCAAGCTAAGCGAGCGAAAACTACCACAAAAATGGCGAATGGGCGGAGCAAACGTGTGTTTTATCACGTGACATGCGACCTTGAAACCTCTCTATTCTTGAAGCACTCGTGAAGCGTACTTAGAAGCTTTATTGACGCACACTTCAAAGCACTCTTGAAGCACCTTGAAGTGCTCTCAGAGCACTTATGTAGTACTCTTGTAGCAATCCTAAAGTAATCATCGTTTTCGATACATTTTGATCCTTATGCTTTTGCGTATTTTACGGGATGATTGACGCAATCTTGAAGCATTCTTGAAACACTCATGAAGTACTCTTGAAGCGTTCTTGAAGCACGCACGAAGCACTTTTGTAGGACTATTGTAGCTCTCCTAAAGTAATTACCTTTTCCGATGCAATTTGATCCAATTGATACACAGAAGAGAAATAAAATTACCATAACAGTGAAGGTATACATGAAAAACAGAAGTACTTAAATGAGGAGATGATGAGTACACGATGAGCTATAGTTAACGATATCCAGGAACAGAAGTGTTCCTGAAGTAGCATTTGACAATGTCCAAAAATGCGTGATAAGTGTCACTGTGCTTAATAAAGCAGTTTAAATTGTGGGGAGGCCATGTATAGTTGCGAGCCTCACAAATTACTCTGAGCTGAAGGCGTTCCCGCTCGGTCATAGGGCATTGTAAAATATAATGTTCACTTCCATCAATTGTATCACAGATGGAGCAGTTATGATTGCTAGCTAACCTAAACCTTGCCAGATAGGAATGGAACGTTCCATGTCCGGTGAGAAATTGACAGATGTTGCGGCTGGGAATGTACCAGCTACAAGTGAGGAACTCTTTTATATTGGGGATAAAGCTGTGTGTGATGGAGTGAGAGTTGTTAATATCCCATTCCTCTTGCCAGGAATTGACAAGATCTCTCCACAGGATCCCTTTGATTGTATTAATGTTTATTTTATTATATGCAATTGGCAACTCAAGATTAGTGGAAGCATCTTTGGCAAGAGTGTCAGCCCTTTCATTGCCATGTAGGCCCTGATGGGCTCTAGTCCAGTTTAGATAAAAGATACACGAAGAACTGTTGATGATTTCCTGGATCTTACAGGCCAGCGGGTGAAAGTTCTTCGTCTGCAGGATGGCAAGAGCAGAGGCGCTGTCAGTGGTGATACTGATTCTGTTGTGATTATAGTTGTTGTCAGCCCAGAAGGCCGCCATATAAATAGCAAACAACTCCGCCTGGAAGATCGTACAGTCATTCCCAAGTCTGTATTGTACAGCTGCGGTTTCATTTCCATTGTTGTAGGCCACATAGCTGCAGCCAACAGAAGTGCCATTCTTCGATCCATCAGTAAAGATGTTGATGTCGGCCTGGTCGGTGGTTTCGAAAATAATTTTATAGTCGGTAGCATCCTATATCTTATATGATAGGGGATGAAAACCAGGACGACTCAGTAGTATTGCCTGGAGGGAAATGGGAGAAGAAAAAGTGTTTTAGGGGAGAGGTGAAGGGGAAGTGGAAAGAAGAATAGGAAAGGGGATGAAAAGGGAAGTTGCATGGCGCCTGCATCGGTCATTTATTAAAGAGTAAAACATTACAGAACAAATGAGAACATGATAAAATACAGAAGCTTCGCATGTAGAATCGAGAAGCAAAATTGGTGACACAATGAGCTTAATTGAGTTGCAACATAAAGCAGCCGTGGCCGCAGAACAATAAACAGTTGAAAAAACACAAATATCAATGCACATTGAACCATAAAATAAAATAACAAAATAACAGTTAGAACAAAGTGGATTTATGTACAAAACTAAAACCACGTCTTGTGGTGAACAATAGGCAGTAGCGTCCCTTGGCCGGCCTGCGAACAGAAGAAGCCCCCAGCAGCAGTCCCCCGTGCACAATCCCGCCCCATGTTGATACCGCAGCCAGGTGCAGTATGGTGGCACCGACGGTATCGGGGCTCAAAACTCCATAGTGGAGGAGGAATCAAACTCGGGATTGAACACGAGTTCTTGCAGAGGAGCCGACACAAAACCTAACAAGTGGTTTCAAAGAATTTCTCACGTTCCTTAATTAGGCAGTGTAAAGTACTATTTTTTTAGTATCTTAGGAAACCGACTATAATTACGGTCGGTAAAACTTCCGTTAACCTAACGGGTACTTTACGCGGATTCGAGATTAGTTTGCCAGGCCTGGGCTTTTAAGCGTGCACCGAAAAATTAGTAATAACAACGATAAATATCAAGTCAAATCAAAAGTTCAAATATATTTAATTAGCAACTAGAATGTACTACGTACAAATGTCAATAATCCAAACAAAATTTATTAACGAAAATCAACAAGTCAACCCGACAATAACTTAGCTACTTAGCTTAACTTAATAGTAATTTCCCCTTTGAAATTCGACAATCAAATACTTAGAAACTATGAACAAAATCTCTTACTAATTAAACGTCTATCCGTCACCTCACTATACGAAGAAACTATTTCCTCAATCCTTTCGATATCGTCAAATCGTCAATCGAACTCCTCTTTAACACCTTGGATCGTCCAATTATCAATCTGGACTTCTATCAGAAAATACTTCGCTTTCGAATCTACCTCGCTCTCACAGTCGCCTCGATTTGGAATTCACCTCGGTTTGGAAATCACCTCTCCTTCTTCGGTTAACGTACGGGTTTTATACTGTGAGGTGACGTCACACTTGAGCTGGGTTACTCCCCTTATTTACATACTTAGTTGCTAACATTAACTTTCTTTTCTGGCAGCTTTAAGTTTCCGACAAAGCTTATAAACCGTTTACAAAATATTTATCATAATTTTCTGGGATGTTTAAGACGGTTTATCAAGTATTTCTCTACTAGTGATTGTGGGGACTCCCCCCTCCATTTTTTTTTCTGCGGACTGTTACTTCCGCCGGGCAGCGCAAGTGCGCAAGATTTTTCCTACGGCGCTTATTTCTCCGTGAGTTGTTTTATCTTCATTTTTCATTACTAACAAGAGAGTGGTGGGGAACCTTCGTCCTAAATAAACATAAACCCCAAACAAAAGATAATAAAACGGAAATAATAATAAAATAAAAATAACGTTCGGACTCAGTTCCTTACACCCCTTCCCCTTTAAATAAAGAGAAATTTATTTCTCTAATTTTTACTTCGAAATCAACTCTGCTTTCCAATTGCGCCTTCCTTATACAGTTGCTGCCAGAATCACAACCAAATCATCCCATACAAAGTTTAATTTTGTTTTCTTTTACATAAGTAAGAGCAACTCGTTGATCACTTAAGCTATCTTAAATATTTACTTTACATTTGGGGAATGTTGACATAGATTCGCACGCGATCCAAGGTTGCTGATCATTGTTCACGCTACTTCAATCTGCGTGATTAGGAAGCACTTTAATCCCAAACTTTTTTCCTATTATTATAGCTTCTTTTCCTTCTGATATGGACTGACGGTCAGTTGAGTTAGTGGTTACTAGTTTTAGTTCTTGTCAGTAATTATGTCCGTCATGTCATCAGGAAAAATGTTACTTTTTTTTTTTTCAAACCCCCCCAAACCAAATTCCTTTCCCTCTAGGGTTTCCTTGGATTTACAATGGGTGGTCGAACGACCGCCTGAAAGAAAATTTTATATTCACCTATTGGTTTCCTTCTCTATCTTTTAGACCTCTTTTTCATACCGGCAAGTTGACGGTAATCCACTCGTTGAACTGGACGAAGTCGTCGATGAATGATTCCGGACGTACGGACTCTTGCTGGAGGTGGTGAAATAGCGGCAGGATCCCTCGTCGGCGATCCCCCGTTGCCCCTATCTGTCGTTGCTAGGGGTGGTTGCGTGCTTCGCCTCGGGAATAAGTTATACCTTTTGAGGTTAGCAATATGATGTCGTCCAAAACTGGCCTTAGTATGGGGATCTTGTACTTCGTATACGACTGGTGATATCACTTTGGAGACTTCGTAGGGCCCGGACCACTTGGGTGCTAATTTTGCACTATATCTGCGACTAGAGGAGGAGATTGGATGAGTTTTTATAACTACTAAAGCACCCACCTTGAGAATATCTGGTCGCCTTCTTAAATTGTACGCCCTCTGTTGCTTTTGTTGGGCCATTCTTACGTTAGTTCGGGCTTGTTTCTGAATCTTTTGCAGTTCCGCCCATTTCTCGGTAACTGTCGTGGGACTCTGTGGATAATTCGTTAATCGGTCCCAGGGAAGTGCAATTTCTCTTCCAAGGTGTAATCGGGCTGGTGTATATTTGGTTGAGTCTTGTATTGACGTCCTCAACGCTAGAGCCAGTTCCGATATATGAATATCCCATTCGCGATGATTTCGCTCTATGTATGCAGCGATCATCCTTCCGATCGTTCTATTCACTCTTTCTGTGAAATTAGACTGCGGGTGGTAAGGTGTGGTCAGGATATGTCGTATCCCAGTACGATTGCATACTTCCGCCATGAGGTGAGAAATGAATTGTGGTCCATTATCTGAAATCAAAGTCTTAGGCATGCCATACCTACAAAAGTATTCGTTATACATACAATTAACAACCTTTTCTGCGGTAATTTTTCGCAGTGGGAAAATTTCTACCCATTTACTGAAGTAATCAGTCATTACTAATAGATACTGGTTACCTTTATTGGACCGCGGATATGGTCCCATTATGTCGACTCCAATTTTCTCCCCGGGTTCAGTTAATTCGGGGACTTGCATAAGTCCGGCCGTTTTTCTTTGGCTAAACTTAGTCACTTGACACGTATGGCATCCTAGTACATATTCTTTTATTTCTTGGCGCATTCCGGGCCAATAGCAGCGTTGCTGGACCTTTCTCGTAGTTTTTCTTATACCCAAGTGGCCGGCAGTTGGATGATCATGTAGTTCCTTTAGAACTTCTTGTCTTAAGTCTCGTGGAATGACGGGACGAAAACTTCCTGTATCATCTGGCTTTCTGCTATAATACAGGGTTTTATTTATTAGTCGGTAATGTGCCGACTTACCTATTATCTCAGAGGAAAGAGTAGGGTCCTCTGGTAAATCCCCTGTGGCTAAGTATCGGTAGAGTCCGCTCCATTCTATATCATTTTCTTGGGCGGTAATTAAATCTTGTTCCTTCTCAAAGGTTGTTACTGCTAACAATTTTGCGGTTAAGTCTGTTTCCTCGATTTGATGAGGATTTTCAACAGGTCGTCGGGATAACGCATCAGGTAGTTGATTGTTCTTTCCACTTCTATGCTGTATTTGAAAATTAAATTCTTGTAATCTCAAAGTCCATCTCATCAACCTACCTGATAACGTCTTTGAGCTGTTTAGCCAGCGTAGGGCTGAATGGTCTGTGACAACAGTGAATTCAGTTCCATCCAGGTAAATTTTAAATTTTTCTATAGCCCACACTACTGCTAGGCATTCGAGTTCTGTGGCCGTATAGTTTCGTTCGGCTGAATTTAACGTTCTGCTTGCGTATGCAACTACTTTGTCCTGGCACAACACTGCTCCTAAACCTACTGTACTAGCATCTGTGTACAAAGTGTACGGTACACCGGATCTTGGTAGCTGTAAAATAGGTGCAGTGATTAACTTACTTTTTAAAGCGTTAAATGCTTGACGACATTCTTCGGTCCACGACCATCGTTTTCGTTTTAATTGGTATAACGGTTCGGCAATTGTAGCAAAATTCGGAATGAACCTACAATACCAACTGCACATGCCTAAAAACGTGCTTAAGTCTTTAGTGTTTCTGGGCTCTGGAAAATTTTGTACTGCCCTTACTTTCTCTTCTTCCGTTTCTATTCCTTTGTTACTCACTTTAAAACCCAGGTAATGGACGTCTGGACGACAAAAATGACTTTTAGATAACTTCACGGTTAACCCTGCGGCTGACAGTCTTTCGAAAACCTTACTCAGATGTTCAATATGTTCTGAAAAGTTAGAAGAAGTATATTATAATGTCATCTAAGTATACTTCACAATATTTTCCCCTTTCTTCTCGGAGAACTTTGTCCATTAGTCTTTGGAACGTGGCTGGGGCATTCTTGAGCCCAAACGGCATAACCAGAAATTCGTAGAGTCCACTATGCGTGATAAAGCTAGTTTTCTGCCGATCTTGTTCTTTTAGCGGCACTTGCCAGTAGCCAGACGATAGGTCAAGTGTCGTTATGTAATTTGCTTCTTTTAAAGAATTCAAAAGTTCTGAAATAACAGGTAACGGATATTTGTCAGTCACAGTTACCTGATTTAATTTCCTGTAGTCGACACATAAACGCCAGTCTCCTGTTTTCTTCTTTACCATCACAACTGGTGATGCCCATGGAGAAGTCGATGGCTGTATTATTCCATCTTTTAACATTTCTTCTATTTGCCGGTTCATCTCGGCTAGTTTCACATCCGAGTATTTGTACGGGTGTCCACATACTGGAGATGCCTTATCTGTTACTATGGCATGTTCTATGACATTCGTCAGCCCCGGTTTGTCTGTAAAAATTTGCGGAAAATTAAGCAGAACTTCCTTTAATTGTACTAACCTTTCTCCGCTCAGGGTTGTTTGTAATTTCTCCAAATTAGGTACATTTTGGTCCCTAGTCTTTGGGACTTCCAAAGAAATAGTAGAATTTTGAAAATCAATTTTTAATCCATGCGTCTTGGCAAAATTTCGACCTAATAGACATGGAATAACAAGTCCTTTAACCACTACGCATTCTTGTCGCAGTGTAACGTTTCCAATGAGGATATTGGCCATGAATTTTCCAACGGAGGTTCCTTTTCCTCCTTCCACAGCTAAACGAAAATTAGGTCCGGACTGTAACCGGATATCCTTATTCTTAAGCGATATCTTTCGCCATACTGCATCACTGATTAACGTAAAATCTGATCCCATATCTATTTGGGCTAAAGTCATTACATCATTAATAAAAATTGTTACCTCAGGCAGCTTGGAGGTTTCTGCAATAATCAGTCCTACGGTGGAGGTATTTTCCTCAGTATTGGAGACAGGGTCCTCCTCTCGCTGTCTCCCGTCTAGTTTAACGACATTTGTCTTCTTGTCATGGCCATCTTCGGTCGAGTATTTGACCCTGGAGTCTTAAATGTTTTGTTGTTGGTCTGTACTGTTTGTTGTCGTCCTTTTGGGCAAGTGCGTGAGAAATGACCAGTTTCTCCGCAAGAATAACACGTCACAGCTGGTCTTGCTGGAGTAGAATTTTTAGGTTCAGGAGGTTTACTTACGTGGGGCTGACTGGAACTGGTGTCAGAAGGCTTATTTCCACTTCGGCGGAATTCGTACTCTTTAGCAGTGCGTACTAGTTCATTCAGAGAGTATGATCGTCTATTTTCTAAATACTCCCGAAGGGATAACGGCATCTGAGCAACGATGCATTGTATTATTTCTTCTTCTCGTGCGAGTGGTCGCCAAGTGCGATACAGTTGTACAGTAGTCCATATAAATTGTTCTACATTGTTGTTGCCGGTGTAGTGTCGGCTGAAAAGTTCTCGGGCGACGGCTACTTCGTCTGCTAGAGGGGAATACAAGTCCAAAAAAGATCGTTTAAATAAAGGCCAACTGGAACCAATTCTGTGGCGGCCATCGTTTTTCCACCACATCGCTGGGCTGCCGCGGAGACGGCTGGCGGCAGTATCCACCCATCGAGCGCTAGGTACTTGGTTAACTTGAAAATATTGTTCGAGGTCCTGCAAGAAATCGGACGCAGTTATGTTTGACCTACCGTTAAATTGTATTTCCGGTGGTGGCGGAGCTGTTTGCAGCCAAACCATGGACGTATTTGGCGCTGAAGGCACATCTTGCCTTGGCGTTGACGCCTCGGGCCGTACAGCACTAGTAACGTTCGGTGTTGTAGGCTCGGAAATTCCAGTCGTAACACAAGACGTTAAGTGTGTTACTGCGTTACTCAAGGTTGACACTTGTTGTAATAAAACAGACAATTGCTGTTGGAGCTGGTTCAGTTCAGCACGGGTTACTGGTGCACTTTCATCCATTTTTTTTTTTTTTCTATTACTTATTGTAAAGAGGTGTTATTCCTCTACCAAATCTAAATCGAATCCAAATTATTTAAACTAAACAATTCAAATATCAATAAATACACTAGAATATCCAATAAAAGTCAATTATCGACTCAAAAGCAAAAAGAGTCCCTGTTTGGGCGCCAGTTGTAAAGTACTATTTTTAGTATCTTAGGAAACCGACTATAATTACGGTCGGTAAAACTTCCGTTAACCTAACGGGTACTTTACGCGGATTCGAGATTAGTTTGCCAGGCCTGGGCTTTTAAGCGTGCACCGAAAAATTAGTAATAATAACGATAAATATCAAGTCAAATCAAAAGTTCAAATATATTTAATTAGCAACTAGAATGTACTACGTACAAATGTCAATAATCCAAACAAAATTTATTAACGAAAATCAACAAGTCAACCCGACAATAAACTTAGCTACTTAGCTTAACTTAATAGTAATTTCCCCTTTGAAAATTCGACAATCAAATACTTAGAAACTATGAACAAAATCTCTTACTAATTAAACGTCTATCCGTCACCTCACTATACGAAGAAAACTATTTCCTCAATCCTTTCGATAGTCGTCAATCGAACTCCTCTTTAACACCTTGGATCATCCAATTATCAATCTGGACTTCTATCAGAAAATACTTTGCTTTCGAATCTACCTCGCTCTCAACGTCGCCTCGATTTGGAATTCACCTCGGTTTGGAAATCACCTCTCCTTCTTCGGTTAACGTACGGGTTTTATACTGTGAGGTGACGTCACACTTGAGCTGGGTTACTCCCCTTATTTACATACTTAGTTGCTAACATTAATTTTCTTTTCTGGCAGCTTTAAGTTTCCGACAAAGCTTATAAACCATTTACAAAATATTTATCATAATTTTCTGGGATGTTTAAGGCGGTTTATCAAGTATTTCTCTACTAGTGATTGTGGGGACTCCCCCCTCCATTTTTTTTTCTGCGGACTGTTACTTCCGCCGGGCAGCGCAAGTGCGCAAGATTTTTCCTATGGCGCTTATTTTCCGTGAGTTGTTTTATCTTCATTTTTCATTACTAACAAGAGAGTGGTGGGGAACCTTCATCCTAAATAAACATAAACCCCAAACAAAAGATAATAAAATGGAAATAATAATAAAATAAAAATAACATTCGGACTCAGTTCCTTACAGCAGGGACAGTTTTTGTCCAAGGCGTTATGATTTTGGTTGGTAATGTTTCTGCGTTGGCAGTTGACGCAAGTTGCTTCAGTTTCCTTTTTGCAGTCCTTATACAGGTGTTTCCCTCCACAATGGCTACAGGCAATGTGCTCCTGTTTACAATTGCGCACGAAATGTCTGAACGCCAAGCACTTGAAACATCTGTATATGGGGAAGTAGTCCTTAACTGCACATCTCGACCATCCTATGGTAAGTTTTTCTTCTTTGATTATGATTTCTCTTATCATCTCTGTGACTTCTAGTACCCATGTTACGCTGTCTCCCCCTTCTGCGGAATTGCAAATTTCACATTTATTTCAGAGTCCACTACGTCGGGTGACATGTTGTAAGAAAAGCAGAAGTTTTGATGGTAAATCTTTGTTTTAATTTCTTCTTTTTTGATGCTTCCTGGTACTGACATAATCTTCACCATTGGCTGTCTTCTTTTCTTTCCTATTGCCTTAATTCTGGTATTCTTGTTAAGTCGTCAGTGAGGGTCTTAATCTCATCAGTTCCACATAAATCAACCGCTACTCCTCTATTTTTGATTTTCCGGATCCTCTTTACTCCTATCCCAAGATCGGTCAGGTCGATTATTTTCTGTAAGAATCTCGTGTGTTCTATCAGCGTTATCCTCTGGGTTTTTACTGTACACTAAGACCGTGTATTGCGGTGTTGATGGTTTCCTGATCTTTGATTTTAAAGCGTCACTATAGCTTTTAGTCTGCTCTTTAAACGCAGTCTGCTGACCTGAGACTACCTCACTCAGTGTATTGATTTCCCCCTTCACGTTCGTTATTGCTTCCATTGTTTTCTCAGTGTTATTTTTTATTAACTCAGTAAGGTCAGCTTGCGTGTTTTGTTTCCTCTCTTTGTTTTGTTGGTTCTCTTTTGTTAGGGTCCTCAGTTTCGTAATTTCGTTTCTAACTTTTTTTATGGCAGACATTATATTCTCATTGTTTTTATTGATTAATTCAATCGTTTCCTCCCTTATTTCCTTTCCCATCCCTATCTCTACTTCTTGGTCTACTTTAATATTATCCTTCAGTGTTGTTTCTGCCAATTCAATAATTTTTGCCATCTGCTGAACAATAAAACGTTAGTGTTCGCCCGTCGACAGGTGCCCGTTTGGGTTAGCAGAGATATAACTTTTAACTCTCTTTACCATCTTATGTGATTCCTTAATAAAATTCTCAATAATCTCATTGTCGTTTTCCTCCTGATCAATCTCCGCATCCGAATCCGTTCCCGAGCTATCCATTGCTAAGACAACACGTAAAAAAAAACTATAGTCGGTAGCAGGGTGTCTTGTGTCCCGAAAGTTGACATTTCTTTCCAGGTTGTCGCTGTTAATGATGATATTGCCAGCAGTAATGTCGTTACCCCACTTAATGTGCCAAGACTTATGATGTAAAGTGATGATCTTATCAATTGGGGCCTTCCTTGCAAGGATATGAAGAGAGGCGTTAGAAGTCGTGCTGTATGCCTTTGTAATCTGAATTAGGGTTCTCCTTTGAGCCGATAAAAGCTTGCGCCTGATATGGACTTTGCAGACTGCTTGCCCCCAGGAGCCACAGGCATAGGTGGTAATTGGTATAAAGATTTGATCATAGATAGCATTCATAGCCTCAGTCGCCAGACCCCATCGCTTTTTGGCAATAACGACAAAAGCATTAAGTATTTTCCCTGTGCGGTCATTAATGTATGAGACATGCGAGTTCCATAAAAGTCTATGATCGAAAACGACTCCCAAGTATTTCATAGTTGTTTTGATTTTAATTGTCTGGCCATTCAGTTTAATCGTAGGAACTCTCGGGTAAAGATTTTGATTGCCAGGTTTGTTGAAGACAATACCTGTAGATTTGGCCGCATTAAAAGAGAGTTTGTATTGGGAGCCCCAGTCAAGGATGTTTTGAAGAATTTTGTTTCCATTTACCTCAAGATCTGCTCTGGAACGTCCACCATAGAGGACAATGGCGTTGTCTGCGTAGGCAATGATATTATGTTGACCAAAGTCCTGACGAAGGAAGTTGTCAAAGACGATGGTCCAAAGCAGGGGGCCGCACACAGAACCTTGCGGACAACCACGAACGACGTTCCTATGGACAGTATGTCCACTGCAGTGCAGTTCAGCGGTCCTATTGTGAAGGTAATCAGTGAGCAGCCTATATAGGTTTGCCGGACAGTCCCTTTGGCGAAGACTAAGAAGAACAGAGGGCCACCAGACACTGTCAAATGCCTTAGCAATGTCTAGGCAGATGGCCAGTACATACCTATGGTCCTCCTAAAAGATAGTTGGTTTCGGCGATTACTTTTTGAATGGCATCAGGAGCCGAGCGTTGAGGGCGAAAGCCAAATTGGCAATCGTGGAGGTGGGAGTTCCTTTCCAGGTGCCAAAGAAGCCTGTTAGTAATGAGTCTTTCTAGGACTTTGCCCAGAATCGGCAAAAGAGAGATCGGTCGACTCTCAGCAGGGTTGCCCGGTTTAGGGACTGGGACAATAGTGGCATGCTTCCAGGTTTGAGGGAAAAAGCCCTGCCTAAGGCAAGCATTATAAATGTTAGTCAGATTATCAGGGATCAGATACCATAGGTGCTTGGCCAGCTCCGGCGTGATGTTATCATGGCCAGGAGCTTTTTTGTTTGCAAGGTTGGAAAAGGCTCTGTCAATTTCCTGTGGCAGAAAGTCGGGGGTGTCCAGGGTATTAAAATCCATTGTAATTTGTGCCCGGACACTGCGGTGGAAGTCAGTTTCATTGTCCTGAGTATCAGGAAGGCAAAAATGATCAATTTTATTATTGGCAGCCTGAAGAAAGTCTTGCCCCACGGAGGTTGAATGGAGAATTTGCCTTTTTTTGAGCTTCTCAGTGCAGAAGCGGGTAATGAAACCCCAGGGGTTCTTACCAGCGGCAGAGCAGAAGTTGTTCCAGGAGTCAGTCTTAGCCTTTTTAATTTCATTTTTATATTGTCTAAGGTGTTCAAAATATGCGGTCTTGTAGGTGGTACGGAGGGGCTCGGTGTGGCATCTCTGGTATCTTTTTCTGAGGGAGATGTTTTTGCTACGAAGCTGATTAAGCTCAGCTGTCCACCAGGGTACTGGCCTACGGGTGTTGGTGTACTTGGGAATAAAATAATCACAGGCCTCCTTGATTTTTTCAATAGATACCTCAATATGTTTGCATGAGTTGTCAGGGTCGTAATAGTCAAGACCACTAAGGTTGGTTAAAAGAAATGTTTGTAGGCCATTCCAATTAGTGCGTTTGATGTTGTACTTTTGACGTGGCTGCCGAAAGTTATTAGGGTCCATAATGTTTATGTTAAGGCAGAAAGAAATCATGGCATGATCGTCGATGGAATGCTTAAGAATACCCCAGTCACTAATGTTTGGGTAGCAGCTCAAAGAGCAGGCTGTGACGTCAATCCAGCTATGCCTCTGGCTGGAGACGAAAGTTGGAGGAGACATGGGGTCGTTAATGACTTGTAGATCGTTGCGGGCATAGAATTCCTCCCATAAACGGCCATTGCAGTCCAAGTGGTCAACACCCCAGGTGGGGGAGTGTGCATTAGTATCACCGGCAATGATAAAGTGGGCGTTAGGGAAAACGTCAATGCAATCCTGAATGGTTAACAGAAAGTCTTCGGTGATAATGTCTTTTGGACAATAAAAGTTGATAATTATGTATCTGCTCCCACGGATGTATAACTCAGTACAGCAGATATATTGGGTACTGATATTCTGATGGTGCAGTAGGGATAGATCGCTGTTTGGTGTAATAGAAATTGCCCAGGGATAGCTGTTAGTGCCACTTAAAGTAACGCAGGAAGTAGGTAGACATGCAGGTCTGTTTCTAACACAATAGAGAGGTTTCAAGGTCGCATGTCACGTGATAAAACACACGTTTGCTCCGCCCATTCGCCATTTTTGTGGTAGTTTTCGCTCGCTTAGCTTGCACGTAGTCTGTTATTCGATGTCTTTTTTTAGTTTAAACGTACAAAAATACTGCAGTTCTATTATCATGGATTAAGTTAAAAAAGATTCTTTTCTTGCAAGCTATTCTAGCAGTCTAACAGGACGAGATGCAGCTCTGTACGAAGAGAAAATTTCGTTATGTCAAGGCGATCCATACGAAGCCAGTTTATCAGACTTCGTCGTATATCGAGAGTTGTGGCCGAAAGTAGAATTTGGTGACATTATAAACTATTTGGTTTTTACAACAAATTTCTACACCCTGTCACAAATGAAAGCTTATAAATCTTTAGAGGCCCATAACTATTTAACAAGTGGCTGGGTTTCTCCTGATATAAAAGTAAAAGTAATTAATAACAGCGAAGTAATATTGCTTGGAAAGATATGTTTTCTTTTGTTTGTTTAAACTCGTGTTTTTACGTATTTCTTAAGTAAGAATTTTTGTCTGAAAGTAAAAGTCTAATTAAAAACAGCCGTGGAAATTTTTTAATTCAAATTGTTCAGTACCTTTATTTTCTAGTTGAAACTAGCATATAATAAGTCTACTTGCTTTTCGTTTTAACGTGTAATGTTTATAAGTTTGCACTAGCTAAAGCCTGAAATTACGTTAGTTATTCGTTTATAAATGCATTATACCTAACTAAATTAATATAAGCAAATCAGTAAACTCTTTTAGGTTTTAAAATATAACTTAGTGTTTATTAACGTAAATATTGAAATGAAATGTTTCTGACAAACTCTTGTATTGATATTCACTTTATTCGTAACGAAATTTTTCCGGTTAATTCTCGAGAGCCATGCAGTTTGCCTTCGTCGTGAAAGCTCCTCAGTTTGAGATCCTTGATGACAAATAATGCCGGGAATTTTAAAAAATGATGTTCCTTTGTTCTTGAGTGAACTAGCATTACACCCAATTACACAACAAATCACCATAGTGATATTCGCGACGAAAAAAACAACACAAGAACTCCAGTTAAAACGCACGTGAACACACACAAAACGTAAACAAGTCACAAACAGTCACAAAGATGGCGCTGGACAATTGCGCATGCTTATGACGTCACTCGTGATGTCGACATGAAACCTCTCTATATGGCTCTTGGCAAAGAATGAGATCAAATTGATTGATGATAGAAGTTAAGATAGAAGTAGAAGCAATGCTTCTACCTATATTGTATTGCAGGAAGCTAATTTTAGTCTTAGGCTGTAATTCCATAGTCAGTTCTATTTATTAGATTGGTTTTGATTCTCGTGTATACCCTACAAGAACTATCTCTGGCATTATGCCCAGCCATGGTGTGTTCATGTCTACAGTTACAACATACCGGAGGTTGGTCTATATTTGTGCATTCGTTATAGGTATGTTGACCAGAGCAGTGGCTACATGTGGGCATCTCTTGGCTGCACGTTGCTGTGGAATGGCCATACCGACAACACCGAAAGCATTGGAGCACTGGGCAAAAATCTGTTGTTTTACATTTTGACCATTGAATTGACAGTTTTTCTATCTTTAAAAGTTGATTTCTTAGACTAGGTGTTACCTGAATAACCCAATTGTTGTAATATTTATTTTTCCTCCCCATTCTGAATTTCGTCTTAAAAGCCTTGTTGAATTCCTCTTCCTTATATGTTTCACTGATAAGGTCATTTTGTCTGTAAATGTACAATGGTAGCTCTTTCCTAGTAATCTCAGTAGGAACTGAAAAGATGACAACATGTGGTAGCAATTTCCGAGGCTTCCTTATCAGTAATTGGGGAATTTCTGTAGTGATGTGCCGCTCAAGCTTAAGAGCGTCGTCAGGATTTTCAATCTCTATAGCAACTCCTCCTCCTCCAATGTTTCTCACTTTGTCAATTCCAATACCTAACTGCGATGGTTTGATCATCTCAAATAATATCTGCCGCACTTTATTGCAACTTTTCTCGCTGTCTTTACTGTATAGGAGAAGTACCTCCCTTTTTGTTCCTAAGTGTCTCGGTCTTTTATCAGTGTTAAAAGGCTTGCCGTTTTTCAGAGCTTGACTATAGTTTCTTTGTGGAGTAGTGTCTGTATGTCTGCATGAGGCCAAATTTTCCAATTTTTCTTGAATGTATGTCTGATTTTTAAGAATTTCTAAGATGGGGGCGTCAGTCAAGGCTTCCCAAAGGCCGCTCAAGTTCTCCTGAGTTGTCTTTGGAACAACTTTTTCTTTTAAATTAACCAGTTGTTCCTGCATATGTATTTGGTTGTTAAGGATTTCAGAAATTTGGCCTTCGTTCTTCAGCTTATCAAGGCTTTCCTCAATTTGTTGTGCTTTCGTTAAGATAGGGTCCACATTTAATTTATTCATAATTTTTGTGAGATGTTGATTAAGTTGGGCGGTAATTTGATTTTCAGTTTCTCTTAATTTATCTGTAATAACCTTATTTGTATCCTCTGTAATTTTTCTTTTTATTGCAGATATTTTCTCTAATACCTGTCTCTGTATAATTGCCTGATTCCCATCTCCTACAGTTTGAATGAGATTATGTTCGATTACGTCGAGTTTTCCTAATATGGTACCCTGAATATCATAAATTTTTTCTGTGTTAATCATTTCAGTCAAATCAGACTTGGTTGCCAATGTATTAATTCTGTCTATAAAAGGCTCCGTAGATTTCATTTTGTCAAATGAGGATTCGGCAGAGTCAATTAATTTTTGGAATTGATCTAGAATAAATTGCATGTGTGATGTAACATGTAATTTGCCGTTCGGGTTATTAATGGCATATGTTTTAATTTCATCCAGGATACGTTTTGCATCCTTTGAAAATTGTTCCCTAATGTATGATTCCATCCTAATAATAAATGTCTAATTATAACAATATATACTGTAACACGTTATGTAATATAGAATGCAATGGGAATAAATTAAGGCTAATATGTAGGACTATATATATGGTATAATAAAGTATAAGTAATCTATCTCTATGACCATTTACAATTAATACAATAAATAATATAATTTAAATTAGCACTTATTACTAGACAAGGCAGCTGATATCAGCATAAATACAATTATAATTATTTCTATAAAATATAATTATTTCTTAAATCATATTTAAATAGCATCATCGTCATCGTGATGTCGCCCCGATTCAGAAAATATATAGTTAACCCTATCTGTATAAATACCAGCTCCAAAAAACTCGAACTTCCGGTTGTTCATATATGCTCTATGGCGAAAGGTCAATGACCGTAGCCATGACAACCAATGTTGAGTAAGATGTTGATAATTTCTTAAATTCTAGAATTGCCATAATTTAAAATCTATTCGGTGGATTTGCATGGAATTTTCAACACAGGTTGCTGATGATGTCCTCGAAGAAATGACCGGATAAAATTGGGATCCGTAAAGCCGGAAGCGTAATAACGGCGTTCGATTACCGACCGGAAGTAAGCGGAAAAATGCCGATAACTCAGCGAAAAATGGTCCTAGGACCCCCAAATTTTGTGTCGAGTAATAAGACGACAATACGCATTAGACGCCGTCACAAATCCGGTTTACCGAGTTATGAAAATATCGGATAATCGAAAAAAGTACCGTTTTCAATTGTAATTCAAAAATGTTCGATTTTAAAAGGTCCTACTTGACAAATTATCGTTCGTCCTGTCTTCCGAAAAAACCGTATACAAATTCCATCATGATTAGTCACCAAAAAACCACATAAACCACATAAAGAACAAAATTTATCAGAGCACAAACAAGAGCAACTTTCCAGCTTTGGTTACAGTTCAGTACCCTGTTTTTAGTGCTCCCTGCAGCCCACTTGCTTCTTTTTGCCCCCTATATTTACTCACTGTCCATTTTCAGAACTGCTGGTCTACAGCTTTGATAAAGCCCCGACTGCCTCGTTTAGAGCTGCATTTGTGCGAAGCAGTTATTTTTAAATAATACTAACAAGATTTTGTTGTCATTTAAAAATTACAGGGGAAACTGTTACTATTCCTAAATACACAACAACAGATTATACAATACAAAACAATGATAATTTCTTGCAGTCATCAGTGATGGATTGATGGTTATGTCTGGCCACATTCTAGCTTTTTTTCTTTATTTTTGACTCTTTCTGCTCCTATGGGTACCTCGAGGGCTTTCTCCTTTATACATACCCATTGTGAATTTGGCCAAGCCATTATGAGAGTGACTGGGTTGATGAAAGATGAAACTCGAAGTATCTGGGATAAATAACTCGTAAAAAAATATTGTTTCTGATTCAGAATGAACTCAGGGTTTTGAAGTTGGCAGGGTAGAAGCTCATTATTAAGTCTTTTCTACAGTTTGCTCTTCTAACTTTTCTAGTTGTTCTTACTTATAGAGTAAAGCACAATATGTGACGTATTTTGTATCGGCCATTGTTTTTATTTTTAAATAACGATCTGTTATTGTTGATTTGAAATAATATTTGAAAAATAGCAGGTTGTTGAATCCATTCACATGCCAAATCAATTAACTCCCTTAATTATGTGAAAAATATCATTGGAATAATTATTATTACTTTATATATTGTTAGATAAAAACTTAACTGTAGAATGTATTATTATAGGCTTTTATTTAAGTTTAAATTATAAAAGAAATTTTAAAAAAGAATAAGTATTATTATATGAATTTTTCGATCAAGTTTTTTCTCCAAGAAAACGGTTGAAAATAGATAAATATCTAAATGTGGAATTTCTTTATATTACAATGGGCTAAACTTTTAAACTAAGAAATTTTATCTAAAAGCATGGTGATTGACCTATATGAAGCAAATTAACAGATCTGTAGCAAAGATCTGGCAAGACTCAGATGGTAATTGGTAATCTGTATGCTAAGCAGAAGTTGTGAATTTGAATCCCATTCTAGAGCAATCTTTTCTTCCAGAATATTATAAATTATTTAATTTAATTATTAATATTAATACAAGATGATGACCTAAGTGCTTAGCTTTAAACCAGTTTAAAACAGATTTGTTTTGCAGAGTTTCTGAAACAAATGCGGTGATGAAAATGTTTGTAAAAATAATGACGACGACCAATTTAATTAAAATGAATAGTACGAATGCTTATATTACAGTACTAGTAAGCAATTTTTAATTTATAGTGTGTGTTCTTTGTGTAGAATTAAGTTGGATGAAATTTCTATAAGTGCATTGCAGATAGTTTTAAATGTAGCTAAAATTTTAATGTTTCATAAGAATTAAAATACTGATTTATATTTAGCACGATTACATAATTATTCTATTTTATCAAAGTTGAGAAATGTGTAAAAATTACGGTTATTATCGATTATTATCTTGTAAGATTGGTTTGATAACATTGTAGCCATTTATGTGATATATATTTTTAAAACATCTAAGCCAATTAGCAGCTTCATGAGAGATTATTTCACAATATGCAACTTTATTTAAAATAAGTTTTTATTCAAAATATACAATTTAGATTGCTATGAATCCTATTATCTTTATGGATACAGATTCCTTTTGGATCTCTTTTTCTTCTGCAATTGTTTGAATTAATTGTATGGTATGGTACTTCCAGTCTTTCTATAATTGGGCTGCAATCTTCAGATTGCAGACCTATACATTCCCATTTTGTCTCTTCATCTGTCCTTCGTTAATCCCAAGAATGGAGTTAGATAGATGAAAATCGAGATCAGATATGGAAAGCTTGATTGGATCAGAGGCCTTGAATAACTATATATGAATGTTTGGTCTGGAGCAGAAGTTATGTGACTTTTTTAAAATTAAAAGATGATTAAAAATTGCAGCCTGGCATTATGATGATGCAATAATATACATTTGATTTTTTACTTCTAAGTTTTTCTTCATCATAATTATATTAAATGAAAATTCAATAGATTTTTATCTGTATTTTTTCATTGACATTTACTACACTCGCACAAATACAATTTGCTTGGTATTTTAATCTGTTTATAACATTCATACTATTTCAAATACAGGCAAACCTAAAGTTTTTGACACTTCACTCTTGTACAGGACATCAATTATCTTTTTAGGGTTTTAATTTTAGTATGTTTTTGCTGCAACAGCCACAATGAAATGCTGACTGAAGACACTAGACTATCCAACATCCTTTTGTTCAGTTTTTTATGCTGGTCCAGTGGAAAGGATTGAATAAAAGGATGTTGAACAGTCTAGTGTCTTCAGTGAACACTTCATTATGATTTCAAATATATATACAAAGAACATAAACACAGTTCCAAATACAAGTATACCTCACCTTATGTCGGTAATTGGTTCCAGGAGAGGTGACGTAAGTCAAAAAACGATGCAAGTCAAATTTACTTGTCACTAGGCTAAACCACAAATTAATATTCCCAGTTCTGTATTTTATTTATAAATACATTTTTAATAATATATGGTTAATAAGAATCTATTTTAAGCTTACAAACAAATAAGTTTTAGTTTTTTACTATAGTACAGAAAAAAGTAATCTAAATTTATGAATACATGTATGTTCAGTACATACTTGTAAAGGTACATGTTTACAATTTGGTGATGTTTACAGTACAGTACATCGCAGACTCTTTATTTGTGAGTGTTGTTTCTCTAAGACATTATAAAATAAGATGATTTTTTAAGGTTAAATAACAAATACAGTTATTAAAATTATTTTGCGATAGTAGAAATAAACTAATTTATGTTAAATTTACCAATATCGAGTGGCACTGACAATGACGCCAAATGGTAGATATTGGAACTACTGTGGAAAATGCCAATAATGAGCACTTAAAGACCGCTAAATAAGACGACAACACAGAAACACAGATGTTTTCGTGTTTCGTTCTCTAGGATTTATGATGATTATATTAACATTTACTGTAAATGTACATATTTTAATATGATTTTATGTGCTTTTAACACTTTTCTAGTGATATTACGACTTCAGTATTTGTGGCGGACGTATGTAAAGTCGAATAAAATGACTTAAACTCGATTTTTATTTTTCCATATACTTTTTTGACAAACGACATATAACCGAGAACGATGTAACTCGAGGTATACCTGTGGCAAGAAATTTTATTTAATATTCATTAAGTTATATAAGATATTTAAGTTTGCAAATTATTTGGGGTATTTGAATATTAAAGATTGCTAATATTCGAATTTGAGAAAAGCATTATTTGCCCATTTTCACTTTAAATGTAAATACAGATAAGTTTTTTAAAATTCAATTTTAGAAAGTAGTGAATTATTCTTGCATGTTTATTTTCTAGCATATACAGAGCCGTCGTAAAATTAAAAATAAAGATTAATAGGATAATAAGTAAGATACACAAAGTAGTTATTATGCCAAACAAGTACCGGATTCCATCTGGCTATTTATCCATGTTTAAATTTAAACATTGATAAATAGCACAATATATCTAGTAGTTGTTTGGCGTAGTACAAATTTATCGAGTTTGAGAGATGTTTGTTATTAATAGTTATTAATGTATAAAACAAATTGTGCCTATTTTACTTTTTACGTGAATTTATATTTATACTTTTTTTGTTTCCTTTTATGGTGTAAACATTTAAAAACAATTTACATAAAATAATTTTTGTTTTAGACTTCATACTGCATTAATGTTTCAATGAAAAGTGTTGGTTCATATCTATAGCAACAGCCAACTTCAGTTCCTGATTAAAGATGTAAGAATTTTTCATTTTTAGTTATACAGAGTGATCATACAGCACTGCAAATGATAGTAATTTTTAACGTTTATAATCAAAGTTATAAAAGCTACTAATTCCCAAGCACTTATTTCAAGCTTAATCCTTTTTGGCTTATCGTCAGAAATACATCCACAGAAGAAACCATACGAGATATTCTTTTAAATTCAGATTTCTTCTGTTGAATGTCGTCGTCACGAGACAATTCCAACACAGTGATGATTGTTCGTGTTTAGAAGTGATTTGAATTTAAGAGTATCACATTCTGTCCTATACAATTTCTTCTGTGTCTCAATCACTTTCAAACCCTTTGGCTCATCATCAGAGGTTCCCTACCACTTTAAGCCAAAGGTTTGAAAGTGATAGTGAATTGACACAAAAATCATTAGGATTTCTAAAGAAGCAGAAAATAAAGAATTATGATAAATGAACAAGACTCTCTTCTCCAATTATCTGATTTATTAGACTATAGCATTTCAGAATATATAGAATGTCCCAAAAGGTGCCATATTTAGGGAAAATGAATAATTTGAGTAAAATAGACCTTTATTTACGAAATATTCTCTGTGTTCTTTGTACTCGCATACAAAATTGTGTACAATGCCATTTATTTTGAAAGCAGCATTCTTGAAGGGTGTTACAAAATATTTTCATGTGTATAGCAACTTTTGGGACATCCTGTAGTTACTATTAAAGTTGTTATTATATTTAATTTCAAATATTGAGATATTTGAAATGAAAACAGGCCAATCATGTATTTTGAAACATATTTATGTATATCATTTGTCTGGCTTCATGATTACTCTAAGATTCTTCATATTTCCATATATTTTAGAAATTAGAATTTTTAATTTATATACTTTTGCATTATATTAATTAATAAAAAAAAACTGTTTGAAAATTATTAATAATTAAACTATTCTTTACTTGATATACTTTTACTTAATTTTTTTAAATGTTAACACAAAAGTCTGCGAAATAATTCTAATTAAACTAACTTACCTTGAAATATTGAATAACATTTTTAATTAACTATGAAATCTTTAATGGAATTCATAATTACCATTTGTAACAAACAGAAACCGAAATTATATGCCAAGTATTGAAACCAAACATGGCTGTATTTAGTTTTGGACTATTTTCAAGCAGTAATATAATTACAGTGTGTGAAATATGAATTAAAGATAAGTAATGTCATCATTTCATAATGAATACATTGCTTAGTGGCTTTACTATAGCTGGATAAACAAGCCAGTGACTTACAAAGTCATCATCTTCTTATCCAGCTGTATTAAAGCTGCTTTACCAGGCAACATGCCTAGTAATTTAAGAGTATAGTCTTGAACTTAGAAAATTAAAAATAAAAAAAAAGATATCCATTATCATCATCATCTTTTCCCATAATTATTATTTCCAAAATATAGTCCAATTATTTATGGCAATTGTGGGTGTTTATTTGCTATGCATCGGGTTTCGGTTGATGTTTATATTTTCACACCTCAGGAAATAAGTCTTATGGCAGAGTTGACCTTGAAATATACTCTTGAAATAGCCCAAGAGTAAATTCAAATGATTTTGTTTAAGTATTGTCATTTATGCATTCAGTTTTAGAAAGATTTTTATACTAGCAGAAAAGATTTAACTCCTTTACAGTACATAAAAAAATCCTTTCACTGCTACAAATTTACTGTATTGTAGACAGCAGTAATAACAATTGCTTGAATTGTTAGTAATTAGATAGAAAAGTATATCAGAAAGAGTTTAAGCATACTATTCTAAAACACTTTTAGATAAATTAGTGAATTGTTACAATTTATTAATATTTTAATAACATATACACACATGCAGGATGTCCGAAATGTTACTGTGCAGTGAGAAATTTGTAATAACATCAAAGTTATACATACAGCATTTCATACGAGACCTGTAAGTCATGCACCATGTGTTTCCACTTTGCAGTATATGATGATACCACTCACTCACAGACATTTCAGTTTTGGAAGACTGCTTTGCCAATCGCATCATCTCCCAAGGAATTATGCTTGCTAGGTCCCTATACCGTGCTCCCCAGATTTTGGGTCCTCTAGGGAGCATTTCCAGCATTTGCTGTAGGAGAAATTGCAATATCATACATAAAATTTCATTTTTGTTAGAAATTTACTTAAACCTTTTTCACACTACAGTAGCTTTTCAGACACACTGTATTAATGCAGCATGTTATCAGGATTAGATTACTGGTACCTACAGTATCTGACTTGTTGAGAAGTTAATAAGGAATATTTTGCCAAATGTATAAGTGTTATAGATCACAAGTATAACTCACATATCCATGATACTAAACAGTTTGCTTAAAAAAATAAACAAATTTTCTAACTCCTTGTTTGCTGAGAAAAACTTTAATCTTTCACAAACGTTTTTGACCTGTTCCACGAGTCATCCTCAAGCGTAAACTACTCGTTACCGTAATAAATCAAACATTGTGATAAACAAACATTTTCAAACATTGGAACAAAATTTAGATACAAATCTTGAAACATATCACAAAAACATAACATATATAAAAAAACAATCAATTTAACTGAATGAACAAATATTGAAAAATAAATAATCCAATCACAAAAGTGAATAAAAAGTTCACTCTTGGTTGTAAATACCTTACAAATTAAGGTTATGAGTAGGGAATTCGATCCCGGCCCTTATTTCTGATTTTGGGATTATACTTAGTCGATCCCGGGATTATTTCGGTATTGAGGATTAATAAAAATTAAGAAAATCTTACAGAAATCAGCAGTCTAATCAACAAATCAAAATTTAGACAAAAATCAACGTATTTTACAGTATACACCTAGCTAATCTAATCACTCTAACTAATCAGACTTAGAGTCAGACTAACTAGACTTAAAATCACTCAGTCTTCATGTTAAAGTTATTCTTTTTCAAGCATCAGTGAGATCTCTTTAAACTTGCATAAATTGAGAAAACCTTTATGTAACAAACTATGCAAATAAACATTGAAAATGAACAAAAATCTCTCTCAACGTCGACTAAATAGACAACTTTCACGTAACAACCTAGTAAATAGGTAGTAAAGTAAGTTTCTTAGCAAAAAAAAAGTATTTAAAAATGATATTAATCAGTCACATTTTTCTTAAATATAAAGAAAACTAATCTAATAGGAACATTCTAATTTGAATTGCGAAAATATGATCCGAGAAATAACAACGCATCCAGTGTCTCATCACCAAGTCTGCTTCTCAATTTGTTGCACATATATGCAGCTGCCGAGAAAGCACTTAGAAGCTCTAAATTTTAATACAGATGAGTTCTCGAGCATATTATTTATGTTCATTATTCAATTTAAATTGGATGCAACAACCAGAGGCTGGTGGGGAATGACTTATTAGAATTTTTAAAGGGTCGTGTTAGAACTCTACAGCCAACCAAAAGTGCTCTCGACTGCGCCAGAAAATCGATTGGCACCCGCAAAAATTCAAAAATGCAAAAATGAAGTAGGCCTATATTACCAGGTAATCCGGTGAGAACTGCTTGCCTATCGTTTTAGTTCAAAATACAAGAAGTTTTATATTGAAATGATAAGCAAGCAATTCTGTTAAGAGCACTGGCACTGAATGTTTCACTTCGTGCAGTCTATTTTGCAACTTTTATAAAATAATGTCAATCCCGGGATCGGGAAAACTTAATCCCGAAAATTTTGGGACTAAAATGTGGTCGAGATCCCGATATTCAGAATCCCGGGATCAAATCCTCTAGTTACAAGTAACTTTACTTGGACCTCTGTTAATTATTAAGATACTTATTATCTGAATAATTAACTGAAAATTTTCTCAATTTCTATTTAACTATATCAGAAATAGCTGCACTTTTTCAAACTAAAATTGCAATGAGCAATCAATATGGTTATATCTAAATTAAAAATTCTATAAGCAAAGATCGGATAGAGGTCCTAGTAGTGTAGCTGGCAATGCATCCGCACGGTAAGTGGCAGTTGCGGGTTCGATTCTTTTCTTCCAGAACCTACTAAATTAATTAATAAATATTAATTTTATTATAATTACTAAATTTAACACGAGATGGTGCCTAATGCTTACCTCTAAATTACTTAGCATCCAGAAGCATGCAAATTACTTAGCATCCATCAAGAAGAAATTTCATAAGCAATTTTTAAAGAAACATTAGTTGCATTACTGCCAATTGCTTAATTGTTATTAAATGTATTGTTTCATAACATGAAATTATTATCATTATTATTATTATTGCACTTTAATGAAGTGGAAAATAATTACTCTGTGCTTTTAAAATATGCAAATCATACTGTAATTTTATTACATCAAATTATAATTTAATCAATCTTTCCACTAGCAAGCTGACTTTTATTTATCATTTATTTTAAAAAATAATGCTATTGATTATTGTTAAACTATGCTTAATAATTTTTGTGGCTTGTAAAATTAAGTGTTATATAAAATTGAATAGTCACATAAATCGTAATTACTTAAACACTTTTGCTGACGATTGATGTGATTTTGCCGAGTTTGCGTAACGGTAGCATCCGACGACGGGGCTGTCCCGAAAAACATTTAATTTGTAAATAAAAAACAATCTATGGGGCACCTCAGAAAATTTTTAGCATCGGTACTCTTCTATTTATATTATGGAGTCGAATGTCGTAAAGAATATTCAGTAATTACGTCATTTGTTTTCATAAATTTCTACAGACTGGACATCGTTCCAACTTCAATTTGCTTGATGTAAGATGAGTTAGTTTACCTTTACATAACTGTATTGGCTGTTTTCAAATCCAACAAATTATCTTTACTATCTCTGTATCTGGCTGTTAAAGTTGTTGTTCCACTACTCTAGAGTTCTGATTTTGAGTTCTGGATAGAGTTGAATTATTATGAGATTTTGGAGTGGATGTTGGGTCGTGCCTTTTTCAGACTAATTTATGTAAATTGGAGCCTGAAAAACATTTTCCCAGATGAATTTGTAAGTCAAAATTTACTAAACTCACCAATTATGTAGGCATCCACACATGCCAAAGCACTTTTATCTTTACCTCTTTAGCTATTCAGCGAATTTCTTCAATTGATAAACTGATTCGTTATCTTTCTTTCAATTATGAAATCAAGGATATGTCAAACTGTTCATTATTGCTTATTTTATATAATGAATATCCTTCTGTTTATAATCACAGAAATATTTAATATTTTATTTTGTAGTAACATATTGTACTGTAATAATATATGATGCTTTAATAAAATTTGATAATTGAACAAATAGGTAAATTAGTTTACTTTCATCACTAGGTTTAGATGTTGGGAATATGCGGTCAATGGAGGATTTTATAAATTTATACATTAGTATTCACTTTTTCGCCTTCATTTATTTCTCTAACAAACAAAGCATCTCAAATTTAGTGAGTGTAAAACCGGATTTTGCATCAAACTATATCAATGCACCTTACTTTTATATCAAAGTCTTCTACTTTTGTGGCTGTTATATATAACAGAGGGAAAGTATGGCAATTGGTCAAAAAATAACCCCTCCCCAAGATTTTTACATTTTTAGGCTCGGGACACCTTGAAATGTCGAGAAATACAAAAAAAAATTTGGGGATTCTATACGTACAGATGTATGTGTATGTGGAGCACGATTTTGTTCACTTTGAAGCTTAATAACTCCTGTGCTTTTTGTTGAAAATTTCTGAAATTTTATAGGGAGGTTTGTTTATTAAGGGGATTGATGCTATTAAATTTTGGTGATTAAAGGTCGGGGGGGTGGGGAGATAAAGGGAGTCGTGTGTGTCTTGAGGACAGCCAGATTTTATGACGATTTTACTCGTTAGAATTTACAATTTTTTATAAAACTCATCCTACTCTCAAAATTAAGTTTTTTTTGTCATTTTATAATATTTAAAAATATAAAAAGTTTTTTAATTAAGTATGATAACAGATGATGCCACCAAATGTTGCCGGAAAAGTCTAGATTGTCTTTCATTTGTTATGCAGTTAAGCCACCATCTCACGTTAAATTTAACAATAATAGTTTAACCAACCATCTCTAGACCAAATTACTTGGTACAAATGTAAACATCTATAAACTGGGAATGTATCTGCATGGCATGCAGGAGTTGTGGGTTAGTCTTGTTTCGAGCCTGTTCTTTTCTTCCAGAATCTTCTAAATTAATTATTAAATTTACCAAGAGACAGCATCTGACACACATCTCCAGGCCAAATTACGTTTAATTAGTAATTAGTAGCATTAATATAGCCCGACGTAATCCAACAATTGTCTTATTGTTAACAAATATCGGGTTTGGTTCTATATGTAATTATTACGGAAGAGAATTGTAACGCCTAAAGTATAATAGGTTATTTGATGCTAAATTATTGATAAAGTTACGTAGTACGTTATTAATTGTATTAATTTTAATTTACTTTATTATATAGTTTTTTACAATTGATTCATTATTAACTTATTGTTTTTGAAAAAGTATATATTGAGCTGAATAAAAAAAGTATTTTATTTGCAATTTGACAAATACGACAATCAATTGATAAGGTCTCCATTTTAATAAAATTAGTTTGAGAAGAGTCTAATGTGTCCAATTTTAAATGGTAAAAATTATTTTAATCAGTTTGAACTTATACAACATGACGTTTTTCCAAGTATTGAACACAATTTCTTCTCTTGAATTGTGGGAAAAGTCTAATGTAACCAGATTTGAGCTGTGTACGGAAGGTGCAGATAAGGAATAAGATTGGTAGTAATGAACAAGCGAAGATGCTTAGTTTGCTTAATAAACCAAATTTACAGATTAATCTTCACCTTCTCTGCAGTCTGGATCTAGTACTGTTGGAGTTCTGGTTGTTCCCGAAATTAAAGGTAGCGTCGAAAGGTCAATGCTTTTCTTTATGTGCTGAAGTTTGAGTTGCTGCATGGGAATGGATTGAGGAAAAACTAGAAAGTGTTTTTGCATGTAGAATGCAAAAATGGATTGGACATTTGGTAAAATGTTACTCGATCGTATAAACCTTGTAAAGCAACACAAACCTTAATTAAACTGATGTTTTCGGTCGTATTCAATGCAAGGGCTTTGACAAGCCTTCGAGTTTTATAAATCAGTGCGTGAGGGGAACACCATTAACTATAAGGTCACTCAACGCCAAGGTCTCAAACCATTACTAGATGGAGTTTTTTGTTACCTTCTTTATTATTGGTGATTTTTAATTCCATTTAGAGCCGAAGCAATGTTTTTTGTGCCCTTGGCAATGCATTAGTTTTTACTCCACAGCGCACAAATATTTGCAAGACATGAGAGATGCCAAGAATGTCTTGCACCCTTGGCACTTGCCTCATTGCCAATGTCTCCGTTCCCATTGTGCATGAGATTATATTTTACTTCAATTTTTAATCTTATTTGGCATTTTAATGTTTTCTTGTTCAATTTCCAAGTAGAAAACCTAGGTCATTGGATATGACTAAAAACATTAGTTTAACAAAGATTTGTGCTGCTGTACAAGGTTGTATGTGATTGAGTATTTACTGAAGCAGTTATTTTATTAAATGATGATTATGATTGATTAAAATAAATGATTTTCACTATTAAGTAAACCTGGTCGTATTATTCTACCTCTTCCCAAGCTAATTTTTATAAAAATCGAGACCGTATTTATCGATCGATCCTCATATTTTTGTAATATATTGTTCTTATCAAAGGAAATTGTAAAATATTCTATTTTATAAAATAATGTTTATGATGATAAAAATACTTATTTCCAGAATATCTTTCAATTTAATGTAAATTTTAAAATGTGCGAATTAATTTTGAAAAAAAAAAAATATTAAAAAGATTCACCTGTTTGTTAGTTGGACTATATTACGAAGAATTTCTTTCAGTTCTCTTCAGTTCAACTAGCAATAAGGTGAGTATTTTAATGTTTTTATTAAATTTAGTTTTTCTATTATTTTACTTTATAATTTTAATAATATAGGAGATTCCCAACTTTCGAACAAAATATATTTTAACAAGTTAAAATTTAGTCATTTCATTTCATTTTGGTAGTCGTACACAAGTTTTTTTAAGTCGAAATTTGTTATATTGAATATATGGCACCCGATTTAATCTCCGGTTATCTACGCAAGTTTAAAACAAAGGTAGAAGTACAGGAAGCGTTTGTCGTACTGTTTTGGTAGTTTTTCTTTTTAAGTAGGTTGTTACAAAGTAGTAGAAAAATTATATTTAGTAATGGTTTATTTGCACAAATTATTCTAATCTAAAGTTCTTTCTTTTATCTAAATTGTTGCAATTTTTCTGATTTCTCCATAATGATGTAATTAAGCATAACAATGCTTAATGTGAAAAGTGTAAAACCCTCGGGGACAGATTTATTTATGCAGAGGCTCCCATAGCAACTAATTCCCTCACAAATTTTACTGTAGCATTCTCTACCTTATTTAAAACTACCATTTAAATTTATAGCTGGCTGTATTTCATTTTCTGAATCATTCTTTACATCACTCTTGTTTCTGTATTCTCTTTCTACGGAGACCCCCGGGCATGTTTTTGAGGTGCCCGTTTATAAATCTGGTCTCAAAAAGCCTCAAACTACTATTAAAAATTTAATTATCTATAATATAATATTTTAAATTCAATTAAAAATATTAATTTAATATTTTACTTTTATTTATAAAATTGTCAAGGAGTTGATCCCTATTCGTTTTTAAGCATAGTTATTTAGAATGAAGTATATTCAATTGTCTACCAGGAAAGTGAGGAAAAAAATTTGACGCACACAACATGCACCATTTAATTAGGCTTTGTTGTTTACGGCACACGATAGGAAACTGTCCGTCTGACTTGTGCAGTGTTTCTCGGTTGGGGCAAAATTACCTTCTTGTGGATAAAAATAAATTTTTGAGGGATCGGAATAATTTTTAAAGCAAAATTTCAATTGTAGATTTAAAGAAATGTTAACTTTTTGGGCAATTTTTAGATTAAAAACTAATGAGGAAGAGCCGTCAAATCATTCGAATGATTTTAGTAACTGATATTTTATTTCTTCATTATAACACAAAGTTAAATGTTCGTAATATAAACGAATACGTGGTGAGTCATCTTTTAAGTTTTACAATCAGCTTTCATAGGAGACGATTAGTGTGGGTTGGTGTCAGTTTTATATGTCTTTTATTAATAGTCTGTCATTAATGATTGTTTTGAAATGAAAGTCATCACTCGACACGGTTCATTTCATTTACGTTCTTCAGAGTCCCGAGGAACCATTCTGACTAGGAATGCATACACTCACACTCTGAATTAAAACTTTCGTCTGCTGTTTGTGAAAATTGTGAAGTATTTTCTCTGTTGCGACAATGCTGCACTTTACACTCAATTTTGTGCAGTCTATTGAAGCTTTGTCCTGTCTTATCCCCATATTCATTTGACTTAGTCTCATAGGAAGAAGGAAACTGTCTCTTCAACTGACAAGAAGGTATACCGAGCATTGATCACAACTTTCTGTCATTTATCTAAAAATATATTACAGAAAGCGTGAGATGTGCAGTTATAGCAAAAGCAGATGTATTGCTCAGAGCGGTTTCCTTTAATATACATTTATTTTAAAAAAAATTAAGTTGGGAATCTCTGATTAGTTTGTTAAAGTTTTATTTTGTATATTAAACTTTTAAAAATTTTACTTTATTGAAACTATAATAATTCTCATTTTATTTTATTTTTTAATAACAGAGTATGTCATAACGAAGAAACGTTAAGAAGAATTTGAACGTTCTGGATTTAAAAATCTTTTCAATGGCTGGAATGAATGAGAAGAGTTGGAAACTAAAGGAAATTTTTACCAATTATCACGAGTTTGTCGTAAAAAATCCCTTAATTGCTAGCGAAGTAGAATCCTTTTTAAAATGGTTTTCGTATTTTACCGCCGGACGATTTAAATATTCTTCCGTCGTATCCGAGTTAATGTTCTCTGCATCCAGTCTCTTAACGCTAATAAATGATACAATCCTCAAAAAGGCTGCAAAAATCGATATCGATTTAAATCCTGCCGTGAAGAAACTTCAATTATGTTTATCCATCATAGAGTATATTGAGGTGTTTATAGAAGTGAGTTCGGTAAATCTTGGAGGAAATACGTTGCGCTGGATCGTTATACTAGCAGTTCAAATTATTAAAAGTGTAATTAATTTGATTTTGCTCTTCTACTATAAGCGAGGTATTTCAAAATCTCCATCTTCGCTGCCATTAGATCGACGAAAGACTGCCTATCAGTTACAGAATTTAAAGTCGTTAGCGGAAACGACCGAACCAAAAACAGCATTTACCCTCCAGCGTTCTAAACGTGTAATAAGATCTTTGGATTCTACACCACCTCTTTCAATGAGAGATTGGAAACCTCCAGAAAATTCCAATGCAAAATCAAAAGCATTAAATAATCAACAATATGTACCGTCTCAATTAACAAGAAATCAGTTAATCGGAGAAGTACTTCATATTGTTCGACCGCTCGCCCATTTACTCGCCATTGCGTCTTTCGGACAGAAATCTTGGTTACCTTGGTTAACTGCTTTTGGAATGGATACGACGAGTCTCAAACTTTTCGGAAATTGGAAACAGATGAATTTCAGAGAGAGAGTTGAACTTAATCGGAGAACTCTAATGTTGCTTCTCTACATATTGAGATCGCCCGCTTACGAAAGATTTTCAAAGAAAAAAATCATTTATGTCCTGCGAGGTATAGCCGAAAACGTTCCTTTGGCGGGAATAATTATTCGGCCTTTATTAGAGTATCTTCCAGAATGGCAAAAAGTTTATTTTTATACTTGGACTCATTAAATATAATTAGATTTTTATCTTAGACACACACCAATATTTAAAAGTAATAATATCTTTAAAAATTATTCAAAGAAAGCTAAAAAGAAAAATCTATTTTAAATGACGTGTTTAATAGAATATTAAGAAAATTAAATTGTTAAAATACGCCTTAGAATTTTTAAAGATTTTAATTCACAAATTTAAGTTTTTCTGTAATTTAATGATTCAATTAAATGTTTTTAATGAAAGTATTTAAATTTACCTGTTAATTTCTCTGGAAAGCAATCAGGTTAAATGACTTTACTTAAATAAAGAAAAGATAAAAATTCTTCTTAGTTTTAAAATTAAATATTTAAAGTAATTTTTAATATTCTTTAAAAAGTTTATTTATAAATGTTAATTACAGATTTTTAATAATCAATATGTGTAGAATGTATACATTAGGATTTTAACTTGAAAAATACAGGGTCTAACAAAAAGAATGTTATCGTGTTTAAGTTACTGTAATCATGTTGTTTATTATTCGAGAAGTGTGCGGTGTACACCAATCAATAGAGTAACCATCCAAATTTTATCTACCATCTGCATTCAACATCTTACTGTCCATTACCTCTAGGAAGCGCCTTAAGCAAAAATGGTAACTCCACAACAGAGAAAACAGTCCACAAAGTTAGATTTGGTCATTATTGTGCAACAAGTATGTGGTAGATCACTTTGAAATGGTCTGCAAAACTCAGAAAATCATTAAAAATAGTGTTTGCAATGATGACTGATCTCAACTTTGTGAACTGCAGATCACAAAATGCTTTCTCTGTTGTGGAGTTGCCATTTTTGTTCAAAGCGTTCCTTAGAGGCAGTAGACAAAGACCTTTGTATGCAGATTGTAGATGAACTCAGATGTTTAATATACGTTGCATGCTTCTAGGGTAATAATTGACAAATTACAGTATTTAAAATGGTAGCATTCTTTTTTGACGACTATATGTATTATTATAACAGTACAGTGATAATATAGATCACTAGTTTGGTGTTTATTCACTTTTAATACTTCAATTTCATTGATAATTCGGTGGACACAAATGAGAATTTATTTTGCGTTTTTGATCAGTTATTGTTTCGACAGAAATTGATCTCTTAGAGTTCAAATTAACGAATGAATATCTTGCATAAAATTTTGGCATTTTATTAATTTTGTAATAATCTAATTATATACATAAAAATAATGATAATATAAACATAACTTTACTTTTAAGGGTAAGTAAGCTTTAATTAGTTCGGACACCTGGAAACCTTTATAAGCAGCAATAGAATGCCTTTATAAACTTTAGAGCATAGAATGTCGGCATGCTATGTTCTGAAGTTTATCTGTTATATTCGACTTTGTGTTATACCTAAGAATAATCTTTAAAAGTGACAGAAAATGTTCGCAATTAAATTGTTTTTGCTGCTTATAAAGGTTTCCGAGCGTTTGAATTTCCATTATTGCAGTTTCTAATGTAAATTTTAATTAGATAATTTATCGGTAATTTCATGTCTATCCATTTTTTCAATGTATATATAGTGCTAACAAGATTAAAATCATAATAATAATCTAATATTAGCGAGATTGAGGCCAAAGTTTTAAATGCGAAAACGTGTACGTCGGACGTTAGGCGCCGCTTTCCTGTAAGCCTAGAAGTTTGACAATGGTGGAAACAGTGGAATCATGCTCAAATTTCCAAACGCCATTGTGAAACTTCTAGGCTTACAGGAAAGCGGCGCCTAACGTCCGACGTACACATTTTCGCATTTAAAACTTTGGCCTCAATCTCGCTATTAATCTCCAACTCCTCGTAAACTAAGTATAGAATTACTTAACAGTTCCCAAGTACTTTTGAGCTTTAGTTTGTCTTTGGAGAGATCTTGTTAGACACTGTTAGAGTAATGGCGGATCCCTCAAGCTAGTAAAATATAAAAGTACTTGAAAACTGTTAATAAATAACTGCTCCAAATATCATTACTCTATTTTTAAATCTTGAAACAAAAAAATTTGATAAAATGCTACTGGATTGCATCTGCATTTCCTGGCTTGGTTATGTCATCTTGAGCTAAGGATATGCAGATGCAATCCAGTAAATGAGTGAAAAACAAAGTAATCTTTGATAGATTGTTATTACTTTATAGTCAATGTGCGAAAATTGTCAGCCAACAAGTCAGGACTGGACTTAGACTTGTTGTGTCCCTATGCTTTAACATTAAAATATACCAATTCTCTCCGTCAAATAATACCGTGCGTAAAAGTGTGATGTCCTAAGCTACAGACTCATAACATTAGACCCTAAGCTACAGCTTGGAAATCTGGAATTGTGCCAAGTAGTAGGAATGTTTTTGGGAAAGTCAAAAGTTCTCTTATTGTAAGGCATCTCATTTTCATGTTTTGATATTATTCATTCCTTGTAGAAAATGCACTCATTTGCATCTGCATAGCCTTAGGCTTAGCCTCACAGATTTTTCTAAATTCTTAATGTTAAGCACTCGTTGCACCTATCAATTTCCAGCCATGCAGGCATCTGCAACAAGCGCGAGGCATGGGTTGCATGCATCGTTTGTTGCCATTGCAACATGACCTTATAATAAATCGATATTCCCTTTTATTCACTTTAGTGAGAAGTGTTGTTTATGAATGAAGGTATTTTTAACTTACTGTATTTTCCGGCGTATAGACGACTTTTTTACCCAGGAAAATCTTCTCGAAAGTCGGGGGTCATCTTACACGCTGGAAAATACGGTAATTTTTTAGCTATATTTAAAATAATAATGCCATTACTAAACTAAAAACAATCGACATGTTATATTCCGAAACCTAAAAATGGTATTACAATCAATGCCGAGACTTTTGCTTATCTCACACCACGTTCGTGCTTTTTTATCTTTTGTTTTATAAAAGAAGTATTAAAATTCCACAGGCATACGTGAGACTGAATCAGCCGGCCCAGTCTCGACTCTAAAGCCGTACAGATATTTTCACTTTCTGCCACGATGACAACTATTTTCAAAATTGCCACCGTATGATGGGCACAAAGGCATTTACTGATTGGATGTGCAGTTGCATTGGCACGAGTAGAACAAACTTTTTGTTTCTAGTTGCAGTTGTTTGTTTGTGCAGCTGGAAATTACAAGGTGTGACCACAGTTTAGTGCTGTTAGTCGACAATTGATAAACAATTTGCACTTACGCTAATTCTAGATTTTAAAAAATTCAATTAAAGGGAATAATTCGTATCAAAATAAGATTAGATTACAATGCAGGAGTTTTAACATTTAAATTAAAACTCTCTTTTTGAGTTTATTTAGAAATGTTGTCTTATATTAAGTATTTGTGTAAGTGTCAAATAGGCTAAGACTATGTAGTACATGTATATGAAATAAATGATACTTAATATATTTGATTAGTTAGGTCTCAATGCCATCTTATCGTCCCTAACTTGAAATTCATTTTTAGAAATAAAAGTTAAGATTTTGTTTTGTTTTGGAGCCTTAATCACTTCTATTGAACTGCTTCTATCCTGTCATTGGTTAAGTGTGGTATGCATCTAATAGGGCGTCGGTAAATCACGATATACTAAAATTTGTTTTGATATTCACTGACTGATGTATGTTGCACTCCTTGGACGTTGGATATGATGAGCTCCTATGAAGCAAAACTGTGCTACCTCTACAATTACATTAGCGAGGTTGAGGCCGAACTTTTAAATGCGAAAATCTGTACGTCTGACGTTCGGCACCACTTTCCCCTAAGCCTAGAAGTTTGACAATGGTGTTTGGAAAGTCGGTGGAATCGTGCTCGACATTCCAAACGCCATTGTCAAACTTCTAGGCTTACGGGAAAGCGGTGCCGAACGTCAGACATACACGTTTTTGCATTTAAAACTTCGGTCTCAACCTCACTATTATTCACACCATTTTTCTAATTGTCTATATCAACCCAAAGTTATTTTGACAAGATAAGTGCAAGTGCCAATATAATGCTATTTGCTTCCACCATCTTGTTAGGTTGTTGGACATTCTGGTAAAAGCTTATTAAGCTGTTCACCAGTTGTGGCCGAGTCTGATGCATACTGGAATGTACCCATTGCTTTTCTTTGTATTGAATCCCGGAAAATTGGTGGTGGTGGTTGTAGTAGTAGTAGTACAGTTTCTCCGAGCATCAGACGGTTTGATTTTTGTGATTTTATTTTCGTAAAATATCTCTTAAAATAATTATAATTGGTTTCTGGGATCATCTGATTGTAGTATTAATATGTCTTCAGAATGTGACTAGTTTTTCTAGCTGTGTTAAGGTTGAGGTAAGACAATGTTAAAATGTATTTGTAGAGAACAAGTTTTACAATGCATTGATACTAAGCTTACAATACAATGGTAATATTATTAAGTTCCTGTTAGATGTATACTTATAAAATTAGAAATTTTTGAATATTTTATATGACATTTGCTTAAAATGGCAATGAACGGAAAGGCCTCGTGATGCTTTCACGATGATAAACTATGTTTTCTGATATTGCAAACAATAGTTAATAAATCACCGAAAGCACAGATTAAGTTACGCGGAGGATTACTTTAGACTTGATATTGTTTCTGCTATGAGCGTTAAGTGTCTAATCAAATATAATAATACTGCGTGATCGAACAACGAAGTACTCGCAGAAAGTAGCACAAGGAATTTTGCGATGCTACGGTGATCTGGTTAAGTTTGTTGCATCACCGGCACAATGTATCGTACTATCCGACTCTCGCATCTCCAAACTTCTCGAGCTACGCTCTTTGCCCATGCGATTTAATGGTAATGAGAATGCATCTGTGTTGGTAATGATTTGCAGATTTGCATTCTTGCATTAAAGTAAGACAAGTTTGATTATATTTTTATTATGGAATTATAGAAAGTATCTTCAATAAAATTCAACGTTTTTCCAATCAAACTCGTTGATGCAAACTATATTTAATTTGATATTCATTTGTATATTACATATATATTTACCTGAAACCAAAATGTAAATGTGATGAAAAGCTTACATGCAATATTTCAAATAATAGGAATAATAATTCAGGAATTTATCCAATTATTTCATCTGGTTATAGCTCTTTGCGTTATCTACCTGTTCTTGAACTGGTAAAGGGAAAGACACGCTAGACATTTTCTACTCTGACATTCGTAGCAGAAAAATGTTTGTTGCTTTTCTGTTTCCTTTTCCTAAATGATAATATATTCGACAACCGAACAAAACACGCAACTCTATCTAGTGCCATCTATAAAACGTCTTATCCTCTTTTCTGCCGTATTGTTTAAATAATGTGACGTTTGCAAATGATTGTTCTGATTGGCTTGTGTTGCGTGCAGAAATAGGAAAGTCGAGCAGTGTCAAACTCTGTTTTCGGTTGCTTTTTCTGCTCGAAAAATGTCTGGCACGTTCCAGTCTTAAAATATTTTACGTATTCGGTTTGAAAAATATAATATCTTGCTCTCATTTTATATCAAACATTGCTTCAGTTTTAATATTTTCATTCTATAAATTAAGTAATTATTTATAAGCATTTTTGGTATTATAATTCAATCCGCGTGTGCTAGTGGTTAATGATAAACCAGAGATTTGCTAAATTTATCTAAACGTTGACAAGTGTAAACATAAAAGATGATAGTTAAATAATAGTTATAAATAATTGTACATTAATTGATTGATTAAAATTGCCTTGTGATTATACATTAAAAAGTTTAAAGTGTACAAATATGTGAAAACATTATCTCGAATGTAGAATCTTATTACCTAATAAATATACAGAGTGGCCCAAGATTCGGTTAACAGTCAAAACCGGGTTGGAATTTGTTGCACATTGTTAGCGAGGCCGAAGTTTTATACACAAAAATGTGTACGTCGGACGTTCGGCATCACTTTCCCGTAAGCCTAGGAGTATGACAATGGCGTTTGGAATGTCGAGCACGATTCCTCCGACTTTCCAAACGCCATTGTCAAACTTTTAGGCTTACGTGAAAGCGGCGCCGAAAGTCCGACGTACACGTTTTCGCATTTAAAACTTTGGCCTCAACCTCGCTATTGCTTGTGATTGAGTTAATTCGCCGTAAAAGACTGAATCACATATAACATACAGTTATCCATCTTTAAAATCATCGTGAAAAAATCTCTTGATTAATTGAATTTTGGGCCATCTTTATTTGATGAAGATGTAAATGTGTATATAAGATGATAAGAGTTTATATATTTTCAGGTAGTTAGATTTTTTAAATTTGCCGAGCGTGATTTACGGCACGTTTTGCTCATTGGCCAGGCCGTTGCGGTCGAGTTTATGTTAGAATGAGAATTGTACGGATTATAAAGTTAACGGTCTTTCAAACCAACACCTGGATTGCACTCATTCTTTAAATTATCCAGCCCCATTTTGATAAAGCATTACTCCGGGCCAAGATTTGCGAAACGACTCGCAGTTTCCCGTAGAATTATATACCGCCGTATCGAGTTTTGAGTATTAATATCCATCTTTTGGCTCCTTTCATCCTATTACTAAGTTAGTTTATGAACTATATTTTGTAAATCTAATTATATACTTACAATTAAATGTAATACTATCGATACTTATATAAAGACAATCAATAATTTGTGTACAAAGAGCATTCTTTGTTTAAACATTTCCTTACAGTAGTTAGTACTATTTGTCTAGATTCGGAAACGTTGATTTTTGCAAGCTTTGGAATTTAAATATATAAATTATACTACACATATGTTAAGAATAATAGTTTTTATAAAAGCTTTAAATGAAAATTGCACACTAGTGGCGAAAAAATATGTGAAATTTATCCTTTACACTCGAAATAACGACGTGACAACGTTAGCTTTTAATTAAAAACTTTAACGAGCATTGTATTGAAACTTATAATTATTGTATGCGCTACAGTACATAAAGGGTAGAATATAAACTGTATTGACTCGAGTTACCGAAGATTTAAAATATCATACGAAATTAAAATGTACAGTATCGAATTATTATTGTAAGTGATGTTAGAGTCAATTTCTCTGTTTTGCATTAATTGTAATTGAGGTTATCAATTTATTTGTAAGAAAAATGTTATTTGTCGTCGTTAAATAATAAGTTTTTATTACTGCGTCGGATGTATTTCGAATTGTGAAAACTTTTTGATTTTTTTTTTAACTTTTCACTCTAATTATGAAAAATTGTTTGTTGGAAATGTGATTAATAAAATTATTTTTTATGATATTTGACGATTTTCTTTCTTTTGTTTAAGAAATTATCTTGATTATATAAACAATACAGTGTGTGTCATAAGTCGGGCAACGCGGATTCCTCGTTGCTGTTCTTGCACCCATGGATTCAGACATGCAACCAATTATTCCACACACCTTGCAAGGTTTCGGGGATGTCATTCTGGTCTCAAATAAGTAACAATCTTCTGTTTGTAAATGAGAATAATCCAGCTATAGGCGTCATTCCACAGACCCAAGCCATCTAATCCATTGCCAGGGAACCGTACTGAAATGGAAAAACACGCTAAATTACAGTTTGCCTATGGATTGTAACTTATGCAATACCCTGTACGTTTGTTTTAATAGTAAAGGGGGACTTATTATGTGCAATAGTAGAAAAAGTATACGCCCCAGCCGACACCAACTTCACCTTCGGAGAGACCATTCTTTGGGTAACCGTTTCCAGATAACCAGCAAGAGAGGAAGACGGATCTTTGACTCTTGTGAATCGTTACGGGCAGAAACCTTTTACTGCCGAGACTCTATCCCGACTTGCTAGAGTATTAAAAATCATAAAGAAGGATTACGTTTAAGCACTTTAGATTTGTGTAGCGAAGATTAAATCGTATTTATTAATTAAATATTTGTTTTTGAAAGCATTGTGTGAAGAAATTAGCATGTAATTATTCTGCATATAGAACATGAAGCTATATAAAGATTAATATGTAATAAATGATGCTCAAAATATAAATGCTAGTGTGTAAACCTAATATCCACTCAAAGAAACATCCCAAAGATGATCAAAACAAATTGATATGTAATAGTCTAAATCCATATTTAAAAATAATTGGAAAGAAAAACTTATTTGATGAATTACACAGTGTGCCCCATAAGTCTGAAATATCTTTGTTTATCCTTTTATAGGTATAGCTTGATACAAAGTAAGAAGGAATAAGTTGTTTTGATGGTGGGACTTGCTGTTGGTGTATAGTTTCCGAAGAGTTTAATGGGTTGCATCAAGCCTTTCCGTCAGTCCCGCAGTCTTTGGTTGCTTTTTTCCGACTGCGAGTTGTCGTCGTTAAAGTAACTTTTCTATTCTTCCTTACTCGCCATGCTTTTCTTGTAAAAGAATAAACAAAGATGAGCATGTCATCTGTGGTTTCAGATTTACGGGACACTCCAAATATGCTAGTCGTATGATACTTTATTAGTATTCAGTTTTTAACAGAGAAATTTAAGTAATCGTCACAGAATGCTTATGAACTTTATAGCTCGAAGAGTAATGATATCAGACATGCATTATTTACATATTTTTAGAATACAATTATGTGTTATTGGAAGCAGCATTTAAAAGTAATCTGTAAACATACAAACCATGATTCTTAAGGAAATATACCGTCTTTCAGTATTAAACTTGTTTACTTGAAAAAATTAAATGCATGCAGATGTCAAACTGCCATCATCAGGCAGATGTAGCATATATGAAATTCAAATAATTTTTAAAATTTGTCAGTATAATCTTTTCAAACACATAGATCAAAGGATTATTGTGATTGCTTCAGAGTATTGAAGTGAGATTAAGATACTTTTTTCTCTTTCTTAGGCTTAAGTTTGCAGTAAACGAACTTTAACCTAAGGAAGTTTATTTATATAATGGGTTTTGTTCTTTCAGCCACATGAGGGCATGATTTGTCACGAAGCAAAATGATCCCATTCATGAGCTTTCTGGTTGCCTACTTTGAATTTGCATTTGTAAAACTTGCAAGGTGTTGCAGTAGGATGATGCATTAGGGATGCTGCCATGTTGCATAAACTTATAATATGCCAAAATTGACTGCCAGTGGCCGAGTTGTTAAAATGCCGAACACCGGTTGTTTGCACCCGACAAACGAGCTGGCCGTGTGGAATTTTTCGGGTTTCCTTCACATCTAAATGAGCCATTTTCTTTTTGAAAGTCTGCCCAAGAAACACTCCTTGGCAGATCACCCGTGGGTTGTATTGCCTTATTTTATCAAACATACAATATGCCAAAATTTTATAAGTATTTATTCCAACATAAGTACGAAAGATCTTTGCTTCGCATTGTTTTGTATGAATATTGCCAATTAGGAACAGTATATCAATGCGTGTCATTTAAACAGGAATGTATGTATGTATTCATCTCAAATGTTTTTATTCTTTTTATTATCTTATGCTTTATTAATACTTTTATAGCATGTTTTCTAAATTATTGTATTTAGCGATTACAATAAATTATACTATATTACAGTTTTAGTGAACAATAAAAATAACTACCTGCTGTTTCTGGAGTGTTATTACACCAGAAGAAGCAGATAACTATTGTAATTTTACAATAAAAACGAGTATTTTCTATTCATACATCTGTACATCTTAATATAAGTTTTAATTGTTTAGTTTGTCTGTCATCTCCTATGTAATACATTAGTTTAATAGTAAATTTATGCTAGATATGTTGTTTCGTTATAAGTCGTGCTTTTTGGAACATAACTACGATGTATTTTATAACGAGATTAAATACAGAGTTTATACAAAATTTATTTCTGGACAACTACAAATATCGGCAACATGAAACTTGTACCACAGGAAAGAAAAACACTCAATGTTTTTGCAGTCATTACAATGATTCAATAAGCACACTACTGGTCACACTGTAAATATTCAATCGATAATCTATACCATACAACCTACGTGACAGTAGCTAATGCCTTGCTTATTCAATTCTTTAGTTCATTCAAATTATGGGACAGTGATGGCACAAACACGAGGCCTTTCGTGTAGCCACAAAATAAGAAATCAAAAGGTACGAGATTTGGAGATCTGGGAGCCCAATGTAGGAGAGTGCTGGCGTTTTTTGGCATGGCCAATCTGTCTTTCTGGAAGAATGTCACTTGGATAAGCTCGTAATGCACACGTAACAAGATGATGCCCGCCCTGCTGTAAAATTAAATTCTCTTATAGTCGAGACATCAGTCGCTTCTGCAGAAGTCTAGATGAGTCATTTCGGTCACGGTAATCTGAAAAGAAAATTGGTGCATACATATGGGTCTTAGAATTTGCATAAAATGCATTTATCTTGCCAAATTCACAAATGCTGTATCCTATGGTGATTATTACTTTGTTCCACAGTAATTTGTCTGTCTGTAATAACACCACTTCTTCAGAAACAACACATTCTTTGCATTCCTGAGGAAGGATTGTTAAACTCAAAATTTGCTTGATCGATATTTAATTTTTTGTAGTTATTACTCCATTAAAAGCAATAATTTCTTCTTTCTTCTCGAAAGATAGAATGGCTTTTAATGGAATAGGTTAAAGGATTTCTGTTAAAGGACCAATAAACATAAACTACAAGGTGATTCGAGTCTCCATTCGTAGACATAGGGTTCACCTTCTTTAGCAGTTACTTGTAAGTCACAGAATATAATCTTTGTGAGTACCATTTAATTAAATGCAAGTACAAATGTTTTCTTATCAATAAATGCACATTAATGCATATGGTATGTGTGCAAACACATGACAAATATGTCCCTTTGTGCACTCTGTTTTGTCTGGAGACTTCTGAATCACTACGTATAAGGCTGCCAGAAAGTCCTGCTGTCTCCGTGTGAAATTAATAAGTGAAAATCATATTTTGATTTATATTTTATGTAAGTAATCTTAAAAAATACTATAAAATTTGTTAATCCAGTACCTGGGACTACAGAGGTGCCAGTTTATCAAAAGTTTCAGATTACTGGATGCTTTTGTACTTTGCAAAATTCAATTAGACTACAATCCAAACATTACAGACACTGCCTTACGTATTGTACCAGTGCTTTCAGTTTATTTACACATGCTCTTTAATCAGTCCGTACATTGTGCTGCACCCCACCTTTGCCTCAATTCCTGCTTGTGATTAGTGCACTATGTATCCAAAGAAATTCCAATTTGTAGAGTACTAGCATGCTGGATTATTATTGGACAATACCAGATTATTGGCTAGAGGTTGCCAGATTAACAAAGTTCTGTCGCACATTAATACTTTCTTGGATATTAAAGGAAAATTTCTACCGACGAACATTGATTAAATAATTTAATGAAAAATATTAATTAAAAATTTTCTTCTTTAGAATATCATGGAAGAAGATGAAAAAGAAAGTTTACAGAACAAAGACGGATCAGAAACAAATAACCAGTCATCTCTTGCAGATATTAATTTAACAAAAGACAGCAAGAATCAACAAACTATCATATGTCAGAGATGTTCGTCGAAAATACTTAAACCGAATAATGCAACGTACGTAGAAATTGAAGTAAGTAAGATATAACGAAGTTTACAATTTCCTTTGTGTGATGCAAATGTTTTCTATTATTTTTATTAATATAATGAATTTTAAATTGTTTATTTATTAAAAAAAATATACAACTTATACTTGCTATTATTTTTACCAGGGCATTATATATGGTGGTTCCAAACTACAGAGACAAACTTTGAGAAAGGATTCCTATCAAAACAAAGAACAACAACAGTTCTATTAACGTATGGACTTAACGTCAATAGTAATGCACCAGTGCCGAGATAGACGACGCCATCGGGTGTTACGAACTGTACACATAGGATGTAAGGTTGCACAACAGTATGATGTATGTACCTCAGACAGAATCACAGCAGGTCTTCCATGGTTCTTAACAAATATTGCATTATGGACTGACACATACTTTCTAACCTGTATCTAAACAGTGTTATAGACAGTATCCCAGCATTGCCTCAAAGTCTTGGTTCCCCAAACATTGGAAACTGGCTCAGCATACATAATACTCTTCAGACATTTCACAAGCAGAAACCAAGAGTCGAGGTTCACCAAGTATGTGAACCATGCAACAGGCCTCCCTCAATTGATCATTTACTGGGGAAGATGGTTTTAGGTACTAGTAAATAGGAACACAGAAGTGGACTTATCTTGGCACTAGTGTACATCTGGACATGTGTTAATAGGACCATTTTTATTCTTTGTCTTGCCAGGAATCCATTTCCAAAGTTTGTTCCCACAGTTTTGAACCACTCTGTATATAACATTGGGCATGAAAAAGACCTTGTCTGCAGACACTAATAAGTAATAAGGCCTTTTTTCATGCCCGTTATTGGTTTGGCCAGGCCAACAGTAAGGGTAACTGGGTAGAAAGGGACAGAAACTAATATATGTGGGACAGCAATCATGAAAAATTCGAAAGATTTCAAATTCGGGTTCATTTTTTAGTCTAGAAAAAAAAAATTAAAAGGTGTTCCAAGATGTGACATAAAAATTGTATGGCTCAAGATTTAAAAGTTCTTTTCTTCTATTATAATGATGTGAATATTTGGATATTTATACAGAAAACATCATTCTATACAAGTTATAATAGTCCATCCTAAATTAAAGACAATTTTCATTAAAATCCAATTTATTAATTAGTAATTTTAAACAAATGCAACACAAGTACGAACAATGTTAGAAATAAGCAGTTAAAACATTTAAAAAAGCTGGAAAGACTTGCTTGAACAGTTGGTTAAGGGGTCCATTAGGAATCATTTAAGTAATAACAAAACCTTAAATAGAGTAATTTTGTTGAATTATGATAAAATCTCTATTTAAAGAATATTTAAGTTTAAAAAAACACTGTAACATTAAGTAAAAAGTTGTGTGGTGCGATCTGTTTCAAGATTTTATTTAAAAATAATTTTTATGTTGTTATTAACTATATAAAAAGCAAAAAAAGGCTTAATTTTGAGGATAGAGATGAGTCCAACCCCCACTTGAGATATGACATCCGATTTCTCTATCTCCCATTCCAAAATTTCATAACATTAATGTCCCTTATATACAAGTTACCACGCAAAGTTTTGTTTCTTAATCTAAATGCTGCTCTATATTAAGGTACTCGCGTTGCACTAAAATCTCATTCCATAATTAATTTAAGATCTTTCTCGAGTTCCGATAATTTATGGTTTCTTGTTACCGACAAACAGAAAATATTTTTTTATTCGTAGAGAGAGTTGTTTCTGTTTAAGAATAACTAAATTTTTCCATCAAAGTACGGTAAATCTATCGAGCACGGAATTGACTTGGAATATATTTCTATAAACATTATGATGCTTTTTTAGTATATACCCCTTCAAATTTGGTATCCGAGGCAATTGCGTGTATTCCTCTTCTATTGGCATGGCCCCGAGGATGTGCCGAAAAACTATACACACATTTTATCGGCCTCTCGTAATCATAATTCATTAGTCCAATGAATTATGATTATGAGAGGTTGATAAAAATAATATTTTCACTCTCGTATCTCTTTTAAATTTAATTTTTACACTTTCTGTTCTATCGAAGTTAGAGTTTTAATCGGCAACAAAACATTTCTCACCTTGCACCTATCTCGTAGAATGTGGTGTGGTTTCTTCGTAGGTTAAGAATTGCTAATTGGTGCACAGTTTTATCTTAAAGATTATAACTTCAAACTGTTAATAAGTTTATTACATTTTTTGTTTTGTAGATGGTTATTAAATTTATTTTTGTCCAATCATTGCATACCACAGGGAGTTCCTCAAGTCTTGAATCGTGTTGATCTTTGTTTATTCTTTTACAGGTAGCGTACGGTACCAAGTAAGGAGGAACAATTTCAAATTATTCTGATGGTAGAAACCCACAGGGTAAGAAGTTGCCAAAGAATTTAACAGGCTGTGTGATTTGGAAACTGATGTGGTCTGTTAAACTCTTCGGCAACTTCTTGTCCTGTGGGTTTTCGTCACCAAAACGGCTTGAATTTGTTCTTTCTTGCTTCGTGCAATGTTTTATCTGTAAAAAAATAAACAAAGATCAACTCAACTTCTACAGTTCCAGTCTTATGGTACATCTTGTATACATATGTTTATATTAAGAATACGAAAGTCATCCTGACTTTACAATTACATATCAAATTTACTAACTTTAAAGCTATTCTAAATGCCATTAAAATAAATAAAAAAAAAGATATATATTTTGTAATAATCTTTTGTATGTTTCCTCATTTTATAATATATTTAACCTTATTTAAAATCAATTGAAAAGGCTGTGATATGGCAAAAAAAGTAGTATACGACGTCATATGCGGTTCCAATTGTTATAATAAAAGATAATGCAAGTTTTATTTTTTCTAAATCCGTTTGTAATTGAGATTTATTAACACAATTAAATCGTTATGTTTATTATACTGCGTGTCATTTACGACATCCATTGGTTCTGCATATTTCGGCTTCAGTGGTTAACTTTCCAAGCATGTAAAAGGAAAAGAAATACGACTAAATTGTGTTTACTTGAATGAATGTATTATAAAATCATGTTTACATTTCTTAATGACTTTAAGTTAATGTAAATAACGTAATTAGAAAACAAATTTTGTACGAAAGTAAATCACCATGGCGCTAAGAGGGCCTTTTTCCCAATAAACACTTTGGATTTGGCTGGGTTCAAATGAGAGAGGCTGGATGGTGAGGAACATAACAACACATTCATGAAAAATTTTTGGGATTGCTCATTCAGATACGATTCTTGGACCCCGGCGGTAGTAGGCTGGCCTCTTCGCTGCATTGGCCCAGGCCCGCCGTAAGCGGGCGTGCAAGGCGTACACCACATGCAGGTGGCACGTCCAGAGGGTGGCAAATTGATATTGCCGGCAAGCACGGCGTAGGTAGTCGTAGTTAAACGGGGGCAGCATAATCGGTATTAAACACGGATGCTCAAACAGCTTGCCGCGCTACTGCATTGGCCATCTACTTTTTAGTATAATACTGTTTCTAATGGAACCCCTTCTGGAGCGCCTTTAGATGAAGGTACTCCTATAAAGAAGAAATTTGCAATCTACTGGAGCACGTTGGAGTACTTTCGTGTAAAGATGATGCTCCAGAATGTGTTCCAGTGTGTTTCAATAAAGAAAACACAACATAGCTTAAATTTCAAATGTATAAAGATTAATATGCTCCAAAGCACTTTCACACAAACTAACTGATGGAAGATGCTTAAAGTGCACTTACAACAGTTTTATCATTATAGACTCACAACTGAAGAAGTATGGTTAGATTTAGGGGAGTGTGAGTTATTAAAAATTCCTACAGTCTAACATTGTTGGCAGCTTTTTAACATAGTTTAAAGCAACGTGTAGCTATAGTGCCTATAACATATAGTTTCGTGTGACTTCATCTAGTTGTTAAACGGCGTATAAGATGTACGGAAGCAGGAAGACGTCGAAAGTGTGTTTGATCATGTAATAAATATGCTCAAAATTTGACTTCCGTAATGTCAGGTAGTGCCGCTCGGCGATTGTTTTTTAATTGGGAAACACCCTAAGCGGGAAGGAATTTTCGATTTCCTAGTAAGCAAAGACAGAAATGACGTGGAAGAAAAAATAACTATAATCATATTTGATATTTTTAATTGAAAAAAAAATTGAAAGTGACTAGCGTATACCGAAGTAGATGACAGGCTATGGATGGCTGCATCATAATCTGAAGAATTAAAATATTTGTTGAAACAGAAGGTGTCACGAAACATTCCAGCATATTTCTTAAAATTTAATTTAAAATTTAAAAAAAAAAAAAAAAATGGAAATCTGTTTATCCATTTGGACTTTATCGTCATTAATGGAAGATCTTTTCTTAATGATAATAAAGTCCAATTAATTCCTGCTAAGTATTGATACTTAGCAGTGCATGACCATGAAAATGGAAGGTCTTTAATGAAATTTAAGTAAGTTTTTTATGAAGCTTAATTACTTAAAACCTATTATCTCTTTATTAGAAAATGTGGGGTGGACTTACACTTGTGGTCGTAAGCTATAACGTGCAACGGGTCCTTTCCCCTGCCAAATAATGATGCACGTGCGAGGCCCTAAGCTACAGCTTATCTTCGGATATGGCTCCCGGGGTGGTCCAAGAATCGGTTGACGATTGTAAAGAATAAATTGCCACTTTATTTGAATAATTAATTAATTTTTAAGTTTGGTTTCTGTTAATTTTGTTAAAGAAAAATGTGTCGTTCTGAACTCTGTATCTAGAACAGGAATACATAAAAATAATGAAACAAGGTTAACTTACCAATGTATGTTTTTCAAAAGTTTCAAAGTCACTTTTAGAAAATATTGTAATAATTAATTAAGTTATTAATTTCTAAATTGAGATTTTGCAATCTTTTTCTCGATTTAAAAACATAATTTTTGAGTCTCGGCTTGCCGGCTTGCCGGAGACCAAGGTTTACGCTCCAACGATCTCTGTATTATGTAATTTCTTACTTAAATATTGACATAACATTTTAAAATATTATATAAAATGCATCATTTTAACAGTTTTAAACACAATTTAAACAAAATTCCTGTAACTAAATATAAATAATAACATAAATATGTTAGGAAAGAGGAAATTGGAATGTGGACAGGACAGGAGCCTAGATAAAACAGGAAGTTTTTTGTTTAGATGAATGATAACAGTAGTTGGGGGGGGTCTTTTTGGGTAGAATATAATTTCATGAGCTTAAAACTGTTAAAGTTTTGTGTATTTCTTTAGTAGGGAGGTTTAAGTTTGGACTGTGTAAGACCCTATACTGCTTGGTTAATGAAACTTTCAGTCTGAACCCCCCAAAGAAGTGTCAATAATTTTGTTACATTTGATAGTGGACCTGTTGGAGAGTATTATTTAAGTACTTTATCACACAAGATGGCAATACTGTTTATCATTAGGTGTAGATGAAGGGGAGAGCAGGATTATGCAAACTGTTTTATCTCAAGTGAGGGTAGAGAGCCTTAAAATTTAACCCGAAGATCAATATAAATAAAAGTTTTTTCCATGAAAAATTGACATATTTTCTGTATCTTTCAGAAAGAGACCCCATAATTATGACTAGTGGGAGCCTCATCTCACCCCATTCTGTTTTTTTGACATATCCTTTACACACAGCTTGTCTGGAAATGTTTTTCTTTTTTATGACTAAAAATAATTACTGTATTTTCTTGCATGTTGTTGTGTTTGAAAGACACTTTAGGTTATTTGGGAATGAGGTTTATATACCGATTTTAGATTACGGTTACGAACAAGGAGCCTTTGCAACAGCCTAAAGCGCACAGGTGTGTAAGGTAGAGCAGTTACGCCAAGGTTTTATTTGCTTTCTATCAATTTAATGCGGGTTATATCCACTAAAATACTGTTTAAAGTATAAACTCTGAATTAATCGACATTATTATAATAGTAAAGGAAACAAAAATCCAGTTTCCACTACAAAATATACAAGTTTTAAAATATAAAAACACGCAATTTTCCTGGAATTTAACTGATGTAATGTCACAAATAAATTCAGTAGGAGTTTTTCTGCTTGTCATTGAGAAAATGTACATTGTAAAGTGTATTTAGGTTATGTTTAAAGTAATTCTTTTACCTCAAATGACATCAAACCTCTTTCGAAAAAGGAAAATATATATATTTATAAAATTAGAATTGTCAATGCCCACCCTCCATACAAAATTACAATTTTGTAAGCAGAGTGGCATCCGAAGACACGTACAGTCGTTTTTTTTAAATCTATTAATATTAATTAAATATACAATAACTAAACTTCATAACCAATTTAAGCTTAGTGATTAAGTACTGTACAAGGTGATAGTTTGTAGATCGAGGAGAAGGAAAAGAAAAAAAAAAAAAGGTGGCGAAAATAACTTATATGAAAATGCTCTTGTAGACAAAATGTTTTAAAATGACTAAGAACTAAGTTTTCTTTAGGGAAATTTGTCGTATGCTTGAATTACAGTGCGGAAAGTTTAAAAAAACAAGCTGTTAGTGCTCCAAAACGGTCGTCTTCGTGCATTTTTTGCCCTTTTCGTGCTTAGTTCGTGCCTGCCACCGGTTTGACAGGCCCTATATAACAACCCATCGTGGACTTAGGAACCCAATTAAAGATGGCCCACCGGTGGCTAAAACCACCGAATACTGTTAGTTGGATGTGGGTTCGCGCCTGGCCACCTGGAATTTTCCGAGTTTTATTCGCGTTTGTAACACCTAAATAGGGGCCAGTTTCCGGTAGAAAGTCCTGGAGAAAGATGGCCCACGTGTCGCGTTGCCGTAACAAAACAAAGATCAAATGTTTTGGAAGAGGAAGGGTCCTGTTATATGTTACACGATTTACTTTCCCTAACGTTATTATTATTTTTTTTTTATTTGCAGCACTTTCTTCCATTTATGCACCGCAAGTCTTCTCGTTCCGAAGTGCACGAAGGAGAAACTTTGCAGGAATTTTGGTGCGTGGACGACATTTATACCTTCGAAAACGTAGGATTTAGTAACACAGTCGGTTCCATCAAGTACCTGACTTGCGCCGATTGCGAGATAGGACCCATCGGTTGGCACGATCTGAGCACCCGAAAATCGTACGTCTCCCCTCAACGTGTACTCAATTGCTAGATTTTGTTCCCAATTCCTCCTCTCTCCTCTTTGTTCCTTGTCAGATAATAAAAAAAAGTGCATTTTTCTAAAGACAATATCTTCTTTTGTATGAAGTGCGCACGTGTCTTTCTTGATAGGGACCATTACCAAGGTGATAAATCCATGTGCCAGATCCTCCTCCACTTAATGATCCACCGTCTTGTATTCTAGATAAGTCGTTATATACAATATATATAAATATAAATTTCAATAAATAAATAACAGCTTTAACAGGCTCCTTTCGTAGATTGTTTGCTGTTTAGTATTATGTAAGACGATCCGCTAATAGATTTTTGGCCTTCAAACAGACAAACGAACAATTGATCCACGTTACAGATCCTCGAAGTTTCATTAAAATCGTCGGTGCGATGAATATAGAAATGGTGTAACGGCGAAGTTCAGGAACTTTCATTCCATTCTTTGACTTCGTCTTCAGAAAAGCGGAAAGAAACATTCTCTCCGATAGATTTCTTAATCTATTTTTAATGTAGCCTCATTTTTTTATACCCTAAAGAGTAAATATTTTAATTGTGAACGGTTTAATGTGGCAGATTCGTGATTAGCCAGACGTAACCGTGATTTCTGCCATTGAACTTTTTTGACTGTTTTATTAATGCACGAGACAAGTTAAGACATTGTCTTAGCTAATTTCGGGTGGCCTGGCCCATACACGAATCGATCAACACGATACTCGTATTACCTATGGCAAATTATAGCCGAAACACCATAATTTATCGTGGGTATCCGTGCCGAGGTCTGTTTTTTTTTATTATTGATATCCGGATTATCCATGATAAATTGTGGGATTCCGGTTGTAATTTACTCTGTAGGTAGCACGTGTAGGCCAAACCATCCAAAATTAGCCGAACAGTACCATCATTTGTCGCACGTTAACAAATCCATGCTGAGGTCTGCTGTTTTTAGTGTTGATTTTTTAGCGTGAGAGAGAAATGATGGCACTGTTCAGCTAATTTCGGACGGTCATCCATAAGGAATCGATCGACATGGATACCCGTATTACCCACGATAAATTATAGGGTTCCAGGTATAATTCAACATAGGTAATACAATTTTGAGTCGGGATGGATTATAAATTACCGGAGTCCAGAACCTCGCGGGTAGTACGAGTAATCGTGCGGAGATTTATTGATTGATTCATTAACGCGAGGCACAATTTTGGGTGGCCCGATCCAAAGTGGGATCGATTAGCATTGGCGAAGGATTGAGAGCGCTGTCGTACTAAAGTATAAAGTTCTGAATGGGATTCGAACCCGAAAATAGTTTATCTTCCATTCTGTCCGGAGTATTGTTGCTTACAGAAGAAAGAAAAAACACAGAATAATAATGAGCGAGAACTTCAACTCGTGACCCAAACAGTGACCAAAATAATAAACAGAACGGCGAAAGGTGTTCTAAACCATTGTTTCTATTACCGTTCTGTTCTATTGAATCGATGCCGAATTCTTCTATTAGAAGCAATCAACCAATAATTGACAGGGAGGAAACTTATATCTTTATAATAAAAATATATTAAAAAGAAAGAGAAAAACACACCGAAGTCCATTGTTTCCTACATATTAAGAAATTCAAGAACACTACTTTTTATTATTAAGATACGCATCGATAACTCTGTTTTCGCACGTTCTATACGCTTATTTTTTCAACTTTCAACATTCTGCCGCCAGAAAAACGGAAAGTGACAGGGTTTATCCGCCGTATCCCGGATTAAGTTCGGTTACGTCACACCGTAGAAGAATTAAAATTCGGTCAGCAGCTAGAGCCAGAGATCCGTGAAGTATCGATGCAAAGAAACATCGGATAGAAAAGGGAAGAGCACCGATTCCATTGAATTGTAGGAGGAAGATGCCAACACCGAGACATGTAGGTCACTCCTCCCATCTCTCGCCGCGATAAATAGGCGGATGTGTAGGATCTTGTAGTATATTAGTGTGAATGAATGGCATCTGATCGCTTTTAGGGATACCTGTTGTATAAGGTGAGTATCTCTTTTTCCCTCTTTACTTGTAATTATGTAATCCTGTGTAATGTTAGAACGCATTCCACGCGTAAATTTAACAAATTAACAGTTGTAGGGGAATTAAATTGAGGTTTTTATATCCAGCAATCGAACAGAACCTTCAATTTACTTAGGCCAGTGTTTGATTTGCAATTATTAGATTTATCTTACTTAAAATGGTTCGTTTAATTATGCGGTTTATATAGAATTTTCCATGATTTAATGAGCCAATATGAATAGAATTTAATTTATTTCCATGATTAATGACGGATCTAGCTTGGTGCAATACGGGCTCACTTGGTATATAAATGTGTGGGACCCTAAAATAATTTTGCTGGCGATCCGTTATTCTCGTGACCGTGAGAATCCTCCAAGTGAAATGATTGAGCCAATATTAATAGAATCTGTCATTTATTTCCATGATTAATGGCTGATTCATCTAGGGTGTAGGTGGTTCAATGCAGCATTGCACCATCTACACCCTAGATGGATCAGCCAATAGTTAGTAAACTTAACGAAAATATAAACGGTGGCACCATGTTTTTGCACTCGATTCGTTATTACATATGGTCATTTCTCCAAGTGAAAGAATTAATGAATCAATATGAATAGAATTTCTGATTTATTTCCATTATTAATGGCGGATCTAGCTAGGATGCAGGTAGTGCAATGCAGTAGTCTTTTTGGTTAGTATACTTAATAAAAAAATATAGGGCCCCATCACGTTTATAAGTAAGTTTTGCATTCGATCCGTTATTGCTCATGCTCTTCCACCAAGTGAAAGGGATTCCACGTGGTTGGACATTCGAAAACTGTGTTCTTTATCCTCGAATTCTGGACGGAAACACACTACGAACGGGTGTTAGACGACAACGTATGACAAAAGACCTCATCAACCCAAATTCGGAATGACGAAAGAATAGAAAATATGCTAATAATCAAAATCCCATTTTCCTCATAAAGTATCAGTTTTGCATGGCTGCTTCTTTATCTATAGTCTATAATAAAAGTAATGGTTGGCTGCCCCTTTGAATTATTAATGAGAAATCTCGTCTTTCCGGAATATTATCGTATTTACGAGAAAAAAAAATTACAGAATAGTGTTGACCTTGCTACGTAATTCGAGCGAAGAATCAAGAAGGTTTCTACATTCCAGTTCCTATTCCACGCGGCAAACTTTAATTAAGAGTTTGGCTTATTTTAAGAAATTGGATCACACTTTTTACCATTCGGGAAGGGGGTGACAAAATATTTACTTCGAAAAGGATAAAGTTCATTGATCTCCGCTCATTCATCACTATTAGTGTGATCCGCGCGTCGTATGCAATCCTGCAAGTAGAGGATTGCACGCGATGGGAAGATCAGTGATTGGTGATGGATCATTTACCAGAGCAAACTGATCGATTAAATTAGAAAGACGAGAGAGCAATTTCGGGAGTGAAGAGCAATTGAAGAGTGCGGTCGCGTTTGGCAGGTTGTGGCTTGATTTATATTGATCTCGCGTGAGATCGCGGTTGTAAATTTAGGAAACGTGCGGCAGATACAGTTCATTTGAAAGCGAACCTTAGTTTTTATTTATTTAATTGCGAATCAGCGAATTGAATCGCAATTATCTTTTCATAATTATACATCAGTTCCCTTTTTCAATGGCATGGAAAATCAGAAGTGATCAGTGAAATGCGCTGAACTAATCCAGTCACTTACAATGGATTCGATTTCTGGATTAATCTATGTTAGTTCACGCTAATTCATTGCCAGTTAGTATAGTTTTCTGGATTTAACGCCGACTAACCCACAATACTGGCTTTAAAGTTCCACTAATCTACTTATCCTGCAATGGATTGATAAGATCCACGACTAGACTATGTGGAATTTCTCAGAAATTTGTTTTTTTTTTTTTTTTTTTTTTTTAATTATCGTGGACCGTGTTCCGTTTCCGCATCCCAATCACAAATATATTGTTTATAAAAATACCACTAACCCAGTAACATAGGTGTCGAAGCATCAATCTTCCTCCTCGGATCACGTGAGAAGGGATACTTCCTCTTTATGTAGGACGTTCCTCTCATAAACCGTTCAGAAACCAGCTGATTCACGCATTTGTCAGGGAAATGTAGCTCGGAAAATCAAGTTAACATATGGATCTTCACTTAAATTTCGGTCTTCTGCATGTGTCAGCGTCGTTTCATACCAAATTTTCTTATGTAGATTGGTGTTGAACTCCTCCAAAATGGCGGAATTGTTTCCAAGGATTATCGCGGTAAGTGTTTGAAGTATCTTTACTAAAATTCAAGCGATGGCTTCTCTAGTTTAATCCGATTACATTTACTGAAAACTGGCAAATTATGGCAAGCGCATCCAGCGTTGAAAGAATTCGGTGGCACGCAGTGATTTTTCACTGCGTACTCTCAACTTACGCTAGTTATGCTGCAAGAGGTCATTTTGGGCTCGAAATCGCCCATCGCGCTTGGGGCAGTCTACGATTGAACTAGTGTCTGGTAACACGAAGTTAGTGGGCCTGGCTCCTTCCAAAATTACCCATGGTCATAATAATAAACAGAGAAGCTTTCGTTCAGTGTGGCACCCTTGATGCTGCAAATTTTAATCTTTTTCCAGATTCTAGTTACGTTTCAGACTATCTCGGGCTTCCACTCGGGTTATTATCCTCCACATAAACCGGATTACTTCCCAATCCACCCTAGTCACATGGCAAGGATTAAATCGATCGACGTGCAATGCCAGAAAGGCCGTCTGTCTGTCAAAATAGAATTCGACCAACCCTTCAACGGGCTCATCTATTCCAAAGTAAGTTGTTACTACTTTATTGCGGAATTATGTTCTTTAGGTGTATTAATTTTGTAAATTGTAACGCAGGGTTACTATAGCGACCATAGTTGTCGTTACGTGGGACCTAACGAAGGTCAAAAGTCCTACGAATTCTCCATCTTTACGGATCGATGTGGCACCACTTTTGTGGACGAGTACAACCACGGGGGTCAAGCTTATTTAGAAAATACTATCGTTATACAGAACGAACCGGGTATACAGGAGGTGTGGGACACTGCTAGGAGGATTCGTTGTTTGTGGCAGGGGCAGTTCGACAAAACGGTTACCTCATCCATTAACGTAGACATGCTGGACATAATCAGCGTAACGTACAGCGGGGATACAGTCGACAGCTACATGGACATTCAGTTAGGTAAAGGACCGTTTGCCCCTTCTGTTACGGGGCTAGTCAAAATTGGTGACACTTTGACTATGGTAATATACGTGGTAGGATCGGAGGACTTCGACATGCACGTGAAGGATTGCATAGCGCACGACGGGGATCTCAAAAACTCAGTTCAACTGACAGACGCACGCGGGTGCGTTCTGAAGAAGAAACTAATGGGTCCTTGGCAAAAGACGAAACAGACCGGCAACACCGGAGCCGCTATCATTTCTTACGCCTTCTTTCAGGCTTTCCGCTTCCCGGATAAAATGGAAGTGTTTTTAGAATGCAACCTGGAGATCTGCAAGTATCAGTGCCCGGGATATTGCCCGGATTACTCGGTGGAACCGAGGTCTTACAACAATACTACGAGGAGGAAGAGATCGGACAGCACGATAACCGAGCCAATTAAACTGTTACGTGGTTTCAGGGTTGTAACACCGGAAGATATATCGGGATCAAAGGACAGAAACGGCACTCTCACTCTCGCTTCGGGCATGCGCCAAGTGGCTGAAGGTGACGTGTGTCTGTCTACGCCCAGTTTCGTGGCTGCGTTAATTATCACGATCGTGGTGTTGCTGGCCGCCTGCTTGATGACGGGAATACTGTGTGTTAGAATGAAGAATACCTCACCCTCAGTTTGCTTCCCCAGCGCGCTGCAGACCTTTTCGCAATTGGAATTGACTAAGCCCGCCAGAAAGCATTAAAATTAGACACGCGTGTATTTTTTCTAATTCGGATGTTAAAAGGGGGGACATATTTCTAAGGCGCTCTATGAAAAAGTTGGAATCTCTATGGCGTTAGGCCCGTATTCAAAATGTCGGTTGGTGTCCCAAATTGCAAAGCTGAGTTGTTGTGCCAATAATATATATTATTGTATTTTTGATGCAATGAACCCAGAGTGATGTTTACAATAAATGTTTATTATTGTTTCATTTTCAATGAGTCATTACCGGGTTCCTTGCATGGATGACCTTACTTCGAATTAGCGTTCGAAGCACGATCCACCTCAATACAATCGTTTAATATTCATAAGATTTTAATTACTTTGCCAATTATATATTATGTGAGTGAGAGAAGATCCGGGTTCGAATCCGAATCAGAAATTCCGTGGTTTATTGGTGCTAAATAAAAAGTTTTGTTATTTTGAGGGGCATCGAAGTATATGCTGTAAGATTATCATCGTCATATCATCATTACACCGATTTAAAATAAAACGGTAATGATGACGGCTCTACTAGAATCACAGCTATCATCATGCATTAAGTAGCACACTGTATGTAACACACTCTTATTATTTTTTAATTTAAGCACTGTAGTCCCCGCGGTTTCATTAATTGTAGCCAATTTCCATACTACCCTTTCCCTTTCTCTCTTCGTAGCAGGCTACACGATTAAGGGAGCTCACTAGTGGTGGAGTTGGTCGTGGGTTCGCGCCTGGCGAATGGGCTGGCACGAAGAGTTTTCCGTGTTTTTTTACATTAGTAAAAACGCAAAAGAAATCCGGAAAACTCCACGCCGCGCATTGGCCTGGCCGAATCCAGGTGTTTCAACAGAAGAAAAATGATGTAATTATAACACTTCAGTTAATATTAATTCATGATTTTAGGAGGTCCACATTTGAGAATGGCTCGTGTCTACTCTCGCTTCTCACGGGTCCCGTTTACGTACAAATTTATGTAATCACGCGATATAGGATAGCAAAGAATTTGATTGTTGCATATTAATAATGCTCATTGCATTTCGATGTAGCGATTTTTTTAATATTCGAAATATTCATTTTAAATTCAAATATTTATGGAACATTCGATACGTGTGAACAGTGGGAACGTAATTCAAAAGAACAATAGTCTCATAAATCTTGTCCTCATATTTTGATGAATGCCTCGCGGATTTGATCGAATTTCAAATACCGAGATTCCTAGCAAATATTTATAAATTAAACCAAACAAAATCTGTCCGAGAACGTCGTTGCTTACTGTCAGTTCTTACTGTCTGGGGTACCTCGATTTAGCGTCGATTTCGAAGGGAAATAAACACCAACAATAAATTTCCAAGTTGAGTGCAGAAGCAGTGTTTCGTGTATTCTATCGCCGGCTTGTGTTTACAATCGAACTTCTATTTAACGCCGTCAAATCGAGCGCGGCGCTAAACCGAAGTGCCCCAAACAAGAATGTAGATCTACCACTCGAGTTTTCTACTACAAAGTGTCGTTATCGTTTAATTTTCATTAATTTGGATAAATATCTAACTTCTTATAGTGTTCATAGTGTCAGACATAAAGAAAACAATGTAGTGTAACATTGTTTTGAAACACGTGGAATTTAAAGCATTTATAATTGAAGATAGGGAAGATTATATCCGAAATAATATAAGATTTTGAACTCATCGTCATATATACGTACTGTGCGTGATTATATTAATTTATGTACGTATGTATTATTACGCAAAAGTCAGGCACAACTCAAAATTTAGTGAATTTTGATCCTAAACACATGGTTCTCGCAGAGATACTCAACGATTGTTTTTTCGAAGTACAAACACTATGCAAATTCTAGTTACAATTTCTGTCACTGCATGGCGCCATGTAACGAAATACTTTTATCACGTACAGTACGCTCGCTTTAGCCTCTTCATCCTCTTCTAATGCGAAATTATTGGAAAATAGGCAGAGATCCCGTAAAGATTTGAGCTGAAGCTCGACGAACTGCCATGTCACCAAGACGCTCGAACGACGCTTGGAAAGTAGATCAACTCTTCTCGTGTATCTCTTCTGCTTTTTGTACATCGCACTTACGTCACCGGTTACCTCTGTGATGTCACGCAAGAGCGCGCCTCCCCTAAGCAGTGTCATCTAGTGACAGATATTATAATTAAAATTTATATTGTTTGTACGCTCAAATTTTGAAAACCGCGCGTGTTAAAAACCGAGATGTGAATTTTGCGATAAGAATGTTTCCTCCTAAATAACGAAAAGTCTTTACTAAAATTTATAAACAGTTATTTACACAACAACAATATAAAAACTGTAATAAACAACAAAAACGATTTGGTGTTTCGAACAGAAGACGAACAGACGAATTCTTCTACTCGAGTCTCGACTAGTAAGGAGCGTTCTCCAGTTAAGAGACTATTTAAACAATAAGTTCTCATGGAATCCTGTATTTTTGGTAAATTCCTCATAAACCATTTCTTCAAAGACACCGCGTGGCAATTACATATCCAGGCATTGTCAGCCAAATAGATTTTAAAGTCCTCTATCGCTTCCACGTGATCCATCAGAGACTGTGGTAAATCCGAGAGCCTGTTACCATCAACGGCTAGTGTTTTTAAGGCACGAGGGGGGACGAATTCGTTTAAAGAAAGCAATAAATTATTGCTGAGGCTCAAATGCCTCAATTCTGACCAAGACCCTGTGAGTGACACTTCTGCAATGGAATTGTTATCTAGGTTAAGAGTTGTTGTGCGTGCTGGAAGATTGGTGGGCGTGTGTGTTCTTGCAACATTGCTACAATTGATGTGTACTTCGCCACCCCTCGTTTTTGCGCATTCGCAACCCACGGGGCATAGAATATCATTTAAGCAAAGGCTTTCTTCGTTTAACGTTAGCACTTTTTCGTATTTATGAAACCACGGCGCATCGCATTCCAACGCATCCTGGTCTCGTATGGGAAGTATCCGAAGAGCCTTCACAAATGTTGACAAAGTACAATTGCACTTAAATGGATTACCTTCTACGAGAATGCGATACGAAAAGACGTGATCTGGGGGCAGGCCCATTGTGTCCGGGACCGAATGGACTTGGTTATATCGAAGATCTAGAACACAACCTTGGAACAACCCTTCCGGGAAGGTTAAACTGCTTATTAAGTTATGGCTGAGATCGACATTGCTGATATTATACACCTGCCACCTAATATTTGGCACCTCTTTCAGTCGATTTCTGGATATATTCACTCTAAAGAGATAATTACTGAAGCCAAATGGGGTGAGAGAGTTAAATTCTGTAATTTGATTGTCCGAGAGATCGAGATGGTGAAGAATTGTTTGGTGTTTAAACAAGTTTTCTGGCAGTGTTCTGATTCTGTTGTGTTGTAAATCCATCCAAATCAATGATCCCGAACTTGCAAAGAGGTTTTCTGGTAAACTTTCAATGTTGTTACGCTCCAGTGAAAGTATCTGGAGGCTTCTCAGATAATGAAAGATGTTCTCGTGTAACTCTGAGATATTATTATTGTTCAACATAAGAAATTTTAAGCTAATTAATGTTCTGAAGATGTCTTCAGGCAGCGCCGTTATCCTGTTGTTATCGAGATACAAATGCTCGAGGTTTTTTGTTGGTTGAAACAGTTCTTGATCTAATTCTGTCAAGTAATTGTGTGATAAATTGAGCTTAATTAGATTAGATGCGTCCTTCAACAGTGCAACTTGGAAGATTTTCAATCGGTTCACGCTTAGATTTATCTCTGTGAAGTTTGTAATCCCGTGAAAGAAATCATCGGGTAGAGTCTTCAGTGGGCCTTCCGATATCAACAATTGGTGAAGTCGAGGAACATTCTGAAATGGCCTTCTCGGCATTTCTGTGAAGTTGTAGACGTAAATAATGAGCGTCTGTAAAGATGGAAGATTACCGAGCTGCAAATCGAAGTAATCCATAGTATAAATTGTTTGCAGCTTAATCATTTCTAAGACTGGGTATCCATTGATGATCAGGGGGCGATCCTGATTCTGAACTTTGTTGAAATTTATATCTAACTGCTGTAAAGTTTCGTCATGAAAGAACTGGTGAAGAGGAACAAGCGGAAACGGACAATTCGTGAATATGATGGACGTTGTATTCTCTAACGGTAAGCAGTTGAAGAGGGTGATCGGAAAGTTGTTCGTATGACAAACAATTCCGGCTTGTTTCGGAGACGATTTAGTCATTACGGCTTGATCGGTATTGTTTATTTGATGGAAGCACAAAAGATCGGATAATACTCCGAATAAATCAGGTGGGCACGTTCTCCATTGCTTCCAAAATTCTAAACAGTCGGACGACGCGTAAGGCAAGATGCTCAACACGGACAGGAGGAGGATTTCTCTGTGGACAGACATGACATTTCTGAAAGTATACATGAATAGTATGTTAATCGCGCCATCAAATTCATGCATTTTATGATCTAGAATTCTTCACGTAGATTGAGATCCTTTATTGAGTATAATTCGATTACTTGGACTTTCGTTTTAATTAACTAGGGTTTGTTATATCGAAGGAAGTGAACCCAAACCAATTCGTATTTAAAAATCTTTATGGTAACCATACAGGTTTTTGCATTTTCAAGTAGTTCTGCATACAAAACAAGGGAAAGCATTTGAATCATGTCAATTTGACCCTCCGCGTTTTTTGCAAATGCCCACGTTTTGAGACCCCTGAAACCAAAGATGTCAAAAAATTCCGTGGATAGGTATGCGTTTGTGTGGGCGTCTATTTCGCTTAATATCTCAGAACGGGGTGAAGATAAAGAAACGAAATTTGGCATGGTAACTTGTATGTAAGGGGCCTTGATGCTACTAAATTTTGATGGTGAAAGGTCAAAGGGTAAGGAAGATAGAGGGGTGTCGTGTCGTATCTCGAGCGGGGTCGGACTTAATGAAGATGTTCACTCCCTTCAATACAACGAATCTTGGTTAAAAAGAATGCCCACCTATACGCAACATCGTGTAGATGTCACCTCTTTCCAAAAAAAAAATGTCTTAATTTAACATTGCCGCTAGTTCCAGATACCATTCTCCAGAATAATTATGAATTTACACGTCAGATTACCGCAATATTCTGGTATAAATAACAATAATAGCGCATTTTACCCAATAAAAATGCGTGCAAATCAAATACAAGACGGACAGTATGTCATCAGTTTAATTAAACATAATTAAGAGCATAATCTTATCAATAAGGTATATAATTCTAATCGCTAAACTTATATAAACAACATAGCAATTTAAATGTCATTTGAAGTGAATTACGTCGGTATGATTGGTCGAGATGGCGAGCGCTTTTACGTCAGCTCGACGTTACGTCTAGAATGCGAAATTCTACAAAAATGACGTCAAACTTACGTAATAATGTGATCGGGCCCTGTATTAATACAAATAAAAGTACTTACGAGACAGAATAAAAGGTCAGTTTAATAAACTAATTCCAAACAACGCAAAACGTTACGCAAGTAAAAACAAATTTAATAATCAGAGGAGTTTATCTTACCTAAACAACGTTCCCATGGAAACGAAATAGAAAGACGTGTGACGTGTTTATTAAGTCTTGAGAAATGCACATCTCTATATAAGAGCCGCATCCCCTTGGAAAACCAAAGATTGAGTAAATCTAGAAAGTGTTACGTCAACATCCGGCCAGCTGTTCCTAGAAACAAACGGAAGCGACGGAAGTAACTTTAAAAAAAAAAAAATGAGCATTCAGAGTGTAGGCTCGATTAGTCTGGTGTAGAAAGTGTTAACTACGTAAAATTGACGTCATCGCTTTAATTTTTCAATAGGCGAGAATAAAAAATGACGTCAATTTGACGTAGAGATGTGCACTATGCGAACCTGCTTCTAGAGTAATTACACGTGATCCCAGCTTGCAGGAAGTCGTGTCATCTGTCACGTGACCGTCGCGAACTGGTCTGTATCGTCTGTTTCCGGTTTTTCTAATATATAAAGAATGCAATTTTTTAAAATCGTTTATCGATAACGTCACTTCCGATAAATTCTTCGAATTCAAAACAGGAAGTGGACTTTTCATCTTTAATTGTTTTTCATATAAATGTTAGACGTATCAAATATGTAATAAAAATTTATTTATGTTATAAAATAGATTTTTAAAAAGGTAATGCAATAAAAAAAGATGATAAATTTTGTAGACGATGATGTGAAACACCGTAATTAATTTAAAAGAATTTCATTTTAAAAACACAAAATCAATTCTGAAAATATTTTAACTTCACTAATTTAAATTAAGATATTTTATTTATTTTGTTAATTTATTCAAAATGGCGTTGCATTGAAAGTGTTGCCAAGTAAATTAAGGTAACAGGTCCGCGGTTGAACCGTATAAATTTCTCATTCTTAAAAATGATTTAAAAATTAATTAATATTATAACTTTTAATTTATAATTATTGACAATTTATTGAAGTCTTTAATATTTATCGCATATATTGTTATATATCATTTTAAAGTTCTCCGAAATTTTTGAAAACTGATATTTACTATGTTCGTTTCCTTAGAAATTCTCTTTCCTTTCTTAGAATAATAATAAAAAATTTCAATAAATATTTTCTTAAAATATTCTCAAGTTTCTCATACTTCGTTTCTCAATCTCAACATGAGTGAGACACTTAAACAATAGGAATATCATAGAAGCGGCTTTAACAAAACTGCATAAGCAAACAATGGCATATCCCGTTTCATTTCAAGCGGACTATGTCATTCATTGGTTTGCTAATTTTTTTTTGCAGCCGGATAAAGATGTATTAAAGCAGCTTTACTAGGCAACGCTCTCCATGCAATTCAAATCAAGCAATCACTTTTTGCTCTGGTATATTAAAGTTACAAGCCATACATAAGAGGGAAAACATTAGTTGAAACTCGTATCCCAGGGGAAAATGTGACTCGTTGAGGATGACAAGCTACCACACGTTGCAATCGTAAAACCGCGTAATCAAAATCAGCAATTAACGTTAAGCTTATACATTTTAACCAGTGGCGTAGCGAGGGGGTGCAAGGGGGTGTATCATGCACCGGGCGCCACTTGCAGAGGAGCGCCCAAATGGTCTTCAAGACAAACTATATGTGTTTCTGGAGGGGGAAGAGGGGCGCCAGTTATGTTCGCTACGCCACTGATTTTAACCAAATGGGAAATGTTCACATAAACTACGATTTAGCGCCACAACTGGTACTAAATCGAGCGTAACGCTAAATTGAATGACATCTAAAAATACGAATTTTACGTAGTAATGAGTGAACCGTGGAGAAGATCCGTTTATGAATATACGCTGTACTTTATGGAGTTGACGCTATATCGAAGTTTATCCTTATAAAACATAAGGATAGGTTCTATGGTATTTTGAAAATTAAAGCATAAATTGTTATTTCTTTAGTAATTCCTAGAATAGGAATGAAGCCAATGTGCTGGATTTTGAATTTGTATCACTCCGGCGCCATAACTAAGCAACAAAAATTCTTCGAATCGGTATAATCAAAACTCGCAATAGCACTCACCTAATTAACATCACTCTCGTAAAACGCCAATGAATACTAGTGAATAAATCTTCTCCATAAATATCAGAGAATTTTTCGATATTTACGAATACTGAACATATGATTTTGTATTGTAAACGGCAGTGTTGTATGCAGACCTCCTTATATATTATCGCGTGTTCTATTTTTTACGCAAAACATTAAATCTTTAGCGGTGTGTATGGGTAGGCCAAGGCACCAATAATAGAACTACCTCGACTCTCCTATTAATTTTGGCATTTAATATATTTAACAAAACACCTTCTATAAAAAGTTGAAAGCAAAAAACCTCCGGCAGCAAGTTGCATAACTTTCCCGACTGTTATAAAATTCTATTTAAAAATAACTTTTACATTATTAATGTAATTAATAATAAAATTGTGTGTGGCGCCATCTATTACGAGATTTTGTTATAGAAAACTTTTTATATTTTTAATTATTATCGAATGACAAAAAGCTTAATTCTGAGGGTAGGAATGAGTTTTATACAATACCGTAAATGCCAGTAATGAATATCATCTTCATTAATTAAGTCCGACCAGTCTCCAGCTATATCACATGATTACCTTCTATCTCTCCCTCTCCGCCTTTCACAACCAAAATTTAATATCATCAATGTCCCTTATATACAAGCTACCGTGCCGAAATTGGTTCCATTATTATCACCCCCTCCTGAGATATTAAGCGAAATAAACACACACACACACACACACACACAAGGCAAAACAAACTTAATTTTGAGGTTTGAGATGAGTATCGGCGACACGTGTATGAACTCAGATATTGCAACAAGCACTGTGAAAGGGCGGTTTTCCAATGTTTTAACAACTACCGACTCACGTTATACCAAGGCCCACCAGTCACTTTATCGCATACTCAACACGAAAATTTCGTGTTACCACGGACTATGAAGAGACTCTACTGTAATTTAAAATAATAGCATTCATTCTACAGAAAACCATGTATAAATGTATCCATTTTATACACAATTTTTCTTAAAATCATGCAGAATATACGAATAAATGATACATTTTAATATAATAGAAAACAATCGGGTAGTGACAATACTTGTGTAACGAGATTTATCAGAATGCATTTGTTCAGCTGTAATATTCAACAGTGAGTCACACTACTGCAAACAAATAGTACCACGAGTGACAGGAAGCACGTATATTTCTGTCCTTTTCTTAAATCACCCAAAGGATGTGGTTAACACAATAAACAATTCATCAATTTTCCGAGCTTTTCAAAACACTAAGTTGTATTGTAATTTAAAATAACAAGGGTATTTATCAGAATAATTCACGATTCATTGCACTGTCACCGTGTACAGTAAAACAATAACTTTAAAAAAAACTGTATGTTTATTATATTATAGTATTTCGAGAAGTCAGCACTTAAGTATTTCATATAGAAAACAAAAACGATGTTGTAAAGCATGGATATGGCTACGCTTCGATGGAGCAAGACCCTTACAAAGCATTGAAGATGGAATTTTAAATGAGCTACACACACAGCAAAATAAGAAAATTATATCAATTTTCTTATTTCACGGCAGTAGATAAATTATTTATAAATAAATAAAGAAAATACAGCTTACGTCATACCAATGAACTATGGTTTTGTCATCTTATAAAGGGTCTTTATGTTAATTTTTTTATAGAAAAAATCGGAAGATCGGTGGTAAGACGTGTGATATATCTATAATAAAGTTACTGGCAAATTCTTATCTATAACAAACATTTGTCTGTGACGAAAACTCTAATCTAAATTCGTTCATAGGTCACATTTGATTTCTCAATTTTTAAGATAATGGCAGTTTACACAATTGTAACTGGCTTAATTGACTATTGTGGAAATTTAATTAATTCTACAATAATTTACTGATAGGCACTCATTTCTTTGTCTTATTCCTTATAATTAATAATGGCATGATAGATTATGGTAAATGTCTATTCTAGAATCCTGTTAAATGAACTGTAAAGTGGAGAAATTGTATAGATTGTTGGATTTTTAACATGCCTAGAATTATGGGCCTAACATTAAGGCTCACACTCGTGTAACTAAAGAAGAATGTAAGCCTTAATGTTACTGTTTGTCTATGGAGTCAGCTGACGCGTCTAGAGTATTGGGAGGTTCAATTGTCTAACAATCGTATTACTGCAGTTGGAGTGAGCCAGATGTTGATACGAGTATTAGGTATTGCCCTTTATAATCCAATTGTATACAGGCTGTTTGAGGGTTTACGCTATATATTCTATATATTCAATTGTTGTAAAGGTTTTATGGGTCATATAAAAAGCTTGTAGAGAGTGGCGGCCTAATCGAAAAAAGTTCCCGAAAATATGGCCGCCGTTTACAGGTGGACGTTATCGGAGGTGCCTGTTTACTCATACACAATGTAAAAAAGTTAATATAAAAAAAACAAATTGGTTTAAGGACCGGAGACATTTTTAGATTTGTATTTTCTGAATTTTATAAAGGGACGTCCTTCGTAAACGGATTTAAAAGTAATTAATTACGCATAAAGAAAAACCGGTTTTGTAATTACAACGACATTTTTTTCTAATAATAAATATATTTTGCAAGGTTCTTCCGAGTAAGGAGAATTTTCAATTAATAAAACCGTAACTTTTCTACAGTTTTAAATTTTTTCAACGACAATTCTAGGGAAAAATTCAAATTTCTTCCGGAGAAAATGCGGAAATTTCAAAACTATTTACGGAAATTATTTCTTAACAGGGGGAAAAATATCCAATTAATCGGATATAAAATTATTTCGACACTTATAAATTATATTAGTTTAATATTAACTAAATATATTCATATTTAATTACAAATTATCTTTTTCAGGGAAATTTCAGTTTTTTTTTCTTTTTTTTCATTTTTAAAATTTTTATTTTATAAATAATACAGATTCGTCCATTATTTCATATTTAGGGTTTAAAGCATTTATTTATATTATATAACTCGAGATAAATTATAAATTTACTTTATCGGGTCGAAAATAAACTAGGATAATCTACAGTCACGTGACGTCGAGTCGGTTATTTATATTTCGTACATATAGCCGCTGGCGCCACCTGTTAACGAAGCTTGACCATGAGCGTGCCGAGTGTGTGACAGTTTCCCGCAATTGTCAAGGTTGAGTATCAGACAACGTGACTATGAAGAATACGAGGGACGTTCGCCTGAGGAGGACTCAGAGCGTTACTAAAATGGAAGAAATGGCCGAAAGAGAAAAGAAACAAAGGGAAAATCAACCGGATCAACCGTAAGAATATTTCTTGAATTCTAAATTTGTCCATTTGCTTTCACAAATTGATCAGATAAGACCAATGAGTTGTGATAAGTTTGCATATAAATCAATTTCCGGAGGAATTCTCTCTCTCTCTTAGTTTCCAATTTTAATCTATAATTGGTGTTATCATAAACAAAATGAGAAATTTGAAGCACGTTCTTGTCCTTTCTCCACCTCCTCGGCTGGCACTGATGCTGCTCTGAACAAGGGTTGGTACCTTATCAGAGAAAAAAATCAAAGGAACTGATGGTCTACATATGACCCTTCTCAAGATATGATAATGTAATGTATATATATATACATTACATTATCTTGCAGTGCCTATCGGAGCCGTAGACTCCGTCTGCGGGAGGAAAAAAGTCAGACGCGCGTGATTCTCTCGAGACGCCCGCGAAAGCGCCCTACCCAGAATTTCGAAGACCCTCAAAAGTGAAAAAATCTGGAAATATTTCTTGAAACAATGCTAAAAATCAACCATTTTCCACCTTATAGGAGATGGCTGAAAGCTTATAAAACACAAGAAACACCAATGCACCAACTACTTTCAAGGTATATCTATATACTGTATATATATATGGAAAATGGTTGATTTTTAGCACTGTTTCAAGAAATATTTCCAGATTTTTCACTTTTGAGGGTCTTCGACTGGATAGGGCACTTTCGCGGGCATCTCGCGAGAGTTACGCGCGTCTGACTTTTTTCCTCCCATGGACGGAATCTGCGGCTCTGAGAAAGGTCTTGGAGCTGCATTTGTACCTCTTAAACTCGTTAAAATAAAAATAAGAGTTAATTGCCAAATTAATTTTTATCATTTTAAACGCTGTCTTTTTAAAATTCAAATTTATTGCTGTTTTTCTTAGCCAATAAGATTTTAAAAGTTAATTTCGACATTTATCCGTCTATAGAAACAACAAAAATTGGTATTATGTAATCGTATTATATGGAAGATAAATTCCGTCGCCGCAAATCGTTACGGAAAAGATTAGACAAATGAGGTTTTGTATAACGAAATATTCCGAATGCTAAAATATAAAATGCCGAATTTATATTTCATGAAATTTAATTTAATTTATTATTTATGTTAAGTAACTTCCACTTATTTTTATCGAATGTGAAGCTAACGTTTCCAAAAATAAACCGTATGAAATATGATAATTATAACGTGTAAACAGTGTAATTTGAAGAACTATTTCTGCTGAATAAGCGGAAGTAAATAAATTTTATATAAGCCAAAATTTTAATTTGTTTAAACTGTAGTTATGTAATAAATACATTCAATTTCAAAACATTATGAGAAAAGGCATACATCTGTGCATATACTGAAAAGATTGTAGCATGCTTTACTATAATTGCAGACACGGGCTGGATGTACGAAACAAATTAAAATGTTATCCTTGAGAGACTGCCCTTTAATTATGTGTACGGTTTAAGAAGGACGATTACGTTGTACACGGTGGAGGAGAGGGAACGGAGGCATTGTCAATGTGGACTTTGCTTAGTAGTATTAGTGGCATACGAATTTGATCTTATAGGCATACTTATTAATACGGATAAACTGTCAAATAGAAAATATTTACAGAAGTTTTTAAATCCTTTCTTCGGTCTTAAAGAGAGTCCATGAAATATTGTATACGTTATTAAAGGAAAGGGGGTTTAAATCATTGTATAAAACAGGGAGGAAGGGTGAGAAAATGGGTACTCTAGGAAATTGACACTCTAAAAAGGGCTTAAAGATGGCCAATAAAGTTAGCGTCGAATAAAGTTAGATATTCTGGATTTAAAGGTTTATTGTGATGGTGTTAATAGTCTTATTAACTACTCCGAAACTGACTGTAGTCTACCCTTGTGTATAGACTGTGTCCCGCAGCCAAGATTTTAGGACATTTGTTCCAGTAATTGATTAAAATTTAGAAATATATTTGCATGCGATAGATATGTTAATAAGTTCGGAATGCAATTTTAATATAATCAAAATTTAAAAAATGATTATTTATGTATTTCAGTTGTCACAGTCCTCAAGATTCCCTTCTTAGTTCGTCGAGCGGCTATACAAATTATAGAGGATTATTAAATTTATGCATAATATTATTGGTAAGTATGGAAATATAGACTAAGTATTGAGTATTATTATTATTTAAACAATGTTAAAAATTGAGATCTGGATGTGCGAATATCCTTTCTACTCACACTAATTAATACCGGTGCCGAATATCTTTTATGTATTAATCAAACGATAATGACAAATTCGTCATGCCATAACTTGGCTAATTAAATATATAGATATAAAGTAATTTGGACTAAAGGTAGACGATTAAGTTATCATATTAATATTCAATTTAACAAATACAGGAATTTAATTAATTTAGAGTATTCTGGAAGAATAGATTAGTATGGTTATATCTTTTCAATTAATTGCCCAAGGTAGCAGTAGTTGCAGGTTCGAGTCTCACTTCGGATTGATCTTTTCTTCCAGAATACTCTAAAGCCCAAAATCTGGGGAAATGAAGTCCAGAAATGTAGCGGTCCGGATTCTGCGGAAGATTATGCAATAGGCAGAGAAGTCTCCAAAAACGGACATCTGCGAGCGAGCAGTAATACCATCTGTTGCCGAGCGGAAATGCGGGACGACTCGTGGCTTCGTATTCAGTGCCCAATGTATAAATGCATACATTTGGCATCGTAATTAAATTTAATGTCGTTACACGTTAATGACATTATTGTTAGTATGGCTTGATGAATTCAGCATTAACATTTGATTAATTTGTGATTTACTTTACAGTTATCTTTTATATAATTAAAGAAAACTGTCTTGAAGTATTGCTGAAATTTTTAATATACAGATGTAAGTTTTTGAATATAAAAAATAATATTTACAGATATATGCCACTTAATGATGATTTATTAATGACGGACCACATATACGACAGGTTCGGTAAGTTTATAACAGAGCCGAACAATTTGTAGATGCGTCTATTGTGCGTTTTCTATAACTATGCATGCTTTTATAAGAAATAGTTTGCGTGAACAGTACATAAACACTATTTCTTAAGTTGTCTCGGGGACTAAATCGATAATAATGAAGGGAAGTTGACAATTTTATTAAGACACTTCTATAATGAGACAGGTAATATGGAGGAATACAGCGGCATACAGTGATGACTGCTATACTTTATTTCATGCACGAAGTTATAGTCTATAACCTTTCTACATTTTGTTTAGATACATAATTACTTAACATCGTAATACATGTGTAGAGTATACGAGTAGTAGATTAACTATTTATATTCGTTCGAGAACACCGTACGATGATTGCTTAACAATTTATTTCTTGGAAGATATTCCCGTCATTAAGTAGCGTATATCTGTATTTATAAAATATACGCAGGCAGTATAGCAAACCGCCGGAAGTACCTTCCTCACTTGTGAAACTCGGATAAAACATTACAAAGAATGAAGATTAATAACTAGAACTATATTAAAATATTTAATGAGGATTGATTTTTTTTAAAAGTATTTGCTAATAACTTTGCTACACGTACAATAAAAATTATACTAAATTACCATACAATAATTGTAAACTAAACCAGTCCAGATATTTAATAAACAAATGTTTTGACTGCATTATTAGCCAGGTTTAAAGTAAAATGCTTGTAATGACATTCTAGAATCTATATTAAATGTAAATTCTAGAATGTTACATGCATTATACTTTAAAGTTCATAATGATGTTCCAGAATGGTGATTCTCAAAGTATGGCTTACGTACGTGCCAGGCGATCCGTGAACCGATAGGCAATTTTATGCCGTTTAGTCAGAGAGAAATGCAGTCTTACTGTGTGGAGTAAGAATAATTTTACACTACTCGTACCTCTCTCTGGAACTGTTAATTGTTCTGGAAGCAGAGATTGGATGGAGGTCCAGGTAACGTAACTAGCAACGTGTCCAACGGCAAGTGGATCTGTAGGTTTGAGTCCCGCTTCGGACTAGATCAATTAATTTTAACAAAAGTTAAACGGAAGTTTATAAAATTGTACGAAAACTAATAGACATTTTTAACTTCTAACTATTTACTTTAATGATAGCAGTTATCTTCCTGTATATCGGATAACAAATACTTAAAAAGTAATAAGGAAGATAACATCTACATATTTATTATTATTTACAAAAATTGCTGTCGTGTACACCAGGATAATGCAATACATAAACTCGGTTTACTGGTGTTAAAAATTGCAAGTAAGTGTTGTACAAAACTTTGTTTTCAGTCTTGTTCTACTATAGTTCGTAGTGATGATATTTTCGTAAATATAAACAAACAACTCTACTAATACGTAACGTCTCCCTCCGGAGTCAAATTATTTGCTTATTTATTAATATTACAGCCGTCATTAGTCCGATAGCGTACGGCAGTGGTCGGCTTTGGTATTTTCGTAAATATTGAAAATGCTTGGGTTCTGCGCAACACTTGCTTGTGATTCTTAACACTTATAATCTAAGTTTATGTATATATATTTTATTATTATATTTTAAATAAGTTAAAGTTTTATTTTCCGACACATTCGAAATACAGTCAAACCTGTTTTTATGCGGTGGATAGGGACCGCATAAAAAATTCGCACAAAACTTCACGAGTGGCTATAAAAAATAGTTTTCGCAACACAATTAAAAAATATTTTTTTTATGCGGTCAATAGGACCGCATAAAAAAGTCTCACATAGAAAATAACTCAAAACCGTACGAAATAGAATTTATTGACAACAGATGTCAGCACTTGACTGCATCGTCTTGTCTAGCGTCTGTTTTACATATTTTTGTCCAGGTGGTGTTTTGTTGACTTAAAAAATAAATTATTTCATTTTTCGCATATTCATGCAATAATATTACTATAATAAGTTCATTTATGCATTTATTAGCTATAATAAGTCAACGTGAGACATGACAAATCGCACGAGACTAGTCGCCAACTATACCGCACAAAAAAAGACCGCATAAAAACAGGTTTGACTGTACTTTAACTTACACAATTTTAAGGTTATTGACGTCACACATAAGGGTAAAAACATTTTCATTTTTAAAAGTTGATTATGATCTTATCTTGATTCAAATTCACAAATTTTTATGTAATTAAAGGCAAACATTTTTACATTTTCAGGTCTTGTCAAATACAAGAGTTGCCCTTGAAAACATTATCAAGTAAGATCTATTGCTATCTTTCAATACAGTATATCAATTTTAACAATTGCGATTAAAAATTTAACAATACAGTAATACCTCGACTTACGCGAACCCGGAGTTACGCGATTTTCAAATCTCGTAGATTTATCTTTTGTTTGAGCACCGTGCAACTCTTGATTACTCACTCCTCCCACATTATTGTTCGGCTTACGCGTTCGGACGTGTCGTGCGGAATCGACGCATAGCTACAACTTATTTTGTGTTTGTCCGGGTAGAATCGTGCAGGAACACGATTCCCGCTTTTTTTTTTTTTAACTGGTAATGGTTGCCGTTACAAAAAGATGGTCAAGGAAGCGACTGTTGAGTTTGAATGCGTATCCGCCGATTGGTCGTCGGACCGTCACGCCACCTGCGGACCTCCGATAAAGCTACGACTGTTGGGAATCGCCGTTGGGCGATTCCCAACAGCAGGCGGGGATCGTCAGTTTCACCGCCCGCCATCCCCCTCCACCGCCCGGGGCGAGTGAGTTCGCCCAAGCTATCGTGACATAATGACGAACAGCAGAAAAAATCAAAAAATTTTCTTTTCTATTTCTAAACGGTCGATCGCGTCTACGAAAACAATTTTCATATATACAGAAAATTCCTCTGTACCTTTGCATGCAGACCGTTGTCCTGAATCGGGAAACACCAGAATTATTATTCTCTAATAGTAAGTTTTTGAGATATAACGATGAAAATGAGAAAAGATCGAATATTTGTATTTCCTATTATTCAATCGCGTCTACGAATTCATTAATTGTATACTAGAAGTTTTGGTATTTAATAAAATTTAATTATATTATTTCTTAGATGGTAGTTTTGATCGAGTATTTTTTATTTAATTAGTCAATTTTACCGATAAAATGAAATTCACACGACTGATTTTCTTTAATTAGGTACGGTATCTTAGTGGATCCAGTTTCGTGGGTTACAGTTTTTATGGAAAAGCCCACGAGTTCACCGTCTGTACTTATTTTATTAGGTATGTCTTTACTTATCAATCAAATTTTTAAATTTTACATATGTTTTCTAGGAGTATAATTAAACAAGTGTGTTCTTAAAAATGTGTACAAAAGGCAAGCGGGACTTAGACTCGTGGCTCTAAGTTATAACATAAACAGACCATTCCGTTCGTCAAATAACGACACGAAAATGCAGGGCCCGAAGCCGTAAACTCGTAATGCCGGGCTCTAAACTGCAGTTTATTTAGCTTACGTGCAAATTTGTCTGAACAAAAGCCAAACAATACAGTATTAAAATTATAGATTTGTGGGTGCCGGGAGGCGGACGGAGTCTCGTTCCTCCTTTTCTCGGCTAACAGGTCCGTTAGACCTGCCCATGTCAAGATGGCGGTTCGGATGAGTTGCGCGTTACGCGAGTGGAGGAAGTGGATGGGTTCGACGGTAGAGCGGCGGTGACGATACCCGAATAAAAGACATAGCCAACGGATAAAACAACAACAACAACAATTTATTTAGGCTAACGTTACAATTACCAAAGAGGCGAGCAACTGTCGCCTAAGTTCAAATCCGCGGAGGGAGAGTTTACACGAATTTGGGTCATACCTCGTGATCCGGGTCGGTCCGGGGTCAAAGTGGTCTTTCGGTTGGGTTTCCGTCGGACTTCGGCGCACACACACACTGTCACCCTGACTTTACGTAACCGGCCCCCCTTTCCTCTCTTGTCGCCCTTTTATCGTCCCGATCACGTTTCCAGTTTCACCAACCAGCATTTTTCACCGGTTGTTCCTTCTGATTCACCTTCTTTTTTCCTACTGATTCATATTTTTCCGTGGGAACCAAGCGATAAAATGATTTATCATTACCGGCTTAATTCCGGTGGTCTGATTTTTTACAGATTAAACAGACGTAAAAATAAATTTTTGCAAGTGATTTCGGTTAAGACGTCGGCTGTCATTCCTGGGATCTGGAACCTAATCTGAATAAGCAATCTCTGAAATTTTTTGAGTGGTTCACTCGCCAATATATTTGTCTCCGTCTTTCGTGACCGGGACCGCCTTTATTACGGGCCTGGCCGAACTCGTAGCGATTGCGAATAAGATCCACGCGGCAAAAAGAACCGAAACTGGCAGCGAGTGCCGCGATATCTTAAAAATATTTGTTCGTTGGCCGAAAAGGTATAAAATTCTGAATTTGGCATGCAAAAAGCAATTTAGAAGTGTAAGAGTATTATATTATATGAGCTGTTGATTTTGAAATTATTATGCAGAAAAGAGGAAAATTGTCATGTATCTGTTCATTTAATAGAAGGAATGAATGGGTTATTGTTAGTGAAAAACAATTGATAAGTTAAATACGGGCACCTAGCATTGTTCTTTTGACGTATCGATTTATTATAATGCATTTACTATTTTCTTCTTTTCAATATAATTTTAAAGAATTGTGTTCATTTAATACTTCGGTAATTAATTTTGAATTGGTTAATTAAGAAAGTTCTTTATAAAATATCAAATTTTTCTTATTTCAGGTTTGAATTTGTACATAATTCTGTCTTTTCTAATTGAAATCATTACGTTAAAGGTGAGATTTTATTAATGATTCCGATCTTAAGCTACGAGGAAACGAATAAACATTTATACATTCGTTAGGGAATAATACCGGAAAAAATCTGTCTGACGTTAGTAACTTTCAACCTGGTTGCCGTCGTGGTGGGGCCACCGATCGTTGTATATAATCTCGACTGTCATCCGGGTAAGAGTTTGTAACTTTCGAACTTATCGACGATATATATACAAATTAACGTATTATACCACCAACAGTTAGTGCTTCGGTGGTACTGGGACTTAACAGTATTGTATTTATGAAATTGGTTTCGTATCACATGGTTAACTTCTGGTGTAGAGAGCAGAAAAGTCACGCGACGAACAGAACGAGACGACGAGGATCGTTTAAAAGAGAGAGTTGAGTATAACTTTACTCGTTATTTGTTAAAATAAATATAATTACTTGAACTTTAACACGAGGAAACTTTACGAAAAAGAAAAACAATTCGTAATACAAGGAAAATTCTTGCATTTCTTTCATCTCGAGATAATTTATACAATGCAGTTTCCTGTAAGCGCTTAAGAACAGTTTTTTATGAAGTCGGTTTCATGTCGTACGGTTAAATTTTGGGGCAGAAAACAAAAAAGTCGGACGACCGAGTTTGATTAAAAGAGAGTCGAGCGTAGCGATTTTATTCATTATTTAATAAAATAAGTATAATTAATTTAAAATAAGGAAACTGTTTTCAAAAACAAAAAAAAAGTACTAATAGGAGGAAAATTCTTGCAATTGTTTTTTAATCTCGAGATAAGTCGGCATTTCCTGCTTAAACTTACTTCGTTTTTACGCCAAATTGTTTGTTAATATAAAGCGATTAAAGTTGTAAAGTAGAATAAATTTTTACTGTTTAACGATCATTTATTGTACGACAGTTTTTATTAAACTGTACAATTATGAAATGTAATACATGCAATCTTATTATTAAAATTAATGTTATAGATGATCTTTTTGTACATTATTTTAATTTTCTAAATTATAGGTTAAATATTTATAAGTTTGTTTACACATATTTATCTTTTAAATGTTATTAAATAAAATTTTTCGTTGCTTAGGACCTTTAGATTTGCCGAATGGAGATTCTAAACACTATCATCAAGTATCTTATCCCGATAACTTGACGTTTAGAGGTGAAGTAACTTTATTTATAGAACTTTTTAATTTAACATGTGTAGTTTAGTGTGTGCGAAATACTAGAAAAATTAATTTCAAAGTACAGAATCAAACTTTGTACTTATAAAAATTACTATATCGTGACTTCATTCATCAAATATTTGATATTTGTCTTCTTCCGTGGTTGTATATTGTGCCGAATCGAAGGGAATGAATCTCGAACAAACATTCTTAATTCTCGCAACAATCTTGCCGAGCATTGGTTTTTATGGAGAGATACCGCGAGTATTGGATCGTGTGGCAAGCACGTACGTGTGTACGAACACGTGCTTTGACAAAAGGCAATTCCTCGGCGGTCGGCAAATACCGAACGAGTGAAACCACCTTCACGAGTTTCAATTATAATAATACCAGCGAGTTGTAGTGGTTCCTTATACCAGTGTTTTTCAACCGTTGGTCTAACGACTGGTGCCGGTCTGCAGAAAATATTTCGCTCTACTAACCGTGGTGCAGTTGATTTTGAGTGATGTTTATATAGTAATCTACAGTACTGTACGTACTTTTTTACGTACAGTAACTCTAGATAAGCATATTTAAGCTTAATAAACAAGCATAATTTATAGTTGCACATAATTACTTGGTCTGCATAAAGTTATCCATAACTTTACCAGTCCGTGATGAGAAAAAGGTTGAAAAACAGTTTCCAAAATATAGCCCGATTATTTACGGCAACGGTGGGTGTCTATATAAAGAATAAATTAAATAATTTAATACTTTTTATGTACGGCAATATCGTCGTATTTTAAATATTAATTTATAACGTAACCGATAAGCTTAAGATAAGGTCAAAATAACAAGAAGATAAATATATCAACAGATAAGTAGAACAGGAATGTAGAAAGTGTTGATTTTATGCAACTAGGGCAAGGACTTCAAGGCTTTATAATTAAGACTAGAATGTCCAGCCTGAAATCATATAAATACTTACAAAAATTATAATTTATACGATCTTTATTGCCTACGTGTACTAGCTTTAGTAATAATAAAGAAAAAGCAATATCCGATAACGTCGTCGCTCTCCGCTTGCCGTTTTCTAGCATTCGATACGGCAGCGCACTGTTTACAAGTCTGCCCGGTATTAAAAGACGAAAATATCGAAAGAAAAAAATAAATTACTTGCATATCTGATATAGATAAATTATCTGTGGCTTGTAGTAATGTATTCTATAACAAATTAACTTACTAATTAAACGAAAGTAAGACTACTTCGTGTTGTTTAGTTTGAATCGAAGGTGAAGAACTAACATACCAATAGCGAGGTCGAGGCCGAAGTTTTAAATGCGAAAACGTGTACGTTGGACGTTCGGCGCCACTATCTCGTAAGCCTAGAAGTTCGACAATGGCATTTGGAATGTCGAGCACGATTCCACCGACTTTCCAAACGTCATTGTCAAACTTCTAGGCTCGTGGGAAAGCGGCGCCGAACGTCCGACGTACACGTTTTCGCGTTTAAAACTTCGGCCTCAATCTCGCTAATAGCTTAAACTAAATATACCAATCGCCAAACCATCACCAGTCGTGTCACGAAAAAAGAAAAATTCTTATGAATGTTTTCGTCTACGTGAAATAGACATCCTCGGGTCTCGACGATATCAAACAAATGGCCAGTAAAATAGAATGTTTTTTAAAAGTTTGGATTGATTATGTAATTCAAATACCATCAAAATTTATGCAACGTTCGGGACATAATTTCAAAATATGTAAAATATTTTAAAATATCCGAATAAATAATAAATTAATTTCACGTAAATTATCCTCCATAACTTAAATTATCCTTAATGCGAGTTTCTGTCGGCAGAGTCTAGTTCAAAAACGGCACGCCGTGCCGTGTCCGTTTTCTCGAGGTTAATAGCAACTCTCTTTTTAATTGCCTGGCAGATCTCGAGTGATTCGAGGTATTCGAGCTGTGCCTTATCCGACACTGTGTAACAATTGAGCGTTCCGTAGTTTCACGTGGACTTCCTCATTACCTGCATATTTCGCTAACGCCGTAGTAGTCGGCTTTTTTCTTGCGGAATATTCGTGTTCTTTCGTCCTCGTGACAAGACCTCTTGCCATCACTCCAATGTATGTTAATGAGCGGTTTAAATTGATCTCGAGTTGGTTAAGGCACCCATTTTCAGAGAGATAAAAACATGAAAGTGTGTCTTATGTTTGAGTAAATACGGTATGCATCCTTTTGTAAGAAACAAATTTGAATGGTTAACTAGAAGTTATTTAATACACATTTAGTAAATTATTCTTATTTGTTAGATAATGTGCACTTTTAGTTTTATATTATTTGATTGCTTAAATAATATAAATTTTTTAACACAGATATTTTCTTTAGACATTTATTATTTTATGCTGGCGCCGACGTTGTGTTACGAGCTAAATTTTCCACGGTCGGCTCGAATACGCAAGCGATTTCTAGCCAAAAGAATACTCGAAATGGTAAGTAGGTATTTTTAATCGAATAAAAATTCATACGGTGAGCTTTCTTGTCTGTTAAACTTATTTAAGTCGACCGTTGCGTATTTGTGACTTTACAGTTATTTCTTGTTCAATTGATTCTCGGATTGGTTCAACAGTGGATTATACCGACCATTAATAATTCGAGGAAGCCGTTAAAGGTATAAATTCGTTCTTTCTGTTTATTGTGGGGTAAATTATTAATTAAATAAATAAACAATAAACATTACCCTTACGAATCCGCATTTTACAGGAAATGAATTATTCTCGTATGTTGGAGAGGCTTCTAAAGTTATCGGTAAGTTGTAATTAATTCAGATATTTTGACAATAGGTGGCACATTACTGTAATTTGACATACATACAGTATATATTTGGTATATACATACAGTATATACCAAGTGAACAAATGAAACGAACTCTTTATAAGTAGCGAGAGAAGTTTGGCAGCGCTAAGAATTGGACTCTGTGACATTACCGAGACCTTTGAGCTACTTTCTGCCAGCTCTATTTTCATTTGATTTTCCGCCGTAAATACAGGGTCTTCCGAGAAGAATGCTACTATTTTAAATCATTGTACTTACGTTAATTATTATCCAAGAACGTCGTAATGTACATTGAAACATTGGAAAACTGTTAGAGTTTTATGTTAGTTCGTTACAATTTCTCAACGTGTACACCTCGAGTCATGTGGCGCACATCCGACCAATACTCAAATTCTTTCTACTCTCACTATGGCACGCACATCTGTCGCCACGGCGGCACAATTCTGTGGCTCCGGTGGATTGCTGGCATTGCACAATGACGACCAATTCTGACTTTGCAAAGTGCAGAACACGAAACACCTGTATTGTGGCTTCCCAGAGATAGCAGACAATGACATGTTTGAATACAAACTGTAGACGAAACTCTGAAGGTTACTCTATCGACTGGTGTACGTTGCATACTTCTCGGATAATAACATAATTACAGGAGCTTAAAATGGTAGTATTCATTCTGTAAGACCCTGTATGTTACGTCACTGGATAAAATCTAAGTCCCTCGTGGCTGCTTGAAATCACGAGTAATAGCAAACCTTATATAATACATCTTGTTTTTGCCTTATAAGATGCGCCGTTATATTACGTGTCATACTTTTCGAGTCAGTTTTTTGGCAATAGGATTTTTTATGGTACGAGATACGTTCGGCTTATAGAAAGCACTTTAATTTTGGATTAATTTTAGGTACGAAGTAGTGTGCATGTAAACTAAATTGGATATATGTACCAAACATAGTATAGTTTTGATTTTTGGGAAAAAATTTTATTTAAAAATTCGGTCGTCGGTGTGAAATTTGGCCCTGCCATCTCTTCAATGTGTGTATTACATGCAAACTTGGTAATGTTTTCTAACAAAGTGCAATATCTTTGAAGAGTTTAATGTGTAGCACACGATTGGGCAAAGTGTGTGCCACGACTGTTTACGTGGCAAAGAATGTTTTGTAACTCCTTTTATATCCAAAATTTGTTAGAAAACATATGTAATGTGCTCACGACAGCATCAAATTCTGCCAAATTTGAAGAAAAATGTTTTCCGAAAACCGAAACTGCGGTACTTGTGACAGTGCGTATACCAAATTTGGTTGAATTTGTCCAATAGTTCTTTCTACAGAGAGCTCAGAATGCTTACTCGTTAATTTTGATTGTCCTGTGAAAAAGACAAAATAAATCAATTTGAAATGCATTAGAGTACCGAAATTATATAATGTAAAATAAACGTAAGAAAATTTCCATAATTTTCAACCGAACTTACAAATTTCAGGTTCCTAATCATCTAATTTGGTTGATTTTCTTCTATTGGTATTTTCATTCATGCCTTAACGCCGTCGCCGAGATACTTAGATTTGCGGATCGACAGTTTTATCGAGATTGGTGGTAAGAAAATACTTCAAAACATTTGTTAAATGAGCAATATATATATATATATATATATATATAAATTGCTCGTTTAACGAATATATATTTACTATATAAACAATACAATATCTTTTCTTTCTATGTAGGAATGCCGAAACGGTGCACTATTTTTGGCAGAATTGGAACATACCCGTTCATAGATGGTGCGTGCGTCACGTTTATAAACCGCTGGTCAGAAAAGGTTTAACCAAAGATAGAGCTAAAATGATAGTATTTATGGTCTCCGCATTTTTTCACGAGGTCGGAAGCAAAATTTTAATATAATCTTTTTTTTTTATTATTACTTATTTTTATATAAATATTCGTAACTTTTGTTGAGCTTAGACATTATACTGGATTAGTGTACAGAGACAACCGATACGTAAATAGTCACCCTTATTTTCAGACGCTGTCTTTTATTTCCCATTATCTACATGATATTAATATTATATGTGTATACTCAAACCGTAAAGATGGTCGGATATGGAATCGAGAAGTTCTGCTATCTTCTGCAGTAAAATGTCTGCTCGCTTGGCACACAGTCTAAAAGTTATCTGCAAGAAGTGGGCTTTTGCGAATGTCGTCACGTTGCACGATCCGGCAGATTCCGGGCGCATTCGACGGAATTCGTGCCAGGTGGCGTACTACTTGGCAGATGCTTGCGGACGGCTTTCTGGCAGAGGGACGAGGGATCCGTCGTCCACGAACCGAGTTTTGTCCGTCGGCCCACCGAAACGTATGGGAAGTAGACCTTTCTCCAATGCGGCTAATATTTTTGGAGTTAATATTGTGTCGTTCGTTTGTCGACATTTGGGAGGTGTCTATTTACTTACGGGCTGTCTCTGTACGTGCGTATATTTAATATTGAATGTATTTTTTAACTTATATAACTGCCTTATATTTTATATTATAACTATCGCTTACAACTATCGAACCGATATGCATTTTATCGACAAAATACTCTATTAAATTTAATTTATTTCTCAAAAACAGAATGTAAATCGTCTATAAAGCTGGGCATTCTATAATACATTGTATTTAGTTCTAAAGACTTGTATATTATTTTTTCGTCGAGTTATTTTGGCGAGTAAGTTCTCCAAATCTGTCAATGTTGCACTAATCAAACCCATAAGGGCCCAAATAAAAGGCTCTCTTAGTGCTCGAGGGGCATAAAAATTTGGGAAAAAATATTAAAGGTTCGCGCAAAATTTTCGAGGATTAATTCCGAGATAATTCGAATTTTATTTATAGTTATTTTGACAGAATTATTGTTAAAATAAGTATAAATAAATAAGTATTTAATATAAAACTAAAGAAGCGAGATGTTTTCTTTTCAGTTATAAATTGAATAAAAAAAAGTGGAATTTATCCGCCACAGAAAGTATATAAATTAAGTCAAAAATGCTCGGTAAGTAAGAAAAAATTTTAATTGTTGTGAATTGAAAAGATTAATCTTTCGGGAAGATGGTTTCTGTTTCCTAATGGATGGACGGAAAGAACTGTCTAACGGAAGGGTTCCTTGGTTAATCTATGGTTATTTTTTCATTATGAATGAATGGCATGCCTTATTTTCTCTAATATTCTCTTTCAATGTCGGCTTTTCGAATACAAGATGACCGAAAAGATAACTATTAAGTGTAATGCTTTATTATAACCGAACGATGGCGTACGCAAATCTTAATAAAATGTACAGTGGTGCCGTGTGTTGTTTTCATTACAGTTGTCGGTAATCCTTCTATTTTACTTACATTTAACTTCGGCTACAGTTTATAAAACATTTCAATGGTGTCGAATGTAAGCATCGCTTTGCAATTAACACGGGCTCGATTTAAGGTTTCTATAATCCGTAACGCTTTACGGCCATAGGGGACATACAATACGAGGTTTGAGATACGATGTCGAGTTATTAAATGGCTTAAATCAATCTAGTAAAATCGTTTGGTAAGGTTTTGGAAGTAAGAGTGTTAGAAAATTGGTGGTTGACCCGTATTTGTTGTCTTGCACTCGTCCATTACAATTTCAGAATGCATACGTCCGACCAATATCCAAATTCTTTGTGTGTGCTACGACATATCCGTCATCCCTCCTTCCACTGCAACCGTGATTTTATGGCTCTTGTAGATTACTTGCATAGCGTGATGACAAGTGATTCACAAAATGTGAATCACTCTTTGTTGCACAGATGCTATTTTCATTTTTGGTGCTTCCTAAGTTTTATACGATACCGAATGGACAACTTACTAGTCTCGTGTGCACTACTGCACGTGTAATTTTAACGTCGTTGCAAATTTTCTGCCGCTCGGTAACTTTCCGGATACCCCGTTCGACGTATTATCAAATACGTAATAAAGTAAAATTATTAACAAAGGCTCTCATATTGTAGCCATGCAATACAAGAAAATATGTTACAAATAGTCGGTAGCAAAAGGCCCAGTTACCAAAGTTTTGTGACGGTCGGATACCGACTTTGAGTTTGTCGACAAACTTGGTTTGGCATGTAATGGATTAAGAAATCAAACTGAAGCCTTGGTTTTTTATGCTTGCTTTTTGAAGTTTCTTTAAAATACGTCGGCGACTCTACAGGGTGTCCCGAAAGTCTCCGTACGTCGACACAAATCGAGTCCATCGGTGCCGAATAAATAAAACCGTCGAACACCGGTAGTTGGTGGCCGGCCCATTGGTTCGTGCCCACCATCCAGTATTCTGGGTTTTCTTCACATGCCTGACACCTAAACAGGATCCAGTTTCCACATAGGAAGTCCTACTAGAAGTTACCTCGTTGGCAGATCACCCACGTGTTCCATTTCCTTACTCAGTCAATTCACTGATACAAATCTTAATGCTGACATTTTAATGTTTTGTGAGTAAAGTTACATTTCGTCTTTGTACGTATGGAAACTTTTGGGACACCCTGTATACAATGCGGGTCCTTTGTGTAACGTGCAGCTATGGTATTCTAAATACACAATGCCACTTTACAGCTGATTTTAATTCTTTGTTCTAAAATTATTATTGAAATTTACGTATAAAATTATTAAACCAAAATATTAATTTTTATGATAACTTTTTTCTTTTTTTCAGTATTTAGTCAGCGTTCCATTAAAAATGTTCAGAGTGTGGGCTTTTACCGGAATGGTGGGACAAGTAAGTGTTAAAATTCGTATTTATTTTGATAATCATTCGTAAGACAGACACGTAATATTTTCCGCCGGGAAAATCGCGACGGGGTTGCCGTAAATTACGTAACGTGGATGCGGGTGGGCATGCGGGTTACGATTTACTAAGAGGAGGTGGAGGCATATAGAATAATGCTAGGATTTGGTAATGCCTACAGAACAGTACCATTTATTTTGCTGCTTTAATCTTGTATGTGTAATTAATAAAATAATTGGATTATTTCTTGCAATGAAGTGTAATATAAATGACGCAAGGCTTTCTTTACATCTATTTAATTCTTTTTTTTTCATTAGTAGATTAGAAGTCAGATGTAAAGAAAGCCTTGTGTCACTTATATTACACTTCATTGTGAGAAATAATCCAATAAGATTGCCTCTAATATCAAATTATTTTACGAAACCGTGTCAGAGTCGATAGATATACTGGTTCTTGGCAATGCAATTGCTGTAAAACTACTATTCTGGTTTAATAAATATTTCCTCCGCTTCGAGCGCTTTGATCGTGCGTAGTCCTAAGTTTGGCTGTCGATTTAAATTGATTAGACTGTTCATTTGTTGCTTACAATTTGTGTTCATTTTAAAATATTTTTGGGAGTTTTCGTTAAGGGCAAGAAAACGTAGTCAAAAAATTTATAGTTAAACCGTTATTAATACGGGATGTCTCGGGGATTCCCGAGAGCGCTCCGAATCGGGAAGAAAAGGAACGACGAGAATTATATACATTAAATGATGGAAATGTTAAACCATGTGTTAAGATAGGGTAGATTTAGAGTGTTACAAAAAGAGATTTAGGATTTAAGATGGCATTGGAGTTTATCAAGGTTAAGCCCATATCTTTTTTTATTTATTAATATTAGATATATTATAGCTCTTTTCTCACTGCAAACTACTATAATTTATGTTGTTCACAGTTTATATTGTGTTTATTAATGAGATAAAGAGAGATTAAAGTTGAGCCAAAAAAGTTAGAAACAGCTTTGAGAGGAAGATTAAAAGTCAGTAGATTTAGTTCTCGAATTTCAAATATAGACTGTTAGAGAGAAGAGGAGATTCCAACTATTTAGGCAACATATTTACTGACACATGATAACTTAGAGATTAGAGGATGACAAATAAAATAGGTAAATGTAGGATGGCAAGAGTTCAGACGGTATTGTTAGATATTGACAGTGATAGTGATTAGCGATGACATGGTGGCTAAAAGAAAGACATGTCGGGGAATATTTTAAAGGACGGGTGTCGTAGGCCGTCAAAAAATCTTCATTCATATTCTACTAGATAAACGAACTTCTCGCCTAATAGCAACTCTTGCGCCAGCTGTCGGCAACATGAGGCATTAACTGTACTCGAGAGTATAGCACAAGGACCATTATATCTATCAACACTGTTAGAGATAGACATTAAGTACCTCTTATCTAAGAGTTCGGTTTCGTAGATCGATAGTGTGTAAATATGCTACGTTTTGCTTCGCTTTATCGTAATAATGTAATAAATTTTATTTATGTTGGAAACAGGTGCCGTTTGCCATGTTTGTGTCTCGTTACCTGCACAATCAGTACGGAAACATAGCCGTGTGGATTTCCTTAATAATCGGTCAACCTTTATGTATACTAATGTACTACCATGATTACTACATTATTCATTACGGCACGCTGGACGCCACGTCCTGAGATGGAGGTTCTTTTTACCTTCCTCTTTAAATATCTGACCCCATTACGTTTAAGGAAGTACTTACTTTTTTTTAGTTCGAGTGTTAATTTACGTTTATCCGCCACGACCGAATATTTTTGTATTATGTTCAAATAATTATCGGGAAAAAGAAATGCGGTCGAGTGGAAATTCGTTATTTCCCAAATTTTTATAAAAATTTTGTATAAGGAAATCAATCGTGTCTGGCTCGACATCAAGCACAAACGAGCTCAAATACTTGAAAAGATTGAAGATAAATGTGTGTGTGTGTATATATATATATACATGAAAATGTCCTAAAAGTCTATGGGTCCTGTAGTAAACTACAGGAGTTACATCACTTGTTGTTTATTCTTTTTTCGGTAAAGCACGGTGCCGAGTAAGAAGATATAATTTTAAGTTACTGTGATGGTGAGGATTTGCAGTCGGAAAGAAGTTGCCGAAGAGTTTCACGGCCGCCGGGTGATCGGTGGAAAGTCCAAATGCACCCGTTTAACCATTTGCACCAATTTTATGTCCTTGCCATCGAAATAACTCAAATTTGTTCCTCCTTACTCGGCACCGTGCTTTACCCGTAAAACAATACACAAAGATTGACACTACTCCCGCAGTTTCGGACTTACGGGACACCCCATAGGCTGCCATTTCGCACTTTTTAAAATGATGTTTCTTCTTTGATATTAACTGTTAAATTCTAAACAATGTGCCAAACGTTACGGAGTTTAATTAACATGCAGTTGCGCAAATAAAGCGAGAGGTAATGCTTTAACCACGGAAAAACTACAAAGAATTGCCAAAATATGGAAACGTTAAGCCTTCGGTGCTTTCGAGTTACTACAATTTGTCCTCTGTCAAAGCATTATTTCTTCCTTTATAATTGTTTCGAGAAGTGTGTGGGTGCATTTTGAAGTACAAACCAAATCAGAAAATCTGTACATATTTTGCGAATCGTGGCGTAACGGATCGAAAACCCGTCCAAACCTAACTCGATGTTGTTTCCACAATAAAAGTCTGTAAACCGACAAATCGCAATAAACTGTACTTACATTTATTATAAAATAAATTTTCAATTAATTATGCAAATTGTAAGGCATAAATTTGTCCAGTTTGCTGTGTTACCTCATATGTTTGTAAGTGAAGCCACCATATGTACTTATGCAACGGAGTTGTGTAAAATGAAGGTTTTTGTGAATTGTAATTTTGAATTTTATGCAATTGATTAGCAGTGAAAATAAATTTGTTATTTAATATGACGAAATTTGTGTGCGCTTTTGTTGTCTTCGCATGAAAAAGTTTAGTTGCACACGTGACAATTTTCATCCTCTCAAATTATAATAATAGAATTTGCAGCCTTACGTCCTTTCTCACCATCAATAGATGGTTATGGGTTCTGACCGAATGGCGTTTTTCTTCACATTTGTAATACCTAAATATCCCGAGGACCAGTTTTCCATAAAAAGTCTTCCCTGGAGGCATCCCACGTGTTGCATTGCCATATAACCTAAAACCAAACCCGGGAATGCAACACCGGTAGAGTCAGACTTTTCTTTGAGGCTCTTCTCTGCCTACGATTACGTAAATTGACAAAGAGTCTTTCCGTACTCCACTTCTGGAAGGACTTTGGCATTGGTAGAGTCCACCTTGTTTAAAAGGGTTAGATAGCAGCAAATTCTATTTGTATTTAGTTTTCAAATATATACTTATCTTTGAGTTATTACATCACCTGCATTCGCCATTGGATCCATTTCCACCCTTGTACCGGTTCATCCCATCGCACTGTCGTTTCTGATAGCCTCTCCTTTGGGTACTTCTGGGTTTGCTAATCCGTTCGAACCTGTGTAGCGTTTGGCGGTCACATCCACTTGGCCATTGGTGGAAGAACAGAGGTGCTCATTATAGATCTTAAAGAACCTATAATGGGCAAGGCTCCTTGACACAAAGACACTCCGGTGCAGAGGTTCCCAACTTTTTTGGACTAACAGCCCACTTTATTATTAAATATTACCAGAGTGGTCAACAGATCGCATAATTCTCTCTGATAACTTTTGTCTTTTGGCACACTTAGAATGCCTTTGCGGCAGACTGGTCGGGAACCACTGCTCTAGTGTTTGCAGGACAGAGTAAAAACAAAACCAAAATTTAGAATTACTTTGATCTATAAAGCTGTAAGAATAAACTTTTAGAAATTTGCCCGAATTTCTACAGTTTAGTTTTACATTAGGATTCAAAAATGTAAAATTATTTCTCCAACTGCACAAATATAATTTACAATATTTATTTACATATAAAAAAATAGAGCTTTTATAATTACAAAATATAACTGTAAAAACTTTTTTAAAATATATTATGTAAGGCAGTTATCGAGATGACTATTAATTTCCGTTTCGACTACGTCCGAACAACAGACCGGACATGCGACTAGTACTTTGCAAGAAGTATCGTCGACCTCGCTCTGTTTACCTAACTTAGAATTCTCACCTGCAGTTTGAGTTCCGTAGTTTTCAATTTTCGTTTGATTTGATGAAGACGTGGAAGATTTTCCCAAATATCTTTCAAGAGATTTAACGGAGATGCCGTGGATATGGCAGACTTACTTCTTTTAATGTTAGTTTTTGATAAATTTGACGAATCCTTCGAATTTATCACTTCTGGTAATGTAAGATCTCGGTCGCGGAATGTATTCTGAAGTTTTGATGTACTTGAAGGCTTCTTCCTGAAAGTGATGTTGCTCAAAGGGGGCGAAGAGAAGGTTGGCTCGGATTTTTTTCTCTCCGGGGTAAAAACTCCACCTGAAATAGGATAAAAACAGATTAAAATTGTGAGATATTAATTAAATCTTTAGATATAAATTAAAAAATCAAAAATATATATATAAAAATATATGAAGTTCAAAGAAAAGTCTGTTCACTCCTATAACTTTTAAACTACTTGTCTTAGTGCCAATAATGCTTATACTGAATAAATTTTTATATAGACACGTGAATTTATTTTAGTTTCCTCTGTACGGAGGCATGCACCACTTAACGACGGATTGTATGACAAAGGTTCCTTAAGATTATAATAGTTAGCCGAGCGATTACCCTTTGGGGATCTAGGATTGAATCCGAACAAGTCGATAAATGGCGTGAATTTTTCGGAAACGGTAGTCGAGATACGTCGAGACTCGGCCACTCTGTTGTGGGACCAGCCAAACCCGTAACAAGCTTGCTAAAAGGAAGCCCTCTTATTGGCCATGGGCAGAAAGGGTTTAAAGTGTTATAATCAAGGAAAAAATTTCACAGTTGCTTGCACCTTTATATGTTTAGATACATATAATCACAGCACATTGATATGTATTTTTTATATAGTCTATACCAGTGTTTTTCAATAGCTGATCTGCAGAAAAATGTTCGATTGTACCGACACTGGCACAGTTGATTTCGGGTGACATTTAAGTAGTAATCTAGAGTTACCATATATACTGTACTTTGTTATGTATAGTAGCACTAGATATGCATGTACAGTATAAGCATAATTCGTGCATACAATTAAAGGTTCATGTAAGATTATCCATAATTTTACCACGACAAGAAAAAGGTTGGAAAACACTGGTCAATACTATAGCAGCTTGACTAAGTACACACTACAACTTAGCAACCTATTTCTTGGAACATATTCCTGTCATTAAGTAGCACATACCTGTATCATAAAATTAACTAACAGATGTCAAGTTTGTAAAAATATCAATTTAAATATATTAATACTATTTTGTTTCAAAATAAATTTCATTATTTCCTATTTGTTAAAACAATAAATCAAAGTACAAGTACACCACCGAATTTCTGGCAAACGACAGTCCGCACCCCCTTTAACGTGGACAAAATTACGAGGGAACTTGAAATTCCCGCAGTCACTGGACTACTTTACGGCTGTTGAATACGGCATCGTGTAGGGCGTGCTTATTCTCGCTGCACCCATTGGTGCCGATACTGCAATTTTGTGATATTCTTTGTTTATTTTGCTTAAGTTTAACACTAGCTATGATTTCTGAGACAGATGACTATGTTAAACATAAACACTACTTTTTAAAATTTGCCCAGATTTCTTTGTATGTATATAAATTAAAAATGATAATAAGTTTACACACAATTTTATTTTATTTCACTAATGTATTAATGCATAATTAACCGAATTTCATAGATTTAATTTAATTTAAGTTTTTAGCTATCCATGGTATACTTTAAACACACAGGCAGTGTATAATTAGTGGATTAGAGGTGTGCGCTGATGAATTATCATCATCTTAGACCACGGTTGGTCTAACGAAGCTTTGGAACCAAGAGTGTCAGATATTTGGTGACATACCAGTACTAATACGTCTTTAATACTATAATTTTAAAAAATGTACCCGAAGTCGACGGATGACTGCTTTCCGAACTAGAGCGAAGTCTGTCCGAGTTCTTGTCGACACAATACAGAGACAATAACTTTGAAGTCTTTGAATGACCGTCACTGCTTAGCGAACCAAGAGTTTTTCCTTTTCCTCGAAAAGGCACAACTGGATATTTCTGAACATTTTTATCCTTCTGATCATTTAAGGTATGAATATTTGATTGAAATCCATTTTTGGAAAGTGGTTTTCCTTTGGACGTATCAAACGATTTCTTCTCCGTACTTGTATTTCCATTCTTTTCTTTCTCTTTTGACTTGAAAAATGTTCTGATGTCGGCTGCAAATTTTGACTTTTTAGGACTCAAACCTTAAAAAAAAAAATCAAAACTATCATTTTAGCATATGCAAAACATATGTTTTTCTATTTTCTGCAATAAACAATTCAATCCATGTTAACTATACACAGTTATACAAGAAGCCAAATTATTTACCGGCTACACATAAGGTAATTATTAATTAAATTATGAAATTTGATTTAAAAGTAAGTGGTTAAGCTGCCATTCTATGTTAAGATTAATAATTAAAAAGTGTTAGTCAAGAAGCAAAAATCAAATAGAATCTGAGTAGTGTAACTGATAAAGCAATGACATGGCTGTGCTCGAGACATAGATATAATATAGTTACAAACTGATTGTTTTTTCTTCTTTTATTCTTTCCATCCCGTGGGACCCAGAAGGCCTTTGCCCTAGCCGCTAGCCTTCCTTTAATTTTAGCACAGTGAGATTTTAAGAAGGGTGTGAAGAAACCTGTAACTTTGGATTGTCTTTGCTGATCGTACAAGCACTCAAAACATGTTATCGTGGTGCAAGATAACATGTTTTGAGTGCTTGTATGATTGACCGACTGAACAAATTGATTCGATCACTTCTCCCTTTGTGTGCATTGTCCAATGCTGAAAATTCATTTCTTCCTCATTCTGTGCAAAACAGTTACAAGCAAGAGTTCACATTTAAACTCAAAAACACGACTGAATGAAAGCCTTAACGTGTATAGACTGATTTGTTTGTTTGTTTATGTATGGCAACATACCACATCGGTGATCTGCTAAAGCATAGATACCTCCCAGAAAGACTTTTTATAAGAAACTGGCTCCTATTTAGGTGTTACAAATGTGAAGAAAATCCAGAAATCTCCATATGGCTGGCTCATTGGTGAAGTACAAATGCATGAGCAACTACTAGTGTTTGGTGGTTTTGTCCACTCGACTGCTGGTAGACTGGACACATACAGTTACTAAATAGATGACCACAACAACTATTTGTATCCCCATACTTTCGGGAATTTTGTGATAAACTAGTTTCAACTAGTTAAAATGCGGGTTTTGACTGTAACGTATACGCATAATTTCTGTGCATACAAACATACACTCTTACCATTTAGAAATGGATACAAACATTGTAAAAGACGAGACTAGATTTAACTAAATTTAATGATAATTTTTAAATAATTACATTAATCAGAATTTGGTATTTAAATAGGAAAAATAATACATACTTTTATTGTTTACTTCTGGTTTCTTTTAGAAGTATTATTTTCTGGCTCTTTAATCTTCACAAAAACACCACCGCAGGTTCTTTCGTGTTCTGCCCACCAATAATCGACGGACGACGGTGCTCTATTCATTGCCCTCCTTACTATTCCGTAGAAGGGCGGTTTCTTCCTGCAGGGACCGTTGCAGCGCCACCAGTGCTGACGATACGAATTCACCTCGTCGTGAAAATTGTGATACACCTATTAATAATCCAATTATGAGTTTCGGACAGTCATAATGTTTATTTTGAACCCGTATCACTAACCGTTATATTGGCTCCTGTAAGTTTGTTTATTCGAAACATGTGCTTCAGAAATTCGGGTCCGTGCGAATCGTGATCCTGTAACGACATACAAAATACGTTATTAATGTTTCTCTTAACGTAACCAATATAATTAATAACAAATCTTCTATAAATATTCTATAATGCAAATGTCATTTTACTATGCAATTCAATAATTTCTTTGTACTTTTTGATCAGAAAAAGTCGGGTGGTTTACTTTTTGTCGAGGGAAAGATGTCTCCCGGAAGCATTTTTCTGGGAAATCGACCCTTATTTAGACATTACACACATGAAGGAAACCCAGAAAACTCCAGACACAAACCCGCAACCAAGTGCAGCATTTGGCGGTTTTATCTGCTCAACTACTAATGGGCAAACACTATTTGAAAATTTGTTGTATGTAAAGACAAATTTCTGTCTGAAAACTATATTTGTGTATGCACTCCCAAAGAGGACTTTCTCCACTCTGAAAGTACTGGAAAGCTCAAGATTTATTAATTGTTACCCCAATAAAGGTTTTTCGGTAATTTAAGAATTGAACGAACAGTAAAATTATTATTATACAAACAACTAAAACAATAACTTGAGTAGCTTCTTTTAATCAAACAAAATTCATAAATAATTATAATATTAGATTCTATACGTAAGTCGCCTGCTTACTTAGGAGCTAACATGTTCGAGTCCTTATTTTTTTATAATCACAAATTATTAAATGTGAAACATATATAAATGCTGAAAGTTAAAATGGATTAAGATTCAAAGAGCAGTTTACATTCAATAATAAATATTACTTTATATTACATAAATATAAAGTAATAGAACAACTAAATTATTCAAATATCTAGTAGCTCATTTCCTGAATCTTGTCCAGTAGCAGGGACCAGTCTATTTGCCAAGTGAAGAACAAATTGCTTGACGAGTCTTTCGCAAAGTGGCCGTACGTTACCAAACTACTACTTCCGAGTAATCGACTCCCCGATAGTATATCCTCGGGAACCTCGGCCACTCTTGTACAAGTCTGATAATGCAAGTATGCCTCGACATTAAAGTCACATGCTCGTGCGATATTGGTGCGTCTCTGTTTCTTTTATGCCAATTACTTTGCAAATGTGACTCCAAAACGCAAAGGTAGTGATGTGGGTAGCTCTGATAAGCCAAAGAAAAGCAATAAAGAACATACTTTACAGGAAAAAATTTATAGTATTATGCTATTTATTATTAATGTAGTGTTATTTGCCTTATTTATATAAAAAAATTTGTGATAGATATACCAGAATAGGAAATAATTAATGTTTTTATGAAAAGTTCTGCTTACACTAGAGATCTTGGAACGTATTTCTTGCAGGGCCTTGCCATACTTATTTTTTTATTATAATAAACAGTTTTAAATTTGGCAAGACTTTTAATGTTGTGGCCTCTTTAAAAACAATATAATGTAATCCAAAGTAACATTTAAGTTGTGGACCTTGAGTGAATGTTTTCCGAAGAATTGTGAGGCCCTGGACTGGGATGAAAAACATTCTTTTAACCATATATCCAAACAAACTCGAATTTTCATCTTCACAATTAATTAAAATTGAGGGAACTGAATTATAAAGGAAAAGGGGAAAAATAAAATTACTTTAATATTAAAATCACAAGGTAAAAAATAAGAAAAATTAGCAAATTAAATTCTTTATAAGACAAGATAAACAAAAAAAAGAAAAAGTCAGTTAAGGTACAAGGTTTATTCAACAGTGAATGAAAGACGGTGTCGAATTGTATTAATAAACAATCGTCTTTCTCGGGAACCAATCTGGTCCAATTTCACCTGGTAAGAGAGAAAGACCAATCGGGGGCCGAGAAAAGGCATTAATAACCAATAAGGTATAATTTATGAGACCACAAGATATTTAAGTCCAGGCCACAAGGTACTCAGTTCTTTGCCGTGGCGTCTCGCCAAGCTATGTCCTTCACTAGGGTGTTTCCCGCAAGGTTCCATCTTTGTTCTTTGCCGGATTGGAAATTCCGATCTGCATTCGCCAGACGTCGTTTCCTGTTCGGGAACTGGTCTTAGAATGCAACATCCGGTCAGCAATAGGAAACCACCCTCGTCGCCGGACTTTCCTCTTCTTTTTTCGAAGACCACACGCCAAAATCGACAAGGACTTCAACCCTTCGTGACAATAGTACTTTTATTGTAAGTTAATTGTCTAATAAATGGATTGTGTTGATTGTAAATGAGGCATCGATCTCTGACTCAACCGCTCCTACATGACATTGACTGTTACCACTCGGCAGTCCAGACGGCAATAGACGATAACAATATCTCTCTTATAATCGTTATTTTTTTTTAAATTTCTTTTACTCCCTGGTAACCTCACAGTATGTCATTGTCGACAAAAACATGTAGACTTTCCTGAGCAAAGATTGCAGGAAAGTCCACTTTTTCACCCCTTTAGGGAATGCCACAAGTGAATGAAATTGTGATAAATGTAATTGCAAATGTAAATTTTTATAATTAAAAATTATTCCGAAGAAGATTATCTATTGAATTTGGTATATGATTTTTATTTTTATTAAAAAAAAATTAAAAACATACCTTATTATTTCTTGTAACAAAGAGATAAGCATGTATCATTTCATGCTGAAAAATAATTTTAATTATGAAAATTTTTCTAAAACTTTATCTCGTTATTCGTTTAATCTTTACTTTAAAAATAAAATCGATTTTTGTTTCGGTAAATATAATTAATTTCCTTCAAATATTAAAAGAAATTTAGTCATTCGAAATTAATGTTAACGATTGTCTTGTTATTTGATTAATTAATTAATTATTGGGCTACATTTTGGCCAATTAAATGTACAAAATGCTAGGTAATTTCGACAAAAGGTAGGCAATTAAGTCAACATCTTGTGTTAAGTTTAATGATTAGAATTACACTAATTAATTTAAAATTTTATAGAGAAAAAATTAAAGAAAATGGAAAGAACTCAAATACATAATTCCAAACTGAATTTCTGGATGTTCCACATATTATACATTCAGATCTGTCTAAAATCCCATTGAAACTGAAATTTTTTAGGTGTGAGATTGCCTGTTTCTTTCAAATTTGTCAATTTTAAATCACCGAGAGTGCTTCAAAGAGTTTTGCGCGTCGTACGACGACGGATGGAAGCCGAGATTCTAAATTCATTTGTTATCCGGGTCCCAAATTCTTTGCGAGTAAGGTGCAAATTGGATGTGTGCTTATGCTGACATCATCTTTTTGGTCGTAAGATAACAACACAGGGTAACAAATTCTACTATTTTAAATTAATGTAATTATGTTACTTATTATATAAGAAGTATGCATTGTATACCAAACAATAGACTAACCATCTGAGTTTCATCTTTTCATCTCCCTTCTGCATTCAAACATCTCGTCATCTACCACATCTAAGAAGAACCATAAATAAAATGACAGCATTCTTTTTGGAAGATCCTGTATATGTTTCTCCCTTTTCTCTACTATATCTAAAGAATATCAGCCCAATAATATATTTGTTATAAAGACCGTTTTATAAAGTGCCTAAAGATTTATTTATAACCACACTAAGACAACACTAATGATCTTAAAAATGAAGCTAAAACTAACGCTTATAATGTTAAATGCTGTCACCTACAAGTATGACTTTATATAACATTGCATAGTTCGGATAAGACCTGCAACAACCGAATTTAAACCCTACGGAGATGCCGTTTTAGCGTCGTTAATTTGTATAGGATCCACACCGGGACTGGCCATTTGAATGACTCGAGAGAGAATGTGATTTTATATAGGGTGACTTTAGGCAGATCTGACTGTAAGATTTTCTGCAATTATTAATGTAAAAAATTTTCATTTCTATATTTATTTGACTTATTTTTGTACAAATGCATTGAAAATATTAGATAATTAGAAATTATTATTAATAATGTAGATTCGTACATTTAAAATTCACATATAATTTTAAATATGTAAATTACTGCATGAATACGGTAAACCTCTGCTAACTCAGACAAATCAGATATCGTAAATTATATTACCGTAGGCAATAAGTTACTAAAGACCGTACATTGCCACATGCCGTACCATCGTGAAATTTTTCCAGCTCGTTTCCCATAATAAATTCGGCGGTATAACCTACCAAAGTTCCGTAAAATGTCCGTATAGAGGCGATTATAATAAATGACCGTACCATATATCCACCTACTCGTTTGCCACGTCATTTTCGCTCGGCCAACTTGGACTTTTGTAAATTCGGAGAGCCCTCTATTAGTAAGTTAGTGGAGAGTTTACTGTATATTATTGTTAACATCAGTATTCCAGATTATTTACCTACTTAAAGACAACACGGAAAGACATTAAATGTAAACTTTAGAAACAAACTTACCAATAAAGTTTCGACTAGATCCTTGCGAGGACGTAACTTCAAAAGGGGCAAACTGAGACGTATGGAGCAGAGACCACCGTGTCCTTCGTAACCACAGATACCGGCACATCTACGTATAAATTGAAATTTTAATTAAAGGAAATGGCGTACGATGCCGTAGAAATTTGATTTTACATTTAATGCAATCAATATAACATAACCTTAAGTATCACGAAAATTTAAAAAAATAAGTCATATATACACAGCAAGTAAAATTAAATATACGGTTCTCTCGACTACTCCGCAGGGTGTCCGAAAAATTACTGTGCAGTAGAAAAGGTTATGTACGATATTGCAGTATTGTATTAACAGATGAATTCAAATGTCTTAAGAATGATCCAAAAATGGAAATAAAAAAACAACTTACCAAATTGATGAAATATTACAAAAATAACTTTACAAACAAACAAATGAAGAAAATATTGGATTTTACCCTACGTTAAATGTAAGAATAAACTGGAAAATACATGCAGACCCATGCAGACACACATCATAGATCTAATACGATTCATATTTAAAAACAATTATTTCAAAGTTTCGACAGAATATTACAAACAGAAAGATGGCGTATCGACGGGATTAATTGTCGGTCCGAAGTTGGCCGAAATTTGCACGATAATCATAGACGATAAAATATCAAGAACAGACGGTATATGCTAGGTGTGCGGATGATATATTATTATTTGATAAAAAGAAAATAGTAGAATATGCTAATACAATAAAAACATAATTTATGTACAGAGAAGAGGACAATAACAAAATGAATTTCTCGAACGTCACAATTCAGAGGTAGAGAAATGCTTCAATCTAATAAGTACATCGATAAAACAATTAACTACAAATCTTATTGCCCTTTAGATATTAAAAGGAACACCTTTATTATGAAATTAAGAAAAATTTTAACAAGAACAACACTCGCAAAATAACTAAACGGTATGCCCTCTCTCCTTACACGATTGTAAAATTAATAAAAAGAATATAAAAATATTGTATAAAGAAAATAATACTGTTAAATGTCATGTTAAAGAACACTTCAGTGCACTAAAATATATAAATAATATAAATTTAAATAGTGGAATGTCGTTAGATGCATGCCGGATAGCTTTGTACGGTATAAAAGCACCGATGTAAAACGAGCATTGTTATTTGCCGACGAGGCCGAAGAAAGAAGGCAAAATGCATAGGGATAAGAAAAAAGTAAAATAAAGTACTGTTAAATTTAAAGTATTAAATATTCTCTCGAAATTACTTACAACGTCATTCGATTACTCCATTTTACTTCCACTCTGTCGAGTTTATTCCAGAAATAATTAGAATTAAATTCTAAAAACAGACCGTGAATGTCGGGATTCGGGTCGTTCAATTCCCAAAAACTATCGACGATGGACACGGATTTCCCGTTAGAGCATTCCTACGAAAAACATAACAGTGTCACAAATAGTAAAAACCTTTACTAACTAGTCCTTATTTTTAATTTAACAATCACTTTCGGCCCTTGAACCGAGCTGTATCTTTCTTCTGTCACATATTAGATAAATACAAATTACCGCAAGTATAGATAATCGGTAGAGGGATATTTGACAATTTAATTGCTGCACACTCTCGATCCACCTTCCGTGCAAACTGTGAAGTTTCTGTGAGTACTCGAGGCCATGCCACGTGAATTTGCATACTTTTTTTTGACAGCATCCTGCCACTTAGAAACCATAAAATTTATTGAAAAATTCAAACGAAAAAAATCAAGTTCCAAATACTTTTCGGCACTGATGGGATCATCGTAAGAAGTTCTCAACTGTTAAATTATTTTAGAATTTTATGGCACCTAATTTCAATATTTGAAACAGAGATCCTTAATGATGTAAGAGTCGAAAGTACTCGGGACGCATTTGTTTCTTGCATTCTAGTACGGTTCTCCAATAAAATGTTGTTTTATAGAGAATAATGGATGATCTCTTTTATTTCTTATGGCAAGAGTCAATCTCTTTGTTTATTTTTATCAAATGCAATTCTTTCATCAAAAAAAGAAGCCAATCATTTATCATTAATTCTCGCATGGTAGCGTAATCAGGGAGAAGTCCAGGGAATCCGGGCATCCGTTACCTTTGTAAGTAAGAAAAAATCTAATAAGTACAGGGAAAAGTTCAATGGAATAATCTATTGCTCTTAACCCTTAATATCGTTTTACACGTATACTTGCGGGCTTATCACACCAGTGAACGAGATTAAATTACAAAATTTCTAATGGTTATTTAACACCTTATTAAAAACACTACAATAAGTTACAGCTATTTTTGACAATATATAATACAGAACACTCAAAATGCATTTTGGATGCGTTACATCCCTCTTCAATTGGTGTTAATACATAAATATAAATTATAAAGGGTGTACTATAGATTACCACCTATGGAATTTCAGGACTTTGATTATATATTTGAACTCAGGGGACCAAAACGAGTTCAATGGTACCCTATTTTTGGACTGGAGACGAAAAGTAAAAAAGTTATCATACTTTTTTAATGCTCTCGTGAAGACAGCACCATAGTTGCTAGTACTGCCATCTTGCGGTAAAGTCTGCAAACCACGACGTCGGACTACAGTCATCTCCAGGAGGGTTAAACACGCAATACGAGAGCAGAGAGAGTGACACGACTTCCGATTATCGCACGATTGCCATTTCGGTTAATGTTACTTATGGCAACAAACATGGCGGCCATTCCCACTGTTCGTGCTCCCGAGTGACATCCCGGAGGGGAGCCACCGGCAGGCTGCCATGTGCTAAACGTCACTAGTTAGTGATTCACGATAGTTCTTGAACAAAGTAAAAAAAGGAGGAAACGTCTACTAAAGGCAATTTTAACAGGAAGCGGCGCGACTCCCGATTGCGATAACGAGGCCGACTTAGCGGAGAGGGCGACACGACTCCCTATCATCGTGCGACTGCTGGAAAAAAGTATGATAACTTTATTATTTTTCGTCTCCGGTCCAAAAGTAGGGTATCGTTGAACTCGTCTCGGTCTCCTGAGTTCAGATATATACCCAAAGACCCGAAATTCCATAGGTGGTAATCTATAGTATCCCCATTATAAAAATACATTAAAAGGCCATTGTAAAAATGACAATAAGACAATACTTTATTCAGAACAGTAAAACGTATTGTCCGGAATAAAGTAGAAAAAAATACAAATGATTTAGAAAAAAGTAATGTAGTTTATAGATTTAACTGTAGTTGTGCTGAAAAAATGGTAGGTCTATACATAGAAGAAACAAAAAGAAGTTAAAAGTATGGATAAAAGAACATAAAAATGCAATAAAATATAATATGCGTAATTCTACCATAGCTAAACATTGTAATTTTAAAGGTTGTGAAATAGTGAAAGATAGTGAAAGGTGATAAAATATGAAACTAATACTAAAAAAAGGAAGTACTGTGAATAGAAATTTTAAAAATTAAAACTAGTTTGGCCCGACACGCTTACGCCAAACAAAATCGGGCTTTGCTGGTAACATATATACAAATTAGCCATAGAGCAAGCTGTGGTAGTGTGTAGTATTAGTCCAGTGTTTTGGTTATGTGGTAAGATATTTCAGCTAGTTCAACTGAAATGTTTATTGTGAGCATGAATCCATCACTTTACGTTTATATTATTTTAATTATAAAAATAGTAATTTTTGGTAAATTGTATGTGTTCCCAAGGCTAAGAAAGTGGTGATCTTGAAACTATTACACTTGTGAGATATCACCTGTTATAACCAAGTTGAAAGTAAGTACTGCAAGAGATAAAAGTACTTTGAACTCGTTTGTTTCTTGTGTTCTAGTATGGTTCTCCAATAAAACGGCGTTTTCAGTACGACGACCTTTTAATGTATTTTTATAATTGGTATAATTTTATAATTTTTATTTATTTTTATGTATGAACGCAAACTGAAGAGGGACGTATTGAGTCTGAAATGCATTTTGAGTGTTCTGTATTATATATTGTCAAAAAGAGCTGTAACTTATTGTAGAGTTTTTAATAAGGTGTTAAATAACCATTAGAGATTTTGTAATTTAATCTCGTTCACTGGTGTGATAAGCCCACACGTATACATGTATATTTGATCTAGACTAAGTGTAACACAGAGAAAAGATTCAAATGTGACAAACACACTTATACACAGATATAAACAATATCTAAGATATTATTCTTCGTGCAGTGCTAGTGGCTACATCCACTATGGTACAGAGGTGAATGTGGGTTTCGTGTGCTAATTCGGACTCCGTAATATCAGTTATAGTTAACTATTAAATACTGATTTCAACTGAAATGGTTCAGGAATTAGTTTTTGCGATATCCTAAATCACCAACTATCTTGCTCTCATCGTGCATGACATTATAAGTGAAAAGAGAGATGAGAGCAAGCAATGAATGCAATTCTTCCAGTACAATCTGCTTGTTAAACGTGCAATAGGCGTAATGGAGTGCTCGGCATGACTCCGATCGATTAACCCCAAAAGAACCAACCAAAACAGAACAAATAATAACAAACTGAAAAAAATTAAAGCTTCTACACCCCAGAGATAGTCGGCACAATGGCATTTCTCTCATTTTACCAGCTTTTAACAGTCTCTAGTAAAGCAGAAGACAGTCAATTTTTAGCAATACTTCCAAATATTTTAGCTTTTAAATTTTAAAAGTTTTTGAAGGTCTTCAAAAGATAAGATATGAACTCTGGGTGTGGGATTTGGTACTCCCCAGTACAAGCAAAAAAGTCAACGAAACCATACCGGCACAAATGACCCTTGCCAAGATATTTGCTTCCATAAGTCAGTTTGTTGACCAACGCTCTGCACGTAGTTGTGTGCTTTGGCGTCTGCCATCACCCGAACCTCATGGCCACCCTCACACGGCTGCCGGGACACAAGCGACCCATAAAACTATACAAAATCAAGGGGGATACTATAGATTACCACCTATGGAATTTCGGGTCTTTAAGTATATATCTGAACTCACGAGACCGAGACAAGTTCAACGATACCCTACTTTTGGACCAGAGATGAAAAATGAAAAAGTTATCATACTTTTTTCCAGCGATTGCGCAATGATAGGGAGTCTCGACACTCTCTCCGCCAAGTCGGCCTCGCTATTGCGATTGGGAGTCGCAACGCTTGCTGTTAAAATTGCCTTTAGTAGATGTTTCCCCCTTTTTTTTACTTTGTTCAAGAACTACCGTGAATCAATAACTAGTGACATTTAGCACATGGTGGCCTGCCGGCAGCTCCCCTCCGGGAGGTCAGTCGGGAGCACGAACAGTGGGAATGGCTGCCATGTTCGCTGCCATAAGTAACATTAACCGAAATGGCGATCGCACGATAATCGGAAGTCGCGTCGCTCTCTCCACTCTCGTATCGCATGTTTAACCCTCCTGGAGATGACCGTAGTCCGACGTCATGGTTTGCAGACTTTACCACAAGATGGCAGTACTAGCAACTATGGTGCCGTCTTCATGAGAGCATTAAAAAAGTATGGTAACTTAAAAACTATGATAACCTTTTTATTTTTCGTCTCCGGTCCAAAATTAGGGTACCGTTGAACTCGTCTCAGTCCCGAGTTCAGATATATAATCAAAGTCCTAAAATTCCATAGGTGGTAATCTATAGTACACCCAAATCAAGTGGGCCACTCAAAGCCGGCATAGTCGAATAGTTAAATGCAATGGTCTTAACAGAGCAACATGCAATCCGAAAGTAGGCCGTATCTAGCAAAGGGTCACGAGTAGAGGTACGGTCTACGGCTCCGACCAGATCCCAACAGTCTCGTACCGTACTGGATAGGCCAATTTTGGAGGGTTACATCTCCCAAAGGATTACACGCAGACCGTCGGTTCCTTCGACTTCTTTTACTCCCGAGGGCACCATCTACGGCTCCGATAAGACTCCAACTGTCAGCATTTGTGCTGATTTAATGATATTTCACACTCTTTCTTCTTTAAAACTGTATTCATGATGCAGTGTACCAGTACATTAATGGCTGATTTTATCAGCATGTTTTACACCTGTAAGCCGAAGACAGCACAAGACAGAACTTCTTTGTACCTTAAATACATTGATTTTTCTCATATTATTGGTAAATATTCCAATATTTACCTGAATAACAGGAGAATCATCATCATCATCATCATTAAGCTCTTCTTGCAGATACAGAGCTAAGGCATAATCGTCGTCGTTCTCAATCATAATTACGCGCCAAAAAATCTTATTTTATTGATAAATTCGTACGTAAAGACGAACAATTAACAGGACACACTCTAACCGACATCACCGATTCCGATCTGCCGGAAACCGTCGGTACGCATGCGTAATGAAACGATTACTATTTTTATCACCTCGAAACGGAAATTAAAAACTTAATTATAATTTTTATTTTGAGTGAATAATTTAAAGAAACATTAATATATTTAAGTCTCGAGCTTTCGTACATCGTTGGAGGATTTTATTTAAATAAATAAAAAAAATGATACGGAAATGGCGAGGTGGTGCTACGGTAGACATTTTGATAGTCGGCGGCTGAAATGAAAGTCTTATTCGAGAGGATACCCATCGGTGGAGGGTAGCGTGTTATTCTTCCTTTTCTGATTAATTTCTAACGATGGTTAATGTTACCCTTGGTGCCAAGATGGCGGCTCGTCTCTGATTCCAGCAAGGAAACAGTGGGACGCACGTTCTAACCTAACCTAACCTATTCTAATAATTTAGTTGCTAATAATTATGCACTAATTTATTAGAATAGGTTAGGTTAGGTTAGAACGTGCATCCCACTGTTTCCTTGCTGGAATTAGGGACGAGCCACCATCTTGGCACCAGGGATAACATTAACCTCCTGCATTTTTCGGTGAAAGTTATTTTTAGATAAAAAGTGCTTGCGTGCCTTACGCACAAATTAACTAAAAGTAACTGCGACTGACATTAATGGGTAAGATGTGACCTTTGAATGAGGGGTACCGCAGAATTGTAGGCCCCCCGCACGAGCAAAACAGACAGAGGAACCGTACCCTTACGTGCGACCCTTTGCCGGATATTCGCTTCCGAAAGTCAGTTTTTACCGTATACCGGTATACTGCTTGTTCTCCGTGCTCTGCGTTGGCCGAGGATCGCCTTTGCCGGCCTTGACTGACACTCTGTGTATAATTGTGCACTTCGGTACTCTCTGCCACTCTACACGGGCGCATCGATGCCCACAAGTTACTACATCCTTTAAAACTATTTGTGATGTTGACTCTGCAAACAGTTGGAATGGTTAAACACAATGGTCTTAGTGGAGTGATGTGACTTCCGGTCGCCTGCAACCCGGCCATGTCTTGCCGTAGAAGTGTGGTACCTTTGACTCTTTTGCTCCTGTGGGTATGGTCTACGGCTCTGATAAGGTCTCAATTGCTTTGTTTGTTACCTCCAAACGAGACGGTCTCGACCGTCTCGTTTGGAGGTAATTGTAACCATTAATGTATAAGCTACCCAAAAGTAACTTGTACTCATTTTCTGATTAAATTTTTGTTTGCTCTAATCTGAAACTATTCTAGTTGCTTTATTAAGTAAAATTGCAGTTTAGAATGAGGAGTTTTGACCCCTGGACCAAAAGGTCAAAGGAACCGTATCTCTAATTGTGATCCTCAGTGAGATATTTGCCTTCCCGTGCTGCTTGTTAAATGCGTGGCCACTTAACTGAACATGCGACGTGAATCCAACTGTGCCCCAGAAGTAGTTGAGATAATGTTTCTTGTGTTTTGCGAGCTTATACAGTACGACTCTGTAGACACGAGTGAGAAGAGGTGATGGCGTGATGGCGTTTCATGCTCTCTGTTCCTCGCTCTTATCTGTGTGGTTGTAATAAGCAGAGCATGAAACATCATCACTTCTTCTCGCCACATATTTGCTCGGAAAATTCACTTGTGTCTGCATAATCACACCCTTAGACATATCTAGTAAAGTGGATAAGGGCTGATTTTTGCATTGTTTTCGGAAATAGTTCCAGATTTTTTCACTTTTAAATTTTTCCCAGTTTTTAATGTCTTCGAAATTTCAGATAGGCTTATTTTGGGGAAGGATCTATCTTGTAAAAGGTCACATGTAGATTGTCGGTTCCTTTTACATTTTTTACTCCTATGGCATAGTCAATGGCTCTGATAAGGTCTCAATTGCTTTGTTTGGCGCTACATTTCTATCCTTTGTTATAAAAGACATTTGCTGTTAAGACAAGATTTTATATCTGCCAAACTCGATTGTTGCCACGGTCTATTGAATCAGTACGCATTATGCAAATTACCTAGTAAAACAACTTGAATATGGCTGGATAAACAAACCAATGACTAGTTCGTTTCATTTAAAATCAACGGTTGTTGGTTTGCCTGTGTGGCTGTGTTAAAATTGCTGTACCTGGTAACTTGCCGACTGACTTACACTTCGACTCTAGCTTCTCGATTTCTAACTCTAACATAACTCTTTTATAAAAGCCCAATATGTGTTAATAATGCTACTTGCTAAAAGGGTAAAGGATCATCAGACATTTCATCACCATCAAACAAATCATCAGGCTACTTTTTAGACTTTTAAGTTATATTCAAGTGTAAGCTTAAGTTTATGTAGAAATTGAAGTTGGACTCTTTATATAACTCACAGAAACTGTAGTACTTACTTCAGCACTTAATTTATTCTGTATTTGTTGAGTTTGATGGAATTTCTGTATTTCCTGATGAGTTAATCCTTTGAATTAATGAGGATTTAGTGTACTGAGACTTCTGTTTGAGTTATTGACTGCTGTATTTGGTCCAGAGCCATAGCTGTAGGGCTATGATGTGGCTAAGCCCCTTAACTTAGTCGACAGTATCTGTGTACAGTATATACGAACACGCTTTCTCTTTCGTCGCATCAACTTAGGCTGCTGTTATTTTTTTACATGTTGACTGTGGCCAATAGGCATAGTGCAGGCTGGAAAAGAGAAAAATAACAATAACAATTGTTTCAGCTTGCTCCTCACTTATAAATTTAATCCTCTCAATGATTTATTCCTAGTTATAGGACACCTGTAGACTGATCTTATTATTTTCAAGATTCTTTTCAACTGTTTGTTATGAAAGATGTTATAACCTGTATATTGTAAATATTGTATATTAGTAAGGGTAGCTGTAATAAAAGAAGATGCAATCCTGAAAGAGCAGAAGCACTGCCTGTGCCAACTGCCAAACCAAAAGTTCACATAGTACTTTGGTTTGGCAATTAGGGAAGGCAGTGCTTCCAAACCGAACTACGAGGGCTATTTTTTAAATAAGGTCCGTTTGTGAATGAGAGTGAGAATAATGCGCAATCACAGCAGTACGCATGCGCTTCTGCTCCGAGCAAGCTTGGCGCGCGTTTTGACGTCATTTGCAGCCATATCGTCTGTCTGTATGCCGAGCTGTAGAAGTTTAAAATGTTTAAGAAAATTGAGTTTTCCGCCGACTGTGAGATACGATCTGTTATTCGATTCTTGAGTGCAAGAAACTTGGCAGCAGCGGAAATTCGCCATCAGATTTGTTTAGTTTACGGTGATAATGCTATGAGTGACAGTAAAGTTCGAAAATGGGTAAGAATGTTCAAGGACGGGCGAGTTAATGTGCACGACGAGCCACGCCCTGGCCGACCTTCTCCGATTTCTGAAGATTTGGTTCGTGATGTGGATAACAAAATTCGAGAGGACCGACAATTCACGATTTCAGCGTTATCAATTGAATTTCCACAGATTTCAAGATCAGTTTTGTATACCATTGTTTCGGAGAAACTGAATTATCGAAAATTGTGTTCTCAATGGGTTCCAAGACTGCTTTCTGACGATCACAAAACAAAAAGATTGGACAGTGCTTTATGATTGTATCGAGTCGAAACTTATCGTTTTGACTCGATACGATCATCCACACGGTCCAGACCTTGCACCCAGTGATTTTCACTTGTTTCGATACTTAAAGGAGTTTCTTGGTGGTCAACGGTTCAATGACGAAGAAGTGAAAACTGCAGTAATGGATTGGGCTTCTTCATAGGCGGCGGATTTCTTCAAAGTCGGAATTCAAAAAATTGTTGAGCGGTATGACAAATGTTTAAACAAAATGGAAATTATGTAGAAAAGTAGAGATAAAAGTATGTAGAATATGGAAAAATATATATATTAATGATATTTACAGTATTTTTCTTCTTATTAAAAAACGAACCTTATTTAGAAAATAGCCTTCGTATATTCAATAATACTGAATCTAGTTACTCTGCAATCTCGAACTTGTTTCTAACCAATTCCTGACTTTACTTTCGTTCGTAGAATTCTCAGTATACTTTTTCTAAGATTTACTGGTGGTGTCCTTCCTTCTTTTGCGTTATTATCAACTCTATACAATTTGTAATTAAGGCTACGTGATCTGGTAGAAATCTACATTATGATGGTGAACGAACGAACATTTGGAATTAAGGTGCCGTTACCCACATAATGTGCTGACACAAAATAGGATCTTGTTTTAACGGATTGTTTGGACTGCCAAAAATCATCCATTGTTGCAAGAAACCATTATATTGCGAACAACGGATTCTTTGCCTATCCAGTAAAATATTCGTTATTTAACCCCTACGTATAAGAAATACCTGTACTTGAAATTATTCAGTCTCTTGATATCTCTATTCTATAGAAACATGTTTTACAAGATCATATGCATGTATGACAAAGTTAACAGAAACTGTATATGCTGTGCATGTGCTCATTACTACTTGACTTTGATTTGTTAAAAATTTATCCATCTTGGTTTGTTTTGATGACAATTTTCTGCTTATTGAATACAACACTGCTTGTCATGTACCGAACAGTAGACTCTGTTTGATTGTGCTGAAACTTGTCAGGAGGATCTTCAAGACTGGAAAGACACCGTGGCCTCTCTAAATTTTGGCATTACATTTGGGCCAGCATCAGAATGTTCACTGGGTGGCTCTTTGTTAATTGTATCAGCCTGCCGAGTCTTTTCATACAATTCTTCGATTGTACCGTACGTAACAAGTACTGTAACATCATTGAACTCTACAAATTCCCGGAAACACCCAAATATTAACTAAACATTGAAAAAAACACACAAAGTTTACAATAGATGGGGCTGGAAAAAAGTCCATTATTTTGAATTATGGATCTGCTTAAAGAAAGTAAAATTACATTGATTTGGCAGGACTTGGGAAAAAAATCCTTTGTTCTGCAATTTGTTAAAACGAGATTCTACTGTATAAAGGAATTTGTCTTACCTCGTGGTTTATCCAAACCATGTGTTTATGAGTCTATATCCCAATGGCAAGATTGGAGTCAAACAGCAGTCCAAATAATAAACACTATTTTTAACCAAGTATCCGACATTTACAAGAGGAACAGGATGGATAGATGAATTTACCAAATAGAGAATGATGTCAATACAGGCATTTGACCTGTAGCGTGTGTTGCCTCCTCTAGCAAACTATAGGTCAGAGGTCAATCTCTGTGGCACCCTCTGCACTAAAAATTGATCAAGGTTGGACTAAATATTCAGTATTATTTAGTATTAGGCTATATTTGGCCACAAAGTATTTGGTATTTAGACCAAATTCTTCCTCAAAGCCAAACTATTTAGCCAAATAATCTCATATTAATTGGGGAAAAAGGAAAGGAGAGAAGGAAGGAAAATAATAAAACACGAAATAAAATGGCATGATTTCAGTTTTCAAAAGAAAAACATATAATCTTTATCATTGAGTAGAAGATGCCATCTTCTACCCTATTCTAATCCAGTGATTCCCAAAGTGAGTGCTTAGCCCCATTGGGAATGGAAGACAACTCATGGAAGTGCCAAAAGCAAGTAGGCAAACTTTGAGTAATCAATAATACTCTTTAGCTCGGTGATAGTGTAATCTTAATGATAATAAATGTTTAGAAGGCGAGTTAAGATGGCAAAGTTAAGCTTTTTTTATTTAAAGAAAGTTGAAATACTATCGGGACAAACCTCTGGCAGCATACTTTTTATAATAATAAGAGTTTGTCGTCTTACTCCGATTGCAAACAGTTGAACGGGCAATTTGAGGATGCCGCTTACTAATATTGGGTCTGACGTGGAAAAATTAGTTTTGTTGCATTGGGCACCTTGTTAATTATTTCTATATTAATTAGCCACCGATCAGAGTTTGGCTATAAACCGGACAGTGATCTTGTCCGCTCTGGTGAAGGCTACAGACCTTAAAACTCTACACTGCCGTCAGACTAAAAACAATCTTAAGAGTTATAATTAATTTAAAATATAATTTAAATGATGATAATTATAAAATTATTATAATTTTTTTGTTCACATTTTAGTTATGCCATAAAAATTAACTTATATTTGTAGAATGACGTTATCTTGCGAAATTGAAATTACCGATCATCAGTTGCATTCCACTTCTCTCCCAAAGACAAGAGCATGCCACGCCACGCTCCTCGTTTATCAGGATGTAAAAGCAGTCGGACCGAGAAGTAGCAAATCTCCTAATATGTATTTAATGATTTGTACAGATCGGGATCCTGCGGGTGTCAAGTATAAGGCAAGTAATATGACAGTTTTTTATTACCCTTACTTTTGTAAATAAATAAACAAACATTTAATCTATAATCAATTTTTTTAATGAACTAGCAGATTATTGGGCTATATTAAGGCTAATTTTAATAATTAATACCCTGTAAAGGGTGTCAACCGGTGGCCTAGTGGACGAAACCACCAAGCTGGCCTTGGGTTAGTACCTCACCAATGGGTTGGCCACATTGGAGTTTTCCAGGTTTTCTTCACATTAGTAACACCTAAATATGTCCAGTTTCCCCATAGAAAGCCCTACTGGAAGGCAGATAATTCAAAACCATGTTGTTGTAAACAAATAAACCAACCCTACTGAAGGTTGCTTGAGAAATTCATTATCCTATTTGGGAGACTGCAACTTCATATATAAGATACAGGGCAATTTTTGAGCCTTTTTTCTTTGGAACAAAGTTTCATCTAATATACCTACCGTTTATTAGCAAGCAAGTCCATTATGAGTTCAAACTGCTAATTAATTTTTATATAACCATACTGGTTATATATAAATTAATAGTTCTGAAAGAGAATATTGGATGGTGGTCTGGATAGCGTAACTGGCGACACCGTTGCAAGTTCAAGTCTCGCTCCAGGCTAATTATTTTCTTCCAGACCCTTCTAAATTATTAAATTTATCAAGAGATGGTGCCTAATGCCTACCTTTGAGTCAAATTACTCGAAATTTAATTAGTAGTTGGCAGCATTAATATAACTTGATTTAATTTGGCTTTACATTCAATTAATAATAATCTTTTAATTATTTTAGATTCAAGATAATATAGGAAAGATTTCTAAACCGTCCATAACTTGGGGAAAGTCGATGATTCGTTTTATTGAACCACCTCACGATATACTAATTAAAAAGGTAAGAATTTTTAGTTTAATTTCTAATTTAAAAATATTTAATTTTTCAATAAATTATTTTTGTTAAATTATTTGAGAAATAATAGCCCAATCTTATACAGTAGTTGGCATGACTTTATACATTTGAAGGGATTATATGTATATAGACAACTCATAAGTAAATAGACATCCTTATTTTTAGATACTGTCCTTTATTTCATAGTATGCACATTAAAGCTCCAAAGCCTTAACTCGGTTAGGCATGGAATCAACGAGTTCCGCTGTCTTGGCCTGTAAAATGTCAACCTGCTAGGCACTCGGTCTGAAAGTTCTTCATAGGAAGTGTGTTTTCGTGAACATATCACACTGCACAATTTTTCAGATTCTGGATGTGTTCGACAGGATTTGTGTCGGTTCTGGCTCATGGAAGCCAGCAGTTGCCTTCCATTGTCGGCCAGTTCTAGGTCATTTTGGCAGTGTGGCAAGGAGTTCCATCGTTCGCAAACAGTTTTGTCTGTCAGCCTATTGGAGAATGTTGGAGGAAGACCCTTCTTTAATATGGCAATGTATTTTTTGGAGTTAATATTGCTTCGTACATTTGCTAACATTCGGGATATCTATTAACTTTAGAGTTGTCTCTGTATGCTACGTATGCATTTGAAAATAAGGAGTGACTTATCAATCACTTTCCCCCTACGTCTTTTCAAATTTATTATAATTTTTAAAAAATTCTTTCAGGCGGATCCATTTCAACTGAAAGCCTTTATTCAATGTCTCAACTTGGCTCTAAAAAACAGCAAAGCTTACAGATTTTCTCAGCAGCCAGCGAAACCAGAAAAATTACCTCAAGAAATTCTCGATGCAAATGGAAATGAAAATTATCCTAAAAGTTTTCCGAATTCACTCAAGAGGATTAGTCTCAATAACTGTAAATTAAAAATTATCGATCCTAGGATTTTAAAGTTATCCCATCTTCATACGTTGGACTTACAGGGTAATAAAATAATCGAGTTACCTTCTGCACTTTCTTCTCTCCCTTTGCGTAATTTAAATATTGCGGATAATAAAATCGAACAATTTCCAAAAGAAATCTGCACCGGTAACTTGATGCAATTCTTGCTAAACTTAAATTTGAATGGAAATTTGGTAAGTGTGAATTGCGATATTTACATTTTAAAATATCTTTTAGACACGCAAAATTAATAAATGTTTTATATTACAGATATCCATTCTGCCTCCGGAATTTTGTCGTTTCAAACAATTGAATTCTCTAAAAATTAGTTCGAATAAATTAATAAAATTACCCGAGAATATTGGAAAATTGAGAAACTTGAAAGTGTTTATGGCAAGAAATAATTGTCTGAAGGTACGTTAGTTTGAAAATATATCAAAACTTTAGATAGTAATGAAAATATATTTAATTAAAACCATGTTATCACTGTATAATTTATCTTTTTCTTTACTGGAAGTTGAGTAAACTTCCAGAACAGGGGTCACCAAACTTTTTCACAGCAGGCTAGATAACAGAGAGAATGATGAGTGTGGGTGCATAAGAATTTTGTTCAATATAGTATACTGAATACACAAAAAATAAAGAAAACCAACATATATATTTATCAACACACAAACGCGATCACTGCAGCAAGCTCATACAGTCGACTTCGCATAAATCGACACCCGGATAACTCGACACTCGTCATTACATAGTCAGTTTTTTGTGGTCCCAGCCCACTTACATAGGCAATAGTGTTATTAACCTTAAAAAACTCGGTTTACTCAACATCGTTTAACTCGTCACCACTGGATAAATCAACATACTTCTTCTGTTTCACACTTTTTAGAATTCTGATAAGTCAAGTCCCCCCCGTGAAAAATGAGTTCACACTACACAGCTTATTGTACGGTGTAAATTCATTTTTTCAGAAGGGGAGTCGACTTATCGGACGTCTAAAAAGTGTGAAACAGAAAAAGTATGTTGATTTATCCAGTGGTGACGCGTTAAACGATGTCGAGTAAACTGAGTTTTTTAACATTAATAACATTATTGCCGATTTAAGTCGGCTGGGACCACAGAAAACTGACTAATTAACCTATGGTGTCGAGTTATCCGTGTGTCGACTTATGCGGAGTCGACTGTATTTGTTTTTCTTAGAAACTTCATTGCAGGTACTTACCTGCAAAAAGCACTCTGATATCCAAACTCACAAATTCAGAATTTTTCACTTCACTGATTTTCCTAAAAATTATATTACTGTCAAATTCAAAAATCAGATTGCACCAATTTTGACATTTTCACTTACACTTGTTTTAATTTTTTCTACATAGTAGGTTCATCTACAATCTATGATATTTCCATATAAATAAATATATTTTAGCTCATTTGTGGTACAGTGCGGCAGTGGGCCAGATAAACCGTCCTCATGGGCCGGATCTGGTCCACAGGCCATAGTTTGGTGATCCCCTACTCCAGAATCATAGTCATAAGCATATGAAACAAGTAAGACGGCAAAGTCGTATTTGGGCAAGACTAGGTCTCGGAGACTCACTACTAAGCAGAATCACTTTGACGCGTAAGATGAATCTTGTTCTCATTCTCCAATCTTCTTTGGTATTGCTGGTTTTGAGCGCGATCATTTAAACTTTGCCGGCCACGACCACAAAATCGTCCGTGATGCATTTTCGGTGAAATGAACCTATCCAATGTCGAAATTTCTTTTCGTTGCGTGACGGCCAGAGTTGAATTTTTGTCGATGCATAACGAAAATTTCCCTTTTTTGAAAAAAATAATCGTGGCTATTGTATCATCCACAATTATTTTTTTATTTTGCACAAACAATACTGGGTTGCGTCCTACCTTGTCTGTTGACATAGACCACGTGTTCTGTGTCTTTTGTTCTGCTGGTAAAAATTAACTGAGAAAATGATAATTTACTTAATTTGTATCGGCTACGCAATATTTACAATAGTGTCGAGATATAATATAAATCCAAGATCGGCACGGCTGTCAAATCGAAAGGTTAACTAAATGAAGTAAAAAGATGTTTCTCCTCGTTAGAGTTTAGGAGCAAAGTGAGGTCAAAGGGCAAAGGTCACGTGGTGGTGCCCTCTGTCCTACCTGTTTTAATGTCATATTTGAAGCACTCCCAAATTTACAAATTAGATTACAAATTTTATTTAACACAGAAGATACTACGTGTTCAGTCCTAAGGACAGAGTTCACTTCTTAGAATGACTGTGGGTGGTACTCTCCCCACCTGACTTTGGTGGGGTGAGGTGCATGTTTGTAGAAGAGGGTTGCCATTTTGTATTTTATTTTGAATCTGTTCTTGGTCCCCTGACTACCTACAAGTCTGTTAAGGTGAGGTCAATTACTTTGATGCATTCATCACATATTTTCCAGTACTAAATGGTCAATATAGCTGTTTACAACAGAGTATTCACTTGTATTTATTCAAGTACAAGGGAGCTTTTTCTGACATTGCACAATAATATATACAGCATATGGTGCATTACTTTCACTGCAATGTTTACAGTAAAATAAAGGAATTTGTTCAAAAAGGAACATATTTAAATCACATGGGAGTTCTTTTGCAATTACATAAATTTTTCAAATTAACAAAATGCAAATTAAAAACAGTCTTTAGAGATTGTGGTGATGCCAATGTAGTCTGCTAATTGATAGAGTACTACGGCAACACTTTATACTCATAAACACTATGAAATAATTACACTTAAATGAGATGAAATGCGCAAAAAGTAAACACTTAATTCCTCAGCTACACCAAGAGCAAGATGTTTTGAACATGTGCTATATTAAAATAAAGCTAACTGTTTTGCATTAATTTATACAATGTTGGTTTTTATCCTTTACAGAGATTTTTTTTGTATGTTATGCTATGCTGTATTCTTACTCTTTGAGAAACAGAGAATATTTACACATTCCCATGATATTACTGTGCAATTTACATATACTTCTTTTTTAATTAATTTAATTCATTTTACTGTAAACATTGCAGTGAAACTAAAATTCAATGTAGGCGTCGGTACTACCAACCACTAACTTTCTCATATGACGGGATCGTGATGTGTTTGGACTGCCATTTCTCTGCCCGTCTGCAACCGAACCTGTGGCCATTAGCCTCGGGTGACAATTCTTGATTGTGGCACGATGTCCCTTCACCATAAGCCACCATCTCCGCAGAGTGGCCACTGATTTTCACACCTTGTAACATGCAACGATCTATTATCGTTCGTGAACAGATGGCAGTCGACCATCTATCTTGCCACTGTGTGTGTAGCCTCTCTCAGTCACTGTCCATACCACTGATGCAGGAGTTATAAAATTCCATTGATTACTTTACAAGTACAGTACATGTACACAAATATTATTATGATTGTGTTGTTGTTACAGAAAATATGGCAATTTCTCAATGCCTAGTTACTTTCTGCCCACCTTGTATAATAGCTTATGATTATAAGCAAGTAATTAATGATACTCTAAATAATTTAGTTTACTAACGTTTCAACAGAATGTTAAATTTTATTTTATAATTTACTTTCAGTATCTACCATTATCAATTTTGACCCTACATCTAGAAGTTTTAGATATTACAGACAATTCATTTAGAAGTAAACAAGATTTATCCTTACCAAAGTTTGAAGTATATTCTCTCTTAGACTGTGCTTTTATTAGCATTAAGAAATATAAGTAAGTAAATTAATTTCTATATAAAAACTGAAGATTAAATAGGATAATTTAATCAAAATTTTTTTTAATTTTATAGTTTACAGTACAGACCAGAGGCTGTGCCATCCCTACTACTATCGTATTTAGACAATGACTACGGTGAATGTATATGCGGTAGAATTGTCGTTTCTAGCTTATCGTCCACCATAATATTTTCCAACGTAGGAAAGTCGTCGGTGGTTACCTATTCTCATCACCTAAATCCCACGGTACCCATCAAAATACATTACTGCTCACTAAACTGCTGGAGAAGGCAGGTTCGTGGTTACACCATATGCATATAATTTAACTTAAAAATATGAAAGTTTAAGACAATATTTATTAATTTTAAATTATAATCTAATAGTTATATAGTGTATAATTTTATCAAAATTGGAATTTTTAAAAGTATTTTACCGTAAGTTCATCTTAAATTTGTCAGCTTGTCAGACGGAAATACGAAGAAGCGTTTCAAAGAAAATTTTGTGTTCCTAAAAGTCGAACTTAAGATAGATTTAAATTTTGTAAACTTGACCTCTTACACAAAGAAGTTTTAAAGTATTTACCACTTTTATTCTTGAATATAATAAAAAAAAAACCTATGTACATTATTGTATATAGTTTACTTGTATAATGTATTTTTAATTCTCAATGCCATTAAAATTTATATAAATTTTATAAATATTCTGAGATTATCACATTTAAAATCTTTGAAATTGTTGCATAATACAGGTAAGTGCCATTTAATGATGGATTGCCTATACAACATAGGTCCCGAAAGATTATAATTGAGCTGAAAAATTTCTAGTCATCTGTACTTTTTCTGTTTAGATACATAAATACTTATCCATTGTATTGTTACGGCTCGTACGAGTAGTAGATAATACTATATAGTTCTATCTAAGTATACTCTATGCTTACAGTGGCTAAACAGTGGCTCGCAAGCTAAGTGTCATCTAATTATTATAATTAAATATATGGAAATGGATATATGTATCTATCCATTATATAAAATACACTTTTAATAGAGAATGTGGATCTTGGTGTGGCAAGGTTTAGCCGGCCCTGCCCTATGCTGTTCTCTCTTACGACATATTCCTTGGAATATATCCGTGTTGTCAAGCAGCACTTACCTGTATATGTAAGACATACATTAATAAACACTGTATATTAAATTCATCAAATTCTTAGATATCATTTTAATTATAAAAATAAAGTATTTATAATGCAAACAAATGGAAAAAGTATGATTCTGAATGATGACGTGGGGCTAAATTCGGTGCTGTTTTTATGCATAGACAAATCCGGAGATCGTAGTTTTAGGTTGAAATCGGCTATAAAAAATAACTTTAAATACTTAAAAAGCTACCTGAAGAAAAGATCCAAATTCACTGGTTTATTTTGGGCTTGTAAACATGTAAAACCATCATTCAAACTGCAAGCAGTCTGGGTTAGAATTCAATCCGGATTCAGTTCCAATCCAGTGGTACCGAGTGTGGAGAGTTTGTCATTGCGTTTTTGAGTCGGATTTGCAAATGCATTTTCTATAATTTTTGATTAAAAATACAAATATTTCGATTACTCTTGTTTCATTTAAATAATTTGGAGCCTTAATTAATGGGAAAGTACTGATGACAGTTAAGGAATTAGCCTATCACTTTAAGCAATTCAGGTTTGAATCCAAGCAGGTAACTCCACAGGAATTTTTTCACAGATGGTCTGTCTCGGATGAGTCAGGATCTCGCCGTCCCATTTTGGGCCCGAGCAAACCCACAATAGCTTGGACAAAAGGCCCGCAGATAACAAAGTATAACGAGCAGACAAACCGAAACTAGTTAATGTTAGAGACAACACAACACCACTAATTTTATTGGAAAATCGCAGTGAAAATGTAGAACTAGAGTGAAGAACGTTCAGCTGATGACGATGATGTACAGACCACTTGGATTCTTAAAATATTCCTCACAGATTGCAATCATACTCACGCTTTTACAATTGGATAGTGTGGATCGGGATCTGAAATGTTTCATCCACAAAAAATTTTGTGTCTGAATCCAAACTCCAGATCCTTCAGAATAACAGGAGGAAAATTTACAATTCAACTGTAAGGTATATATTCAAGAGGTGAGAATGGGAATTCGCCTTTGGTGCGAGCATAGCCGGAACTCCCGACGAAAGCGAACCTACAGGGTTTCTACTCACCTGAAAAAAAGTCAGGGATTTTCATCAGTGTTTGGAAAAAGTCATGGAAAGTCAGGAAATTTGTTAAAAATTGTCAAAAAGTCAATGAATTTGTTTCCTTGGTTACTTTGTTGATTTTGTTTGCTGACAGTATGGCTGACCAAGTATAGCTGTCTGCAGGCAGCAAGAAGAGTTGTGGTATAATGCAACTTATGAAAAGGGTTGCATTGCACCACAACAGGAAAAAAGAATCTGAGTAGGGAACCCCTAGCTTCCACATGGTGATTCCAATGGCAACAAATTTTGAAAATACAATGGAATACCGAAAATTATATATTTTACAAGAAAAACATAAAAAAATCTGAAGCAAATGCGAGTTCAAGTTATTTTATTTGAAAGAGCTTTTTCTTAATTCTTTTTTGCCTCGTGGGCACCAAGAGGACCTTTTTGTCAGACCCGTCGTTCTCCCAGAAGCACCCCATCCTTGTCAGATTGCCCAAGTGTTGTGTTGCATTATTGCAATGCCTACCACGGGCAATGGTTAAAAAACCAAACACAACACTTGAGTAGATAAAACCACCAAACATTGATAATGGGTTCACACCCTGCCAACAGACTGGCTGCATTGAATTTTCCAGGTTTGTGTGGGGACCGGTTTCCCATAGAAAGTTCTCTCGAGAGGCAAATTGCTCAAGAGTTGCTTTGCTTTATTCCATTAATCCACTATAATGTTTATACAATGTTTGTAGAATGGTTCTTGAAATTTTGTGTGAAAATACAAAAAAAATCAGAAATTAATTTTTACTCTCAAAAGCAACACGACTGACCTTGCTGCAATACACGCAGTTATAAAGAAGATTGACAGCCACGTTGTTTAATAAATTTTGGTTGTATTTTTATTATCGCTCATCTACTATACAGTTATTGGAATTAATATAAACTATATACATTCGATTACACGAGTAACTATAATCCTGTTACGCTCGATTAATATTCAACATAATCAATCCATGCCCATCATCGGAGGACCCATCATGGGTGGAGGAAACATCATACTTGGCATCATGCTCGGCATCATGGGTGGTTCCGCTTTGAGCCTGGTTAAAGAACGCAAAATTTAATTAAGTAAAGCATTTAAAACTTGCTAAATTAATTAAGAATGACAAAATGACTCACGAAATAATTGGAATGGGAATGATGATGAATTTCTTTTTGGCTAAGGATTTAGTCAACAAGAGCTTCAATAACTTCTTGCTGGAAGCTTCTACTCCATTTTCGTTTGTACTCAACAGGAGTACAACGAGTACAGATATACACAATACAGTAGTAGTCTTCATTCTCTGTGAAGTTGAATATTACAGGAGCTGAAAACATGAATGTGTTACTTTTTCTTGAACCGAATAAAGGCTCCAAGTTTAACTTTCTTCTATCATATTGTGTAAAGAACCAGCTGTATGGAGGGAGCCCTGTGTGAATGCAGACCCTATATAGCTGTCTCTTTACACAATACAATAGCCAGGATCTAATTTAGAGAATATACGATAAAACAAAAATCGATGGTTCAAGCTGAAAGACAGAATCGGAACCTCTAGAAGTTTATATTATCTAAAAGATATCCGAAGTGGAACCACCGGATTACCTGGAAGATATCCGGGACTGAACCACCGGGTTATCCAAGACCAAATTCTAGAAATTAAGAAATAAATTCATTCTTATATCTATAAACTAAATGATCTTTAAAAATTATAAGGGCTACAGCAGTTCCTCTGCTGTAGCCCTTATAATCGAAAGAAGGTTAACGTTACTCGATCGCCCAAGACAGCAGATAGGAGCATAAATCTCTACTCACCGATCTTGTCAGAAGATGTGTCTCACCCCGATATTAGTGGTCCTTCTTATAATCGAACACGAGGAAAAATATTAGGAATTTTTATATAAATTGTAAATTAATTAAAGAAAATTGTCGACCCTTAAGGTTAATCGGGATTGTAACCCGGTTATCGATATCCCACCCATCGATCAGGAATTCCTGCTCGTATTCAATTAATTTTGCTCTCTGTAGTTATATTAGGCACACATCTAGATCGAAGAATAAATTAATCCCGTGAAATTGTTGAATATTGATGGTTTCGTTAAATTATTTCGAAGTTTATCGTTCCACCGGGCCCCCTTTTACGTAAGTACAGAGGTAAGCTCAGTCGCGCGATACTTGATACTGGGATCTAGAATTCTCGATGAGTGCTTCAGAAAATTGAGTGTACGAGGCCCCTTTAACGATTAAAATTTTCTGTTAAAATCATCATTGAACGCTTTCTTAGTTTAGGAATTCAATTTTGCATCCTGGATCCTTCAAAGAACAATACCAGACTTTGTAAACTTGGTTTCTAAGTCTGGTATTGTTCTTTGGAGTGTAGATTCGGTTGTTTGATGGTGGTCTTTGGCATTCAGATTCAGTTTTTTGGTGTTCGTTCGAGTGATAATCCAATTCTTTGGTGGTGGTTTTTAGATTGCAGATCCGGAATTTATTCAGTTATAACTCTACAATCCACAGCTGTAGTTGACCAGAGTCTATCAACACATCATAATAAAACAATAACAGAATATCTTGTGTTATTGTTGGGATTATTGAGTTGTATTCTATATTGTTACACTATGGTTCCAAGAAGAAAGAAAAGTCGAATCTTTATTAATTATTTTATTTAATCTCACAAAAGTTACAAATTTATTTAAGCATTCTCGATACAAATCAAGCACAATGGTCGAATTAAATCGATAAAACTCGATTTTTCGCGATCTCCAAACTCTTTCATAAATAGTCTCTCGTGTTTTGAAACTAAGATCCATACTTTTTGGGAGGTGGAAAAACAACCCACCGAATATTTTATTAGGAAAATCACCAGATATATCCGGGATATCCGAAATTGTGGTAAAATTTTCCACCGATTGTGCCTAGTTTCGTTGCGTATCCGACATGTTTGAATCCGTGAGAGAACCCTTTGCCCGCATGGCCCAAGCTGAAAGTTAAGAAAAGATCCCATCAGTTTCAAATACGTGACCATAGAAACGTATTTTTGAAATCGTTTCTCTTACCCTAAGATCAGGGGGATGGGCAAAACCACCAATTTCTTAGCGTGGTGAGCTTTTAAACCTTTGAACTTGGACAATAAGAGGTACTTCCATAGCTTCTTCTTTAGGTATTTATGCTTCGTTAGTCCATCGTAAACAAACAGATGACCGGAAGAAGCTGTAACTATCATGGTGCATAGGAAAATTAACATTAAAATAGTCGATGTCTTCATAATAAATATCACCTAAAAATAAATTAATAAACAATTTAAATATTTATTTAATAAAATTACACTATTCGAATATTAAATAATGAATATTAGCTGATTAGCAGCTATTTACTGACTTGTAGAGCTGCAAGAATTTCAGGAATTCTTGGGGGATTTTACGGACTGTACTGTACCTTACTATACAGCTAATTTGTATGCAACTGTACAGATTAGTTATTTGTCTTGATCGTAGTTTATTGCATTAATCTAGGACGTTGCAGTGGTACTAAACAACCCATTCTATTTTTTGGGTGCTTACTAACTTCATACCTTAAATTCTAAGGAGGATTTCGTGAATTCTAAGACAGATTCAAAAAATTTCTAAGTGGATTTTAAACATCTAAGGGATCCTGAGGATTTTAAATATTTTAGGCGATTTCAAAACTTTTAAGTAGAATTCCAGGAATTCTCAGGAGATTACAAAAATCCTAAGAATTTCAGGAGCTCTCAGGGGATTCTAGATATTCAAAGGAATTCTCAGGATATTCCAAAAATTCTAAGTTGCTAAAAGTTTGAGAGGATTCCACTAATTCTGAGGAGCTTCTAGTTAAATTAAGGTGTATTATTCGTGTCGTACAGTGAACAGTACACGTGAACATACACCACTCGAATCGTACCCGTGAAAAGTTTACTCGATATTAACAGTACCTGAGGGTCGGCGGAGTAGTAAATCCAAAATGGTGTTCTGGAGGGTGCTGCCGATGTATGCTGGAGGCTAAAGAAGCAATATGCTCCGTTTACGATCGATGTGTTTATATAGTTAAGTGTTTTTTGCTCGTTCGATTGTTGCACATGAGAATCGTGTCAGTTATTACTTTGGAACGTGTAGGGTTGGGCTGCAGCGTGAGAACTGTGCACAAGAATGTTGAACGTGTGGAAGAGAAACGTTTCTTCCGTTCTATAATTAGATTCTTGTTCATTCTGCACGCTTACACTCGATACCCAATTATTATCTAATGTCGAAACAGAGAACTTCCGCCTCCGAAGGTAGTTTAAGTATCGTTCGAGTGTTTTCGAGTCGTTAGTTTGTTCGTGAAGCAGGTGTCGTCCTCTTTATAGCGTGAAAGCGAGACTCGACGCTAGTTTTGCTTTTAAATGCCTTCCTGGATTCTTTTAAATAGGACCCACCGGTGGCCGAATGGAGCCACTGAACGCGGGTCGTGGGTTCGAGCCTGACCGATGGGTCAGTCACGTGTTTTCCGGGCTTTCGTGTGTCTAACACCTAAATAGGGTCCAGTTTCCTCATAGAATGTCCCCCTCGGTAGTGTCGCGTTGCCTTGTCCTATCAATCTCACAATCCTATTGGGTTTACATGGAGTTTTCCGGGCTTTCTGAGCGTTTCTAACACCTGAACTGGTACCACCAGTAGCAGAGTGCCGAACATTGGTAGCTGGTCGTGGGTTCGCACCTGGCCAACGGGCTGGCCACGTGAAGTTTTCCGGGTTTTCTCCACTTTTTAACACCTAAGCAGGGACCAGTTTCAGTCGTGCTCTGTCCTATGGACAAAAAGGACAATTGCCTGGGGCCCAACCAATCCTTTATGAACTCATTACAGTACTGAGACGATCAAAATTTAAATTTACTCCTATACCTAGGGATCCTGTGACGCGGGCTCAGGGTACACTGGCACACAGATCAAAGGTCGCGTTAAAAACGGACGCCTATACCGCAGGAATTCCCCCGAACAAAAATGTTTGAAGACAACACTGTACACGAGGTTCCCTACTTCAAATTTGCCCGTGGTCCCATGAATATATAACGCGTCACTGACCAGTTTTCCATAGAAAGTCCTCCCGGGAGGTACCCACCTCTTGACAGATCGACCACGTGTTACGTTGCGTTATCCCAACAATCTAATCTTATCTCTCATAATAGATTTGATTGTGAGGGGAACAAGTTATCAGATTTGTCAAACTAGACACTTACACGTTTCTCTATTTCATCTTTTAAAGGCCCATTATATAGTATTTTAGTTTTCAAGTGTTCTTACAAGGTTGTAAGAGCTCGTGACCACTTAAACAAGAGTTTTTACAAGGGAATATCCTTATCAAAGATTTCAGCTTTGATAAGGATATTCTCATGAAAAATACTCTATTTTAGAACATTTTACTAGATACAGGCCCTATCAAGGAGTCTAAGAGTAATTTGGCTGGGGCCTTATATTCAAAAACTTCCACATTAAACACAATATGGATGCGGTCCCTATTACGTACTGACCGGCGAGACAATCAGTTTTAGTTGAGGCCTCATATATATATATTAGCGTTATCACAGGAAAGCCTTATGTGATATTTGGCTCGTTTTGAGGCCCTAAATTCAACTGTGTTAAGAAAAACCCCTTTGTTTTTATTTAAAAGTTATAATACAACTTTTTAACGCTTAACGTTAATTTTGGCCGTACTGGGGCCTCAAAAAGTAAGTTTGTAGGATTTCTGTAGACACCTGGAAGGTCTTGAAAGGTCAGAAAGTCCCTTTCTATTTGAATATGTTTAAGTGATATAAATAATAGTTAATAATTTAATCCGAACCTCATATACGCGGGCCCCAAATTCTATGAAGGGGGTTTCTCGATATTCTAAACTAAATGCGAGCCAGTAGGGTTGCTTGGCCCTTTTTCGGGTTCTATCAGTAGGAACAACCCCTCTATTTTATTAAAATTTTAACAAATATAATACAATTCTTTAACGCGTTACGTTAATTTTTGGCCATACCGGGGTCTCAAATAGCAAGCTTCTAGGGCCTGTAGTCATCTGGGAGGCTTTGAGCTCACAAAGGCCCTAAACTAATTAAATTTGTTAACACATTTTTCCATTGTGATAATTTATAGACTTCACTAGAGAAATTGTGTTCGATTGAATACAATTGCTTTGTGTTACGAAACAATAATTAGTATTTTCCCACATTAAGTGTATTTTTGTCTAAATAAGCCTAATTATACCAAGTGTGGTTGTGTTCTAAGCATTATATAAATTGTTACATGATAATTCGAGTGTTTGTTTATATTATTTTCCCTACGTGACTTGGCTCTTGTCTGTTATCTTTGCGTAATGGCTACCAACATGGCACCGTTATCTAACTGTAATTATTTATTTAATGCTAATTGACAGATAAATTAGATTTTTGAGTGTATTTTCTAGATTTTAATATTTATAAGTTTGTTGTAAGGATTAAATTTTTCAAGGGAAAGGTTAATCTGTAAGCATCTCATTGGAATTGTAATAGATCATGGCGGTCTCTCACAGTTTCTAACGAAGATTGGAGAACATTGTGAAGATCGTAGATGATCCTGAGGCATTCTTGAGAATTGTGGATGATCCTGAGGCAATCTTGAGAATTGTAGATGATCCTGAGGCAATCTTGAGAATTGTAGATGATCCTGACGCGTGTAGGAGATGATCATGAGAATTGTAGATGATCCTGAGGCGATCTTGAGAATTGTAGATGATCCTGAGGCGATCTTGAGAATTGTAGATGATCCTGAGGTGTGTAGATGATTACGAGAATTTTAGATCATAAGGCTTGTAGGAGACAATCATCAGAATTGAGGGAGATCATCATGAGGCTTGTGGAAGGCCGTCATGATTCTTTAGAATACGATCGTGAGGTTTGCAAGAGACGATCATGAGAATTGTAGGAGATCATCATCAATATTTCAGGAAGATCTCTAGTTCATGCTCGAACTGTTATGTCAAGTTGCATTAAAATAAAAAGACAAGTAAACACGAGCGGCGACTTTATCCCAAGTCCGACCATGAAGACATTCGATTAAAAATAACGAAACAAAAATTAACACTAGACTAAATAGAAAACGAGTTTATTGATGAACACAGAATTAAAATTACAAATAATGTTAAAATGAGCGTAATTGGTCGAATTCATTAGTCGTACATTCCACCATAACCCATATCGAAACCGGAATGGCCGAACGAAGACATCATGGATCCCATCCTGTAAATGCATATACCTTTCATTTAGGGCCTCAAATTTTACCATTTGTTACGTATTATAGAAGAAAGTACTCACATAAATGGGATGGGAAGGATGAGAACCCTCTTATGTTCTCCCAGAAGCTTGGCCATGACCAATAACTTGAAAAGTTTCTTTTCTTTCTTACCTTCCGATACATGGAATATGCTGCTCATCAACAAGAACACCAGGATCGTACAGCAGGCCGCCTTCATGCTAATAAGTGAAAGTAGTGTTACTGCCAAGAATTTTAAATAGGAAATCTTCAAAAATTCTTTGGGTCTATCCGTACAGGATCTTGGTTTGTTAGAAGGGATCATCGGAGCACCCATTTACTCCTGAGAGAAGCTTTAAAAATCTGCAACTTACCTTTGACAGGTGCGAGAGGGGTGAGCTTTTCAGCATTCTAGATATTGTTAGCGATCGTGTGTATATATACACACGAAGAAATGGCAATTTTTCAATTGTTTATGGTTATTTGAGTAAGATGATTTTCCACTCGATAGTTCGTCGCCCACCCCATTCTCTCCGAACCGATAAAGCCAAATATCCTCGAAAGGTCTTCGACTTCTTACGCCTCTGTCTTGTTACGTATAGTTTTAACTAAGGTCGAAAGGAGAAGAAGGGGTCAAGATCTTCGAAAAAATTCGACTTTGACCTCGTATAGTGTATATTAAACCGAAATTATTATGCTTTCGGATTCCAGGTCACAGCCATTTTGAAGGAAGGATCGTTCCACTTTCGTTCGTGGAGGAAAAATCCCACTCTCTAACTAAGTAGTTAATTTATTTTTGATAATGATGAAATTTTTGGACGTAACGACCTCGAAAACAATACACGCCCTATCGATTTTATTATTATTATTATTATTATTATTAGACTTGGGGAAAAATACTGATTTTTTTGTTTAATTTCCATATAAACAGCACGGTTTTTACTCTCATCTGCCTCGAATTTTTGTCTTGTACGCGTTGCAAATGGCCGTTACGCTGTAATATTACTCGGAAAACTCTCATAAACGATTTTCGTTACGATTAGGCTGAATGGCCATGGAGAAATCTCACGACTCCTTCAATAAGCTGCTTTAATTTATGGGATTTTTCGCGTTTCAAATGGATGTTACGATGCAGTATTACGCAGAAAACTCGCATAAACAATTCGGTTACGATCGGACTGACGTAACACAGAAATTTTACGAGTAAGCTGTTTTAATTGTGGAATTTTATGCATTGCAAATGGCTGTTACGATCAGGTTGAAGTAACGTAGAGAAATCTCACGAGTTCTTCAATTAATTTATTTATTTTATGGGATTTTATGCGTTGCAAATGTCTGTTACGATGCAAAATTACGCATAAAACTGGTGTAAACAACTTTGGTTACGATCAGGCTGAAGTTACGCGGAGAAACTTCACGATTCTCGCTTCGATCTATGAGATTTTACGCTTTGCATTTAAAAAAACAGTAAATAAACAAACTTAATTATTCAAATAATCGACCCACTTCCGAGCAGCGTTGCGTGACGGAGTTAAATAATTAGATAATCACTCGGAGGGGGTCTCCCACCGTAACCGTTTGTAGGTCAACGTACCACCTTCAGAAAAGCGGCCCAATTACGACAATAAATAGGCAAACAACACGGATAAAAAAGGAAAAAATCGCTTTATTAATGATGACATGGATATAATTTATACAATTTGTTACTCGTTTCGTATGCGTCACATCTTATGGCATTGACTATCACCCGGTTAATGAAAAAAATGGCAATTTTCTTACACCAGTATGTACACGTGTTAAATTAGCTTTGGTCACCACCATCCGTGACCACCACCGAAACCACCACCGAAACCTCCTCCTCCTCCGTGCCATCCGTGACCCACTGTTATGTGCGAGTGTTTCTTTATTCTGTAAATAAAACAATGATGGTTTCTAGAAAAATCTCTGGAATTTTCCCGATTTCTACGTAACTTGTACTTACGGTATTGCAAACGGTATGGGGAGTAACACGATTTTCTTGCTACTACCGGCTAATTTAGCCATCAGTAGCATCTTTAACAGTTTTTTCTTCCCGGCGTCCACCTGGACGATCACTGTCGTGGATATCAGGAGCGTCGAAAACACCAGAATTAACACGAACGTCGTGCTCCTCATCTTGGCTGCTCAGTTCTACATGAAAAAGAATACGTAAATTTTATATAATTGCGTAACTGTAACGCGCTGTAGCTGCGTTAAGCTGCGATATTTACGTAGAAAGTTTTCTCCTCTTAATCCGAATTGAAATGGTAACAACTCAAAGTCCTCCAAGAAAGGGAATGAGCGAAAGCAAGATTCTCATCTCCTACTTATAGTCGAACTGCGTAACACATTTTACTTGTCTTTTTCCAGGTTTTCACTGATCCCGAGTTAAATTTAGAAGCGGGCCGATGCCCCGCGTTTCCCTCATCCCTAATACATTTGGGTCAAACCTTGTTTCCACCCATATCGCCTCGAGTGGTGGAGTAACCTCTCTATAAATGTCGACCAGACTTTTAATGAACTCGCGACGTTGCGTTACGTTGCATTGCGCCCTACGCGTTACCGGTTAAGCCAAACCTCGATTTAACGCGGTTCTCGTGGATATCATCTGAGGATTTCGCGCGAATCCAGACTTTACTGCGCTTGGGTGTGAGGCACCCGCAAAGTCTCAGACCTGTGCCCCTTTGCTTGGAGGGGTCCTGTGCTTAATTACGTTCGGCCTGGGCTTGTCGGAGACCACGTTTATATTTTGCGATGAACGTTGCGCCTTACGCGTCACGAATTAAGCCAAACCTCGATTTAACGCGGTTCTCTTCCGAGGATTTGGGGTGAATCGAGTTAGCTGCGTGGGTGTGAGGTACTTGCGAGTCTCACACCTGTGCCCCCCTCAGGGGAGTTCTGAGCTTAATTACGTACGGCCTTGCGCATCTCGAGGCCCCTCGTTTATATTTTGCGACGGGCCCCACGAGATGTCGACCCCGTTTCGATAATGGCTCGTGAAATACATTTTTAAGCCAGAAACTCATTTATAGCACGGCGAATAATTATTTTAACGCGTACATCTGATGATAAACCGAGGTTTTTCGGCGTTTACGACAGACTGATGCCATTTGCCATGAAATTATGTAGAGTAAAAACCCGTATAAAGAACTTTAACATTTTATTTGGTGACGTTTTTCGAATAAAGTTTTGTTAATTTTTTATACACAAACCTCGATATAGCGCCCTCCCTTATACAGCAACATTATACAGTGCCAATTAATACTCAAGGTCGGATCTTCCTCTTAATGCTAAATAAAGAATGCCTTAATTCTCGCCAATTTGAGCTTTTGGGATAACCAAATCACGTGACTCTCGAACTTGTGTGTAGACAGACCCCACCATATAATTTTTCGCATCCTTTTGTGGATAATTATCTTCAAAAATTTGAATTTTCGTGTAATAAGCCTCATAATATCATTGTATAAATCACTTTATAGATAATGAACCCTCGTAATTATATAATTCACGTTCTTAACGTGGAGTGAATGCTCCCTCGGGGGTGAAAGAGATCTTTCTGAATGGGCGTAGATGTGAATCTCCCTTCTTAATATCTTTAGGGTAAATTCAACCCCTTAAATAAGAAAAATTAACGAATTATTCATGGAGGATGCAAGAATTTTAAAAAGTTAAGGGGTGAAGCGTGGTCTTAAAGCCATGCTGCGAAGAGTAGCTTCGTACAATTAGGGCATAGATGACTTCCCTTAAGTTAGGCTAAATACAACACCCCTAAATAAGGAGATTTGACGAATTATTCTTGGGGGTGCAGGAACGAATTTTAAAAAGGGATGAAGTCAATGCGTTAAAGTTCTGCTGTGAAGAGTAACTTCGTGCCAAAACGCATACATAATTAGTAAATTTACGTGTTTAAATGAAGAATAAAAGAGCAAAAAACCTTATTAAAACGAACGAAACAAACTTTATTGATGATGTCATTATATACAGTGTTATTTAATCAGTACAAAACACATTTACTTAGTGTCAACGTGTCGACACTTCCACACAGTTAGTGAAGTAACTAATAGAACGTATGTACACGAAGATTCATTAAGGCGAAGAGGTCGTTACCACCAACCGCCGCCACCTCCACCACCACCGTGCCACCCCAGACCGCCACCTCCGTGCCATCCGTGATCGAAGGAAGCGTGCCAATCTTTCTTAATTCTGAAAATAAACCAGACGTGACGACATTTAACTCATCCATTATACAGTAAAAGTGGGAAAATACGGGTTTAAACGTTACTTACGGGAAGACAAAAGGAAGCGGTATGAGCACCTTCTTCTTGCCACCCGCCAGTCTGGCCAATAGCATCATTTTTATCAGCTTCTTCTTGCCAGCCTCCGCTCTGTCCACCATCAAAGTGGCTAGGAGCAGCGAAGAAAGCACTAACGCCACCACCAACTTGGTGCTCCTCATCTTGGGCGATGATCTGCGTGAGAAATTAATGAAAAATTCGTGAATGGCACCCCCTGTCGAGCGTGCCACTCATTAAACGAGGCGATAAAGCGCTCTCGCAATACGTTTGGAGCTAAAAATAGCCAAAGCAACTCACTGTTCTGTCAGAAAACGTGACGAGAATACGACGTGGGACTTCAAATTCCTCTTGTTTTTACTTCTGAGAGAGTACAATAATCCAGAACCCGTCCAAAATAAAAAAAAAGTCTCGACAGCTCGTGAGAATACGATGACAGAATGACTAGAGAAAAGGGTCCACCTCTGCTACTTATAGTAGGACCCAGTAACACATTTATTTGGGTTTTTTTCCCCCGCTCTCCACTGATCGAGAACTGAATTTTGGAAGTGGGCCGATGGCCCCTTCTTCCCTGGTCGACACTTACATTTGGGTCACAGAGTATCTCCACCTCGATCGCCTCCAGTGCTAACCTTACAACATTCCCCATAAAATAAATTACTATAATTTGAATTGAAAGTAAGAAAAAACAGAAAAACATTTGCTGATAAAAATCATTTAAAAAAACCCGCCATTCGAGGCAAAAAAACAAACGCTAGTTTCAGCTGATTTCAGTTTTCATTCCCGGAGAAGGTCAATGGTAGGGAGGATTCCAGAAAGGATGGATGGGATGCGGGGCAAAGCATGGAAGATCTCTTAGGAGGGTACTTCACGCAGCCTCTACGGTAAACTGATCCCTGTTTACGTGAAGAAACCCGGAAAAATCCACGTGACAGGCCTGCGAACCCGCTAGTATTCGGTGGTTTCACGCATTCGGCCATTAGTGCGAGCGATTTCAGAAAAAAAATGGGTTCTTCTTACGAAAAAACTCCTCGTTTTCTTAAGATTCCTATTCTTTGAGAAAATGAATCCTTCGGAAGGATAATTCCTGAAGGTCCTAGTCTTCGGGAGGATAAAACAAGACTAGAGTCTTCAGGAATTTATAAAATTTTACTTGAAAATAAAGGTTTTCGGAAGAAATAAAATCCAAAAAATCATATTCTTCGATAGAACGTATTGTGAAAAATATATACTGAAGAACAATACTGATCTTCAGGAGGAATATGATAATTCAAGGTAGAAGAGAGTATTAAGGACTTCTATAGGATTTTGCTGTGTTTTTCTAAGGATTTTTGATTCAGCAAGGATGTACTTACGCAAAAATCCTTCTCCTAAAAGATATTAGGAATAGGATCCTTGGAAGACAATAGCAAAATCCTACTTACAAATTCTTTTGCTTTTAAATAAGGATCTATAATCGAATTTAAAACTACGAAATTACAAAATTCCCCATGGGAAAGTGGAACAATTTAATTTGCAAATCGTCATCCCCGATGCACTCGCGTAACACTAGATTTTCTCCAGGATCAAACGGTCCACTTATTGTTACCACTTCCCCTAAACACGGGCCACCGAATTTACAATACAAAATACTATCGAATAAGGTTAACTTTTTCCTAAACGCGATAAAAGAATAGGGGGAAAAAAGGAACAAAAGAATTTTATCACCGTTCTGTGTGGGGGAATTCTCTCTAAATCAAGATAAAAGTCGAATTTGCTCGTGTCAATACACTATTGTGCAACTTCGTCTACTGTTACGCGTAACGCAAGAAAAGTGTCGAAAAAAACGGTCTTTAAATTTTTGGACTGTAGACCTCGAAACGTTCAGAAATGCCAAAAATTTGGGGATTTTTCTGTGTGTGTGTGAACGTTAGTGTGTGCGGGAGGGTGCGATTTTATTCGCCCACTTCAAAACTTAATAACTCCCGTGCCCTTTGTCCGAAATTTCTTAAATTTTGCAAGGAAGTTTGCGTGCCGAGGTCCAACATGCCGCTAAATTTTGGTGGTTAAAGGTCCAGAAGGTAGGGAGATAGAGGGGGTTGAAGTTAACGAAGATTTTACTCGTTATTAGCATTTAAATTTTTTTACAAGAATTATGCAATTTTATCAAGGAAGACTTTGTACATTTTTTCACGACTTTCATTACATGATAATTATTCGAAATGACAATTAAAATCCTGATTTAAAACAAAAAAAAATGTATTCAAATGAACCACTTCCTTCACCAAAGACGAAGTTAAAAGATCATTGACAGACTTATTAAAAATATTTTTATATCGTCGTTAATGTCTTTTACTGGAAGACAATAAGACTAAAAATAACGTAACAAATTATACAGGAAAAATTACGATTAACAAAGAAAAAAAAAGTGCGCGTAACGTAGAAATTAGGTCGTAACGTATCTTTCGCAGCAAAGCTGCAATCACTTCCAAGTTAGGTGTAAACAAACTGTTATCTTACACGTGTACGCGAATGATCGTAACTTAAATTGCCCGTTATGATCGAATAAATTGATTTTAAAAAAAGTAAATCAATAAATACTGTGTTACCGTGTGTAAATATCACGTTCCTGGGCAGGAAGTGCACTCGAATTTCTTCCAATTCGAGTGCACTTCCTGCCCATAGTGTCGAGACGTACACTAGTAGAGGAGGACCTATGTAAACAATTGGCTCTTTGCCCATTTCTAATTACCGTCCAATTTTTCCCTGAAAATCCCTTTTTAACCACTATTAATGGGGGAAGGGATTTTTCGGGTGCTGGGTGTGCGTTAAAGTTTGATGTAATACGGTAAACGAGTCACACAAGTCATTACGTGATTTCAATAATAAATGAATAAAGATAACAATAAAAAAGGGGGGGTGTATATCCGTGACGTCAAACCCGGGGTATATTTTATTAGGGAAAAAAAAAATCTATTTTTCCACGCGCGGTTCCCAAAAACCCGAATGGTTCATTCATTTATATAAAACATTCAATTCAGAGCGCGTGTTTATTTACTTATTTCTTTCCCCGTAACCTTAAAAACTGATTTTTAAGGGTCGATTTAACGTTCGGAAAGTCACAGTACTGTGACCAATGTAAACAATAAAATTCCGTGTTTTAAATTATTAAATGAATCCGTTTCTATAAATATATTTAAATTAGAATAAGAGATAAAGTTTAAAATGTGAACGTATATCCTTTACTGCTTCTTTCAAAAATGAAAAAGGGAGAGGAAATGAGGGAAGGAACGGGCAAGGGATGTATAGAAAATTAGAGATTGGAACGGAGTTAAAACAGATTAGTAACACAGAAAGTAACTGGGAAGGTTGGCTAACTTAATCTGACGAAAATTTGTAACGGTGATGGGCTATAAAAATGATATTTCAATCTCATTTCGAAGTGCTTCACGGCGCCAAGAAACTCGGGGGATTTGGCTCGTAATAAATCAATAATTTCGATGATTACGTGTGAAAACGACGAACATAAATAAACTAAAGTAAAAGTCTTTATTTTAACACGGTCGATATCCCAAAAACAAAGGAAAAAGAAATTGTTACGCGCCAGAGGATCTCACTCGAGCGAAAACCTGAAAATATATTGTCACATGAATATTAATTTATGCGCGATAATGTAATTTTAACAGTTTAAAATATTCGGAAGCGTGAATCGGTAGTGAAGGCACTTCACTACTGATTTATTGTCTGCCGAGGATACCGAATGGAACTCTCCTCTTTTGACAGAAACGAACTAAATCTCAAAATCCAGACTTAAAAAACCCATAACGAGTTTCACAATTCCCTCTCTCTCTCTCTTGCCAGTTCTATTCTCCTGTTTCAGCCCTTCCCTTGCGTCTCTTTCGTTTCAGCAGCCCTTCTCTCAGCTCTTTTCTTGCCTCTCTCCCGTTCTATTCTCCCATTTCAGCCCTTCTCTCAGCCCTTCTCTTGCCTCTCTCCCGTTCTATACTCCTCATTTCAGCCCTTCTCTTGCCTCTCTCCCGTTCTATTCTCCCCTTTCAGCCCTTCTCTTGCCTCTCTCCCGTTCTATTCTCCCCTTTCAGCCCTTCTCTTGCCTCTCTCCCGTTCTATTCTCCCCTTTCAGCCCTTCTCTTGCCTCTCTCCCGTTCTATTCTCCCCTTTCAGCCCTTCTCTTGCCTCTCTCCCGTTCTATTCTCCCCTTTAGCCCTTCTCTTGCCTCTCTCCCGTTCTATTCTCCCCTTTCAGCCCTTCTCTTGCCTCTCTCCCGTTCTATTCTCCCCTTTCAGCCCTTCTCTTGCCTCTCTCCCGTTCTATTCTCCCCTTTCAGCCCTCTTCCTTGTTCTCTCTTACTCCAAACATTATTCCAAGAAGACTGTTCCGAATTGAGATTCTTAGAGGTCATAATTTTTATACAAAACGATCCTCACAGGAATTTTAAAGGAGGAAGGAACAAAATGTTTCTTCCCAATAATCCTATTTTGAATTTTTTTCATAAAAAAGGATTTTCAACAATCTTTTCTCTGAAATAATCCTATTTCTCTTATTCTTCCTGGAAGTCCTTATTCTTCTGCAAGATTTTCAGAAATGTTTTGGGTGGCTTACAGCATACAAAGGCCCTTTCTCTCCTTCAAAGAATATTTTATCTAAAAACTTAAGCCTTAATTACAGCTCGTGTCCAGTATAGCCTACAGCCAGCGTACTCAATTACATTAACAGCAAACATAAAACACTATAGAAAAAATGATTTTATCCTTATTTATCTGGAGATTTAATTATGATAATTAATTAATTAACTAACGAAAACTTTAAAAAAACAATAAAAATATTTATATTATTTATTAAAAAAATTCAAAGTATTTTTAATGGTAAGGTGAAAGCTTGCAAATGACCTAAATTCGCTGCTAAACAGCAGAAAAAATGCCTTAAATTTATTGCTTTTTTCTTCTTAACTTTAAATTCTTATAAAATTACTTCAAATCCATTAAATTATACAATAAAATGAAGGGAAAAATTAGCGTAAAAGGGGGAAAAGTCTGAAATTTCTTAGTGTTCACTTATAACCATGCGAATCGACTGAATATTCTGTTTATATTTTAGGTGCAATTGCACCGAAAGATGGTGTTATTTTAACAATTACAAAATACTTAAACCTTGTACTCGAAGGGGACTTTAGTCATAGATAACATTGGTTTTTGTCTAGGGTCAAGCGTGCCCATCGGTGGTCGAGTGCTAACACGAAGAAAACCCCCACGTGGCCGCGTGTAAATAGGGGCCAGTTTCCCATAAAGGACCCCTCGACAGATCGCCTATACCTTATACGAATAAATGCTAGGCCCTCGGACATTCAGAAATCTCATACGTGTACAAATGTACAGCGTGCTTCCTAATACCCCGGTACTGTAGTATATAATGACTTTACATGGTATAAATTTAGGGCCTTCCATTTATTACGTGTACATTTTAAGGGGCGTTGCGAAAAGTACATATTGTACGGGATAATGCTTCTATGCCTTTTACTTGCAGACACCCATACAGCACTTTTACTCGAGATTGTAAACTATGATTATCTTGAATTTAACCATCAATTTCTGATTAAATAAATTACAAACGAGTATAGTATCACTTCCTCGATAATAAAACAAATATTCAACGAGGAATGACGATCGTATTACCATTTAACGAGGTAAAGTGGGTTAATTTCAGCACACAATAGAGGATTTAGGCTATCTGTATTCAATTTTTTAATTTAATTTCTATCGATTACATATTTTTAATAAATCATTAAAGTTTGATTCCATATTTTCTACCCCATCTTAACAGAATCAATTCGTTATTCTCATTTATTATTGCTGTCCTCATAAGGATCTGTATAATATGCAAATTATTTCACGACAAGCTGCATACACTATACTACTATACAACAACTGTGAATATACATATCTAGTTAGCCATTCATTTTACTATAAAACTCAGTCTGTGTCATGGGTGATTGGCCCAGATACTTTGGGTTTCGTCCTTATATATTCTAGGACCTTGGGTCGCACCGCTTTCGGCTTGGCCATACTCGTATTTGACCTGTTATAGAAGACCCCCTAGGTATTCAGAGGCGCAGTTTTTAAGGTATTATACATACATGTATGCGCGCGTTATTTATTAACATGTATATTTGTAAGCTTTCAGGTGTTTCTGGTAATCGAACTGGCAAGCTTACAGGCCTTTCTGAGAAAAAATATATACTTTTTTCCCTTGAATAAATTATGTAAATAAGCTATTAATGTTTATTGAATTGTAATATAATTGCAAATTGCACTCACACTCACTAAATTGCGCTTCACACTCACTAATTTTATTAAATTAGTGAGTGTGAAGCGTAAAGTTTCAATGACAGAGACTCTGCACATAGTCTTATTTATCCTTTTATTACACGCACAGGAAAAATATAACGCATTGGTGTGTAAATAAGCAAATAAAATTCGTTCTTTATTTTCTAAACAACGCGCCAGGAGGTATTTTCCACGAAGGTCAAAGGCCATTTGCGAGCGTCATTCTTCCCCAAATAAAATCCCATATAAGAGATTAGTGGGGTTGTTTCTGTACAAGGAAGACTTTCGTGAACTCTAGTGTTTTCTTTCCTGTTTAAAGTAGAATCTGTGCAAACGTTAGGAAGAGGGAGACCGTCGACCCTGATCTTGTCCCCAAAATTAAAAAAACGAACCCTCTAATTGGTCGAAACGGGAGGCAATAGAGGATAGTAGTTGATTAAACTTAATATTTATTGCCAGAAATAGAAGGCCATCGAAGAAAAGAGGTTTTTCCACACTCGGGGCGTAGTCTTGTTCTGGTGAAAATGTCGTATGAGAATTACAGTTACGGTAGGGTGTTGTCGGCGAAGGTAAAAATAAACGGTAATTTTGTGACAACAGAAGAGAAATATATTTAAAATCACGTGCCCTAGAAATTAAGACAATGCCGGGGGGGTCTAATCCAGTGTTATATAATAACACGTCCTCGCCAACGTTACTTAAGCAGTAGCCTGGAATAAAGGGAACGAGATGAAAGGGAATGCATTAGGTCTAGGTTGTTACACCCGTGACCCATTTCCTGCGCAGCATGTAGGCCAGGGTCGTTCCTCCGTTGGCCAACACCACAATGAGGATGCTTTTATTTATAGTTCTTCCGTCTTCCATATTGGCCTTGTCCTTGGCTAAGTGTAAAGCGCTGTATTTTTGCTATTCGCTCAGTCGAAGGGCTACTCGATGCTTTAAATTTAAAACTGACCCCGAGTGGCAGGAAAAGGTCATTCACTAACCTCCTTACAGGACTCGTCATATCAAGAGGAAAAGTCTTTGTTGTTCGTTCTACTCTATACACTTTGCAAGAAAGTAAAAATACATCATATTATATTCTACACAATAGAGTTCTGCTAGTAGAAAAGGGACTAGGACCACTATAGTTTAGCAATAGACGAACTAATTGAATTGTATGTAAATTAGTACAGTTTGTAGAAACGGTTACTATGTAACTGTATCTGTGTTCAGGTGCATACAGTTACCAAGAACTGCTGTATTAATTTACTACAGCAAAAGACTGCTGCCTTAATTCAGTACAAGCTGTATTAATTAGGCACAACAAGAAACTGCTGCATCAATTCAATAGGTCTACACCAAAAGTTTCTCGGTATGTCAGTAGTTTCTTGGTAACGAGTAACTTCGTAAGACAACTGCCAACGTTACTTACCAGTGACCCGGTTAGGTAACATTGCAGCAATCTCTTAATATATCAATTTTTGAAGGATTGAGTCTAAACAAAACGAGATTCTTCATTCGTTTTCACGGATCCAATCGCACACTCGAAAATAATTTCAAATTACGTCACAGTAGCAACACGGGAATATCGACAGGCAACACGATAAGATCTTAAACGCAGCGCCATCTACCAATCGAACTTTTCCTCGGAATTAATTTGGCAATATTAGGGTCAGGGCAAGAAAGTTTCCTCTTTTTAAGTGCAGCCTTCGATTCGCTCGGGTGTTAACGACCCGTTGTTTACATTTCGCGGAAGTCTCGACACCGTTACAATCACCTTTCCGATACACAAAAAAAAAAGTAGTACCTTCCCTCTCATAATGTTCTCTACACCCTTCCTCTTAACAATTGTACCAAACTTTCAATTCGGATTTGAATAGGAAATTCTAAATTGTCATAAACCACAATACGTAGTCCGTGCCTACGAATAGTTTGCATCGATGGCACCATGACGCTATCACTTGGGTTTTTGAAAGAAAATGATTCGAGATTTTCCAGATGACTCACTACACTCGAAACTTCTGATCCTCAGTAGTCTGGAGCCATTGAAAATACAAGGGGGTATGATCTAACGGATTTAACAATATTCGAACAATTAAGTTTACCTGGAAGCGTGATTTAATGACTTAAGATTTATATTAAGCAAGATAAACTCGAATTGTTAAAGATAGGAGCGAAAAAACTAGGGGTGAATGAACTTTGCCAATGGAAAGTAAGGAAACTGACACGAAAAATCTCTCATTTAAACAAAGCAACACTTGGATTAAACTATAAATTATAGTCTATTTTACGAATTACCCTCGGAGAATAAACACTAAAACCTTGTTTGTCTATTCAGTTGGAGTTTCCTCCTCTCCGCTAAAATATTTTATTAATTTTTTTCCCCTTCAATTTAAGCAGCTATTTTTCCGGTTTAATGATGAATATTTTAAATTTAAATAATGGGTAAAGCCGAATTAAATTATATTAATTAATACAAACTGATATACTTTCTGGCTCCGGGTGTCCACAGGGCAGAAGAGTAAAAAAACCCATCGATGATTCGTTTAACTTATAGGGTCCACTCTTGAATGTGATATAGCATTATAGCTTCGTGGGGCTCCACGTAATTGCCATTTTTGCTCGTAAGACAACGCGCCGCTGAATACAGGGTATTACAATTGGGTAAACATGGAAAATGGGCTTCTAAAGCCCCGTCGTGCCAAATAATACTCGAATTCGTGGTTAGTTTGTCAGTAAAAATTTCCCTCTGCGTGATTTTCAGTGTTAAAAAAACTGAATTGAAGCATGGCGCGTATACATAGCTGAGCTAAAATTTTTGCGCGCGGCGATTACGAACGTATTTTTGGCTATTACGCAGATGTTCCGTCACAAAGCTGCGCTTCGCCAGTACTAAACTCCATAGACGGTGGCGCCTCCGCACAGTGGCGATTAAGAGCACTTTTTAATTTGAACCTGTATCGTATCGTGGTTGCATCAGCTAACCTTCAGAACGCGTTATGGCTTTTCTTAATCACAACACGTTGTGGTCATTTTTTTTCACTCAATGGGCCATTTCGGTCTGAGCCTAACATAGTTTTGAAGCAAAATACAGTAACACTTTTATAAACGGACTTTTCACGCGCCTGAACTAACGAGTAAGGATTGTTTCTTCGTTATTGTAAAGGGAAATAAGCAAGAACTATAATAATGACGAAAAAAGTAACTTAGTAGGGAATCAACTTGGCACTTACGTCACCGCATAGGATATAGTCGAGACATTAATGTTTCCAGTTCTTTAATTTTGGATTTTCGATTACATTTAAAAAAAATACAAACTTTAATCTTACAACTGAGTAAAAATTACTTCCTATCTCTAGTCAAACTTCATGGTGTCCAATTTTCTACAAAAGGTTTGATCTCTTATAGTTTATTGTTATTGCATTGTGGAGATTTGTTTGTTCCACGTGTTTGGCTAGTCGTTTTATACTCGGGCAATCTGCCTGGGGATGCTTTCCGGGATGTCTTTTAAGGGTAACTGGCCCCTATTCAAATGTGGAGAAAACTCCACGTGGCACGAACCCACAACCGAACTCCCAGTGTTCGGGGAACGGAATCGCTCGTTCGCCGGCGGGCCTCTCGATAACGGATTTGATACGGCATCCGAAGAGTGCATTATCGCGCAGAATTACACATCTGTAATCCAGCTTTGAGTGGATAAGGGACCTATAAATCTTGAGCAAGGATCATCATCTGCTCCCTGGGAATGTCTAATGATCCCTCTGAAAAGCAGCCCAGATAGATAGATAGCTTGTATTTTCTCTCAGATGATGACAGGTACGCTCGAATCTGAAATAAAAATAAGTTTGAATAAGAAATTTTGTTTGCTTAACATACCAGAATTTAAAGTAGAGCATAAGAAATTGATTCAAAGTTACATAGAAGTAAATAAAATAGTATTTAATGTAGCCATAAGAATGATGTTCTAAGTTCAACACATTAATTTATGTTAAAACCTGAATAATCTTTTGGTTGGTTGGATTTCAGGTTTGTGACACAAGGGCTTACATAGGGTTGTTCTAAGTTCTTTACATAAGTTTATTGCCTTCAGATATGCCAATATATTGTTATCTAGCATATTCTGTAGTTTGTCTCAAAATATTTGAAGGAAGTGTTCTCTGGCAGTTTTATATGGAGGGCACATTAGTAATATATGTCAGATTGTATGCAGGGTGTGGCAAGTTAACAAGGGACGTCCAACCGATGCGCTTATTATATTAGATAGCTGTTAGTCACGTCCCATTCTCATTCGGTCGAGTATTGCTTCTTTTCGGGTTTTTCTGTTGGCCGATTGTCTATTTTATTAACTCTAATTTTATCGTGTGTAGTTTATTGTTGAGCTGTTTGTTCCAATCATGCCATTCATTGCATAAGCACTGTTCATATAGCCATGTCTTTATAACACAGTCTGAATGTTCTAGCTTGGTTCCATTCTTGAGTTTGTCTGCTGTTTCAGTTCCTTGGAATCCAGTCTTAAAAGTGTTTTATAGTGTTAAGGATGATTGTCTTGTGAAATGTCAAAAATTCATTATCTTTGTGGAAGTTTGTGTTATAAAGCCAACTATTTGTTCCAATTGAAATCTCTGACAACCCAAATGACCCTTATCCACATTCTCCAAAAGTGCAACACACATTTACTTAAGTTAGCTAAGAAAGGAAACAAAATTAGATCCTTCTGTTGGTAATTATAATATATTAGTTCCAAAGCAAGTACTATAGGCACTAGCCATGGAAAACAGAAGAGTAGAAGTGGGATCAAAGTCACTTATGTAAAATTGTTAAGTGAAAATAATTCTCTCTTCTATTTCAGACAAGAAAGCTTATTTTATTATTATTTGTAAACAGACATTGTGTTGTATACATACACAAATTAGTTATTAACTGGTTTGATTCTTCTTCAGGTTCAGTATTCACTTCCAAATGTAGGATTAGTATTATTATAACAATCTCAATGGTGCTTCATGTGCAAATTCTGCTTTCGTAATTCAGATCCTTTTCTTGATCCCCACTACACAATTTGAAAGGTGCCTGAAAAAAAAAAATAAATAAATAAATATAATTATTATATAGAAGATTAACAATGTGCATAACAAGATAATCCCGTAGAAATCAGAGAATAAAGCATCAACAGTAAATTCTGACATATGCTTGTCAAAAATATTCATCATAAATCTACATCTCAGACAGGGAGTTGTCTTGATAGTATTAGTTGCAAACTTAAGACTCAAACAGCAATCCAGCATTTTTGAAACAAATGCTCTCAAATCCACAAACTACTCAAAAACATTGTTTAGTTTCGGAGTTATTTAAAACTGAATGCAATCTTAGCTAATCAGAGATGAGTGGGCACACTTCAATCTATCAGCAATGTTTAAAACTGGTGCTACCCATTGATATATACCGTATTTTACGGACTATAAGACGCACCTTAATTTTTAAGCAATTTAAAAAAAAAAAAATACCTATAAGACGCTACGGAGTATAAGACGCACCTGAATTTTGGAGGCAATTTTTTGAAGAAAAAAAGTGTGTCTTATAGTCCGTAAAATACGGTATATATCAAAGTAGCCATTCGTGAGTTATTCTCATGCACATCTGTCTAGAAACCTGTCTTCCCTTGAGTTTTGTATCAGTTACTGTAAATACTCAAAATATATCATGATTTTTTTGATCCAATACACTATATAGATAGGGGCCAAAAGAATGGTCCGAAACAAACTTCTATTGGGTGTAAAATCATGAAACTTGCCGAGGTCATAAACAACATCCAATAGAATGAGAGTTATTTCGAGCAATGAAATGTTATGTCTTATTTTGCACAATTTTTCTAGCGACGTATCTACTGTGTAAATCGAGGGATGAGTGTATTATAATTGTTCCAAGTGCCAATATGCATATTGAGCTGGTGCTCCTCATCTGTTGGCTAACAATATTTAGCAAAAATTCTCTATTAGTAGCAACAAGCCAAACTACCTGTACAGGTACTTTGACACCAAGCATAACAGAGTGAACGAGAAATCCAAGAAATTTAATCAAATTTAGTTAGTTTTTATTAGAATTACCCGACAATTTAATATTAAGTTGGAAGTAGAGTTATCGAGGAAATGCAGAGGACTCTCCCAAGGCATGGAAAAAACTTGAGGCCTATAGCAGTTACTCTATAACAAGGGTAGCCAATCTTTTTAAAAGATGTCTACAAATGGGCACTAATTCTGATGGGCCACTGTCCTACTACCCCTACATCTGGTTTAAATTAGTAGTTAGCCACCTCTGCTTTATAAATTAATGTTATTTTTACAAGTGATTTACATGGAGTGATCAGTCTTAAATAGAGAACCCATGCTTTTTAATCTGCTATAGTCATATTGGAGGTGATCTAAACTGGTTGGCTTTTGTCTAGGTTGACTATTTAAACCAATAATTATCTTGTCGGAAGCATGTAGCCATAAATCACTGCAAAAACAATCATTTACATATGGGAGAATTGCTAATTGGCTGTAAAAATCACCTCTTAAAACCTTTGAAATTGGATGGCTATTGTCAATGTTGACCGATACTAAATGTCAGGAATGTGGAGCAATAAGTCCTGCCAAGGTCACCACTGTCATTAGACAAAACAAAAACATTGAAATTATTGATTTTTCCTTGCAGCACACAGCATCTACATACATTCCTACCTCTTTTTGTTTTCAATTCTTCAGTAAGTGTTGTCCCATGAGGAAGATAGGCAAAGCTTCTGACAGTGTACTTCCACCATATTTTGGAATAATCAGGTTCCTTTTAAACTCAAGCAGGGAGTCCCCCCTCCTAAATTTTTGTGGAGATGTACATTTAACACACTAAAAAATCTGAGATTTCTTTAAATGCATTCTGGCTAATTTTGAAGTGGATAAAACTGATCCATAAGTATGTCTCCCATCCAATGTAGACATTGCTTTTGCTATTCGTGACCTCTTGTTATTGTAACCAACCATTCATAAATTGTACTAATGATAAAAATGTCCCTTGTGTTTCCATCTCATCAACATATCTTAAAATATTATTTGTAAATAGTAAATCTAAAATAAAACTTCAAACATTACAAATAACTTTTACGTCAGATGACATTATAAATGTGTCTGTTAATGAAGTTTACTTTAAAACACTACCTATCATTTGAACAAATATTGCAATAAGCAATTATTTTCTTCCAGTGATTAGGCAACAACTGAAAGTAATGATTTTTGCAAGAAATTTCATGGCAGTGATTCTGATAAATGACTTTTTAGACTAGAAAGTGTGTTAACATGAAAATTAGCACACTTAGAGCTGAAACATTTGTGTTCAGACTTCCATGATGTCATTGTATTTACTGAGGAAATCCTGAAACTATGCCAATTGGTTGGACTAGTCACTGCTAATAGCCAATTACCACTGTCTTGAAACAAGAACTGTAAAAGCCAATAACGGCAAGGTTTCGCAGACTTACTATAGGGAGGTGAGATTATGGCTAGAGGAGAATAACTGCAAACTCATTTGTCTGAGTAGACAACCCAGTAAAGTGCGAGTCTAGCATAAAATTTTAAAAAGTATAGTTTCTAAATTATATCACAAAAACCTTTGCCACATTTATGGATTTTTTAAAAAGCTATGACAGCAACTGGTTAATAAAGAAACATTGATTTTTTTCAAATAAAATAAAGGCACAGGGACGCTGTTCTATCCCCATGCATCATATAAGAACTTGATAATCCCATTCAGACCATGGGTAAGTTGAAGTGTTTCATTTAGAAGGGGAGGATAACGAAGAAACTGAACTCTGTGCTGTTTTACCTCTTGCACATTATGTTCTGTGCCTAAATAATTCCATGCAAACTATCTGTCCACATGTTCCCAACCATAAATAAAGCATAATACAAATAGTAGTACTCACAATTTGTCATACCAATCCAATCCGAACTGTCCGGTTCATTTGACGACTTGAGTTTCAACCATAGAATTCCTAGGAGTAACAATAGCAATCAAAATTTTGTTCTCTCTAAAAGCAAGCTATATACAAATCAATTTTTATCAGCATAATCAATCTTCAGGAATATTAAGACTGGGGCGATATTATATCATCATTCTACTCCAAGGAATATAATGTTATAAGTAAAATCTTACCCAGTTACTCCAGTGAAATATTAAATTAGAAGGTGGATTTGTTTTGCTAACACCACAACAAAATTTCCAGATTTGCGTCCAAAAGACGACACCGTTTGTCTCCACACTTCCTAAGCCATTTAGAAGTCAAATCCACTCCATGCTTTGCAATTTCAAGTGCAGGTAATCTTTTCAGACGCTAATAAATTTACCTAAAATACAAATCCAGTGTTAAAAATATTTAATAAATAAATAAATTCTCTGAAAAGGGGTGTACACCTCAGTTATAACCAATCTTCAAAAAATTCAGACTGGGGCGGAATAAAAAAATCATCATTGAAGTTACAAAAGCAAAAACAATTATAAATTTACACTTACCAATTTTATTCCTTGTTAAAATGTTTAAATGACGATAAGATATTCAGCAATGACTCCAGGAAAAACTCTTAATACTTCATCTTATCTGCCAGAAATTGAGAGATTATAATTAGAGAGAATATAAACAAAATAACAAAGTTGTTTGATAACTTAGAAAAAAAAGACATTTAAAGGTGTATCTGTTGGATTTATTACCTCAAAGTCTGAAGGAATCGGGGATTTATAGTTAACACCCAGAACAGTCTAAAAATTGGACATTAGATTGCAATATTCTTTAAAAATTCTACCTGCCATTATTTCAATTCCTATGGACTACCTCCGAAAGTTCCATCATTATAAAATTTATTCGTCAGAATAGTAATCATCTAGGCCGGAATCGAAAAACTTTACAGAGACCTATAGTTTTACGTGCGGTTACTTTTGTCTAATTTTTTTCTCTATAAAATACGTGAGAACCGAGAGGGAAAAGCGCAAGCCTGTACCCTACTTACCGGCTTCTCTGTCAGGTTGGTCTTAGGAGGGTGTGTAAAATGTTTTAACATGTTGCTGTTTACACGTTCTAAACACAGTACAGAAATTATTTATAACACAACAACAAAACTATTTGTAATTTATTTTCAACACTAGTGAGTAACACTGGCACTCCACAAGCGAGTAACACTCAGGCATCCGACAATTAAAAGGCACAACACTGGTTCTTTGCCAGCCACACACTCCGGTCAGCACAGCTACACACTCCGATCAGCACTGCCCTGCCACACCAAAGGAAAAAGCACAATTTTTCCCTCTCTAGGCAGGAAGATCTCTCCCGCATTCCCAAGTCTATAGTTACACAACACACCTGACACGTGTGACAGAGCTGTGGACTGTACATCAACACTACATAACATAAACACGTGTTACAATTTTGTTAAATTGAATATCAAAACTTAACAGGGTGATTAGAATAGAGGGAGGGTGAGTGAGGTTGGGATAAGGTGTCAGCTCAAGGAAGACTGTTTAACATAAAACGAATTTAATAGACTAGATAAACAAAAAAAAGGAAGATACTGTTCTACTTACGCTAGAGTGTAATTAAATCAATAGGAATTCTTTTCTTCCATTTAGGCCTAAATTTATTTAAAATTATAATTATTAAATTTAGCAAGAGATGGCACCTAACACCTAACTCTAGTGCCAAATTATCTTAATTATTAGTATTGCTATAGCCATTTCTAGCCCGATAATTCGGCATTGGTTGGTGTCTTACTTTAATGTATAACAGGTTATTGTTTATTTATGAAAATTAAATGTAAATCAAATGTAGTACTAGTTCAATAAAAGGCTATTTTTAAAACTTAAAAAATGTTTTTATTGAATCTAAAAAAAGCTGATATTAAATTTAACTGCATATACACTTTTTAAACAATTTTTTATTGGAATATTTTGATTTAAAAAGAGTGGTAAAGATTCTGAAAATAAAAATATTAAATCTTTTCATTTTTGCGATTATCCCGTTAAGTGGGGCTAGATCAATCATTTCGAATGTGTTGTGTTTTCTCCTACCCATTCTGGATTGGGATATTCTAGAAATTATTAAGTTTTTTAACAAAAGCTCACTAAAACAGATATTTTATTTAAAAAATAATTTGTACTAAAATATAAAAAAGATAGTTACCTTGCTCTTTTAATGTAATCCAGTCTTCATTATCGTAACAATTTTTTCATTGTTGTGTGGAATAGGAATTTTTAATCGGTATCCATTTTCCCCGCTCTATATATATTACATTTCTGATTTTTAAATGATATTTAATTAAATTTGTATTCGATTTCTGGAGTGCGCTACAAGAAAAAAAAAAGGCAAAAGGAATAAATTGGTTGTTAAAACAACAACTTTGTCACAAGCTTTATAAATCTATTCTATTTAAAAATCGACAAGATTGCCACAACCAAACTCTAATAAATAAAAATAATGAAAATGCGGCAAATTCGGATGGAAACGGGTCCAAAGTATGGCAATGATGTTTGGACCGCGGAAGAATCCCTCGTTGCATAGCATAGTATTTGGGAACAGATTTCTTTACCAAGTTAAGCACATACGTAAACATGACACGTGGAAAACCTGCTGTGCATACCGCCAAACTGATGTTTAATTCAGTGTCCACCAGCACTTGCAAAGAGGATAGTGAGAAGGTCCTTCTGATGAGGGCGGCAATGGTGGCGTTGACGTATTGTGAGGGCTGGAAAGCCTCTGCTGGGATAATGTGAAGTGCTAAGACAGATTTATGGTGGACCGAGAACTGTGGTCCTTCAGCTTTACATGTGTAAATCCAAGAACGTTATTGCAGCATCACTTTCTCCCACATGAAATTGATGGAAGGATAAACTCTTGAAAGTTGCTGCATAAAGATGAAATTCTCATCCGTGTCTTCCCACGCTATTAGAATGTTGACATAACGCAAATAGAGTCGCAGGTAGTGTATAGCAAGCAGGGAATTAAACGTTCTCTGCTCAACCTCCCTCGTGGTAACAAGTTTACATATGTGCTTAACATGGTAAAGAAATCTCTGTTCGCAATGGAATAGATACTCTCTCTTATAGTCATTCTATTTCTTCACAGACATTTTTAATATTTTATATATTATAGTTTTACAATTATTAAACAAAACATAATTGTTTTTAATATCTTTGTAAACTTTATTTTAATGTAATGTTCTGTTTTTTTATTCAAATAAAAAAAGTGTCTCGTTTATTTAAACGAAACACATTGTGTATATATACAACGTAAAATAACGAATACCACATTCCAATTCGTGACTAACGAGTCTATAGGTATGTACTACTTGTTATTTCTATTTTTAATACAGTAGAGCATTGATTATCCGACTTAATTGGGGACTGGGGCCGGTCGGATAACTGAAATGTATGAAAAAATACATTATTAGTATACTGTATTAGGCCTGGTTTAAATACTAGCCTCCCTTTCATGGTCGAGCCAGTGCTGCCAGCTAACATGCAAAAATAATATTTATCCCAAAAACCTTTGCATTTTTGCCCCTGCTCAATGTCTTTCCCTCAAAAAGGTGAGACTGGAATTAGTTATAAACTGTTAAACTTTTACAAAATTATCCCAAAGGTTAATCCTATACTACTATTCTTACTATCACTAATTCATTTTAAGGCTAATGTCAGACAAGCATGATTTTGTCTGCAACAGGTGTGCATAAAACACTGGAGCAATCAGATAGGCACATTGAGATGCAGAGATGGACTGTCCATGCTAATCTCATGACATTGTGTGACACCACTGCACACTGGAAGTTACTCATCAGACAAACATGAAAAATAACAGTAACATTGAAGGAAATACCGGGTCGGTGTCATTCCCACCGAAGAGCATACATCTTCATATTTTAAAAAAATGGACATTGATGTATGTAAAATGATCATACGAATTAGGGAGGAGCCATAATAGAGGTCTTCATTTAAACTCGGCACTTGTGCAGTTTAGGGGTACGGCTGTTAAGAGGTTTTCTTCCATAAAATTAATAATTTCTAGGCTAATTTGACTCAATCGTGTCTAAAACACGTATAATTTGTTGGAAATTAGCGATATAAAATATGCTGCACACAAAATATTGTCTGAATACTTACAGACTGTACCCGTTTGAAGACGCCATTGCTTAAGTTTGTTTTTGTCATGGAGTGGCACATCAGAAAGCGGACATGTTCAAAGAGTGTCACGTGTCAGTGCTATTCGGTCAGACGACAGCGTAGTTGATAGTACCGCTAACTTGCGGTAAAGTCTGCAAACCATATTAAAAAAGCACTGTGAAAGGCAAGAAATTGCATGTGCATTAAAACAAAACAATTACTAATACAGTCAATAAAAAACAGCGCATCTTACCAATGACTTTGCCACCATAAGTCAAAAAATAGCACCCATGCATTGTCATTCATCTGACATAAACCTAAAAGCTTAGTTTATAAAATTAACTCACCTTTATTCCACATTTCCACTCTTATGTCACGAAATCCAAATTTACCACCTGCTTCATATTTATCTATGAAAATAAACATTCATTCAATCTATTGAAGTATCGAAATTAGACAGTAATTGATATTAGATAAAATTTTCAGATTGTTATTTTCATCTTTCTGAATCAGAACAGGTCTGTAAATTCTCATCAAAGCAATGTTAATGGAAACAAATAGTATAGCTAATACATAATCGCTAGATTCGGCTTTTATTTACTTGAATGACATGATCTGTATGGAATTAGTTTTTTTGAGGTAGTAATGTTCTTCGATATACTAGAGATTACTCCCTATGGAATTTCGGGATTTTTGAGTATATATCTGAACTCGGGACCGAGACGAGTTCAACGATACTCTATTTTTGGACCGGAGACGAAACATATTTTCTTCCAGCGATCGCGCGAGAGTCACGTCGCTTGTTGTTAAAACTGCCTTTAGTAGAGGTTTCCCTCTTTTTTTTACTCTGTTCAAGAACTACCGTGAATCAATAACTAGTGATGTTTAGCACATGGTGGCCTGCCAGTGGCTCCCCTCCGAGAGGTCATTCGGGAGCACGAACAGTGGGAACGGCTGCCATGTTCACTGCAATAAGTAACATTAACCAAAATGGCAATCGTGCGATGATCTGAAGTCGCGTTGCTCTACGCTCTCGTGTCGCGTGTTTAACTCTCCGGGAGATGACTGTAGTCCGACGTCGTGGTTTGCAGACTTTACCACAAGATGGCAATACTAGCAACTATGGTGCCATCTGCATGAAAGCATTAAAAAAGTATGGTAACTTTTTTATTTTTCGTCTCCGGTCCAAAAATAGAGTACTGTTTAACTCGTCTTCGTCCTGAGTTCAAATATATAATCAAAGTCCTGAAGTTCCATAGGTGGTAATCTATGGTACACCCTTATTTTTTAGCATGGCTCGTTCTCATGCATCTTCAAAATTTCTGCCACTACCACCAGCTTATATTTAAAAAGTACATAATACTTTAAAAAAACGTTTTTATGCTGTATCTATTTGGTTTAATTGATACCATACTGGACTTATTGGTAGAAACTGCATCTCCACGCAAAGGCTTCTAACTTCTCATCCATGTACAGTACAGTATTCGGAAAAACAGTAACTTTAACCCCCTAGTCGTAAGAAATTGTCAATGTTATGTTAGGTAGCCAAGATGGCGGCTCGTTTCTAATTCCAGCAAGGAAACAAGAGGACGCACATTCTAACCTAATCTATTCTAATAATTTGTTTGCTAATAATTATGGTAATTTATTAGAATAGGTTAGGTTAGAACGTGCGTCCCACTGTTTCCTTGCTGGGATTAGAGACGAGCCGCCATCTTGGCTACTTAACGTAACATTAACCCTTTTGCACATTATCTACTACATATTACAACAAACTAAATACAGAATTCCTATTATAATCTATTCCTCGGGGTTACTAGCAACACTCAACAATGGATCTTACACAAGTTATGGGAATAGCAAAGTACATTTGGAACCATTTATAAACATTAATAAAACATTTTCCCCACTCTCGATGAATGAATAATCACCAAAATAATGTTTATTTAAGATTAAACGCTGGAAAAATTCGATAACAGCCTTTCACGAACTACATAAGTAAATCGGCCATATTTCTACACGTTGGTATTCACTACGATAACACGTTAAAACGAGACACAAATTCCAAAAAAGTTACTTCTCTAATAATATTAAACCTTAATTAATTACATAATAAAAATAATTGAACTAAATTAAGACTGTAAGATAACAATAGAAGGCGGATGTTAACGGATTGAAATTTTCTCACCTGACAAGACGCGAAAGGACACAAAACAATGAAGCGGAAGACGTTGGCTGACGTATTTATAGGATACGAGTTTAAACATAGTGTTGCCAGATGACTTTGTTCTAAAATAGACCTTTTCGATCAAAACATCGCCAAGATATCGCCCAAAATATTTGCTCGAATTTTAAATCATGCAGGAAGAACATTGTTATATAAGTATTTTTTTAAAAATAATAATGATAGTTTTATTAATTGCTTAAATAAGCGACAGATGAAATTTCTGATTAAGGTACAGACGATAACACAGTACTTCTCAAACGCACTTACATAATACCAATACATTAATTAATGTACTTTTTTCATTTTTGACTCTCCGCCTTTCTTCTATATCCATAATGCGTACAGAAACTATGCCACCTTAGTCCCCATAGAGCTGGTTTGGTGGGATACAGTAATAAGACACACACGAGATCTGTCAATGGAGTGTTTTTCGGACGAATTTCCTGTAAGAAACGGGCGCCCGATTAAGTGTTTGATAAGTGAAGAAAACGCCAAAAACTTCACATTGCCAGCCCGTTAGTGAGGCGTGAACCCGCGATCAACTAACGGAACCGTTTCGCACTCGAATCAGTTCCGGAAGCGGAACTGAAACAGGGTTCGAACATTATATTAATATAGACTAATATATAGATAATTTCGATATTCTGTTATTTAAACAATTTAATTTCGTAAAAAAACAATTAGAATTAAAATTACGAACATATCAACGAGCGCGACTTTCGCGTAACGTAACATATTGGCAGAAGGAAGAAGAATTGTTAATAAAATGTCAATTCGAATAAACAACTGTTCTAATTCCAGTAGAGTAAAGTTCGCTCGCTTACTCGATGACTTTCCTCTACAGAGCCTTATCCTATTGAATACTATAGAAATATTTTGAATATCGATCATCCAGTTACAAAAGTAGAGCGAGAGGTGAGAGCATACATCAAGAAATATTGCCGATTTAGAAAATTTAAAATCCACAAATAGCGTAAAAAAAACTGCATCACACCCCCGTCTTTCATCACCCGACCAAACCATCCACTAAAAGCACGAAAAAGCCTCTTAGTGTCCATTATCGGCACGAACGCGTAAGACAACCTTCTTTATCAAATGTCCATTGTCTATTCGGCCAAAGTAAGTGAGTAACACCACAACCGCTGAAATACAAGAGTCAACATATTGAAACAGACTTCCCAGATAAATTCTTTCGACCCGTGCCTCCCAAGCCTCAGATCCCCAAGCCTCCAAAGCCGCTCAAACATTCCACCGTACGACAAATACTGATTTGCGTACTGACATACTTCATAAGTAATGTTTATCTTCAGTTTATTATTATCTTCCAAAAATCATTAAATGTACTGTATTTAAAACGTAAAACAAATTAAATTTTCTAAATCCATTTTTTTATGTTAAAAGAAAATGCATTACAAACGCCATCTTACTAACGAGATTAAACTAATGACGACTTCATTTGATATCGATTATTTTAAAATATAATCTCGTATTATTTTAATATAGTATGAAAATAATATTAAAAATATTTTAAATTCAAATATAAAAATTACATAAATTTATACTTTTTTTAATTTAATAAAACGCAATAATGAATAATATTGTTGAATTTCATTGTTAGTGTTCTATTGTTGAAGAAATTCGAAACAAAAGTCGGAAATTGATCCAGGTGAGATTTCGGGGCATTTGCTGCGGGGTGTTTGTTGTTTAGCGCAGTCACCTCGGGAGAAAGCCCCGAATATACCCAGCCAAACATCGATGTTCAGATGTGTCCGTGACACACGCTTGCCTTCTGAATATCCCGATAGCAAAGCCATCTTTTCGTAGACTTTCGCTCGCCATAATTTATTTTCACTGCGTTGTAGCGAGGTATTAAATGTCACCCAAGTGGAGAATAATGGAAGCGAGATATCGGAGGGTGCATTTGCGGTTTGCCGACCCGAGCGACATGTATTTGAATTTTCTGCAAAATGTGCTTGTTGAAATCAGCATTAGCTCACTTCGGCAATTGAGTAGCTTTAAAGTTTCATGGAAATACTAAGTTAAAGTAGATTGTCCGGTTAACTGTTTTCGTGGTTGCATGCATCGTAACGGAATGTCGATCTAGTCTCCAGTATATTCTTGAAGAATCGCCTGGCATTTGTGGCTCGTTAGCTTAGTCGGTTAGAGCGTCTTGCTAATAACGCAAAGGTCGTGGGTTCGACGACCACAAGCGCCGGTCGTTTTATTTTGCAGATTTCGAACGTCGTAAACAGACTTCGTTTTTATTTTTGTTTGCTTTTCGACATAACGATAAATCCCTCATCAGTTGAACTGAAGGCTATTCATTTAAACACGCACCAACGCAGTGCAGTCTTCAGAACAGGTGTTTCGGTCAATGCGTACGACTTTCGCAGTAAACCAGAATTTTGTTTCGTCGTAGCCGTTTGCACGTCAACGAGTCCTTTTTTCATAACGGAAGCGGACAACGACACAGCTCGGAAAGTTTCGTTGTGAACTCGAAGCGGTGGTTACGGATATTTTTCGACGGACAGTAGCAGATCGACTAGCGCAAAGTGAAGAGATGGTTTGGAACGAGCCGAGACGATTCCTGCTTGACGGATAACGCCTAATTATAGCGGAGTCGGTGGAGCTGGTAAGAACGACTTCCCACGTGGTCTAGTGGCTAGGATACCTGGCTTTCGCCCAGGAGGCACGGGTTTGATTCCCGGCGTGGGAAATTTTATCGCTCCTGCGTTTCTAAGTCGTCCATCTTACGGGCGTTGTTTTTCTTCTTCGAAGCAATCCTACAGACTTGAAGTCTCGTGTAAGTTTTCGCAGACGGATTTGCATGTTTGAGTGAGAGTAAAAAATAACAATAGGCAGCGCCAAGATGCGGAAAAACGAACAAAACCAAGTTCCCATGCCGGGAATCGAACCCGGGCCACCTGGGTGAAAGGTAGGTATCCTCACCACTAGACTACATAGGAGCACGCGATTGTTAGAATTACAATCTCTTTCCACTTCGCGTAGAATTCAGCGGTTGGGAGGGCTACGAGTATTCGAAAAAGCTCCGAGGATTTGCGATTGCGCACTCTTTTACTGTTTGTTTTCTTTACCATTTTTAAGGCGAATAATTTAGGAGGGTCGGGAGCATCTACTATGATGTTTTTTAAATTTAGTTTGTTGGCGAGCTTTGTGTTGGCAAAACGTTTCCCCCTGGATTGTAATTTATCAATCCAATCCTCTTGGACTTCCGTGCACTGGGTTGATGTATTCACTCAAGTGCCTCTCATAGGTATCGTGTTTCATCAATACTAAGAGTTTGTCTTTGTCCGCCCTGACCAATGTGATCTTATTGTGTCGTATCCACCTAGATATTCTCCTTAATTTTTTGCGGAGGGCAATAAACCTCAGCCGATTCTTTGGTCTTTTTACTCTAAAATTTGCCATCCATCTATAATATTCCTTCTGTTTCTCTGAAAGTCCTTTTAAGAGGATCTCTAGATATGGGATATGATTTAGTAGCCACTTTCAACAAAGGCGGAGGAGAGTATGATGGTCCAAATCTTAGGATTTCTTTGACAAACTCTGGTACTTGAATGTTATCCACACTACAAATGGATAGTTTTGTTGTCTGAACCTTTTGGGAAGTTAAAAGTGCAAAATCCACTGCATTTGTTTTATTTATTATATTGCTCTATCAAGTTGCAACTCAATCTATGTTGGATTTTGATGAGTTTGGCGTTTTCGATAGCTAACAACTTCGGATCTTGTCGGAATAACACATTCTCCGTGGCTATAAGTCTTGTCATGTTAGAATATAGTAATTTTTTGGTACTTAGCCCTTTTCAAGCACATCCATCTCACTTTGCAATAGAGAGGCTCATTTCCTTGCAGCAGGCGAATACGGAATATAGACGTGGAAAACACCCCATTTCTCCTGCATATCAAAAGAAAATCCAGCTTGGCCCTGGCCTTAGTTATGCCTATTACTTCTTTGCGATAAATATTAGCCAGCATCGCTGTGTATAATTAATCGTCTCCACACACCGGAATGAGATATAAATAACACTTACGTTAAACCTGGTAACCGGAGTGGTTGTGTTATAGGATAGCTAACGTTTTTGAGGCCCCTTCTGGGCTCTTCTTCAGGCTTTTTGTGTAAATAATAAGCCGATAAGCCGGATGTTGAGGTTCGAATATTTTCTTTTGAAAAAGTTTACCATTCGAGAGCCTTCCAGGAGATTTAAAAATGAAACCCCACTCCCCTTAGTCTCATTCAAACTCTCAATGACCTAGGTGGTCCTACAAGACATTAGGATCCCATTCAATGAAAAATAACAGTTTGTTTGTCAGTCTTACTTATCCTGTAAACCATTTTTTTTTATTTTTTATTTTTATAACTGAATGACATGCAACAGTGCTTATTTACAATATTGGTGAGGCTGTGATAAGAAATAACACTTATGAAGTTTTTTTTTTTTTCTTTTAACTTTTTCCGCCCTGTGGGCACTAAGAGGGCCTCTTATAGACGGCCTATTATGGGTTCGGCCAGGCCCACAATGGGGCGACCGGGTGGTGAGAGACGGGGCCCGACATATCCGAACGGACCACCCCCCGAAAAATTCCTGGGGATTATTCGACCCGTTCTGATTCGATCCCGGGTCCCCCAGAGCGGTAGGCTGCAACCTTGACCGCTCGGCCATCCGGCCGTTCACTTATGAAGTTCAGTGTAACATTATATATAATGAATTGCATTATTTTGGTTTATTCTTTTTAGTTTCTTCTTTGTACTATATATGTCATCATTACAAACTTCAATCATAGCTTAAATATGCTACTTTGTACATTTGTTAAATACTTTTTGGTGTATATCATAGGTGATGCTACCGTGTATAGAATTTATAAATAATAATAATTTTTCTTTTAGAATATTATTAATTTTTTAAAAACATACATTATAGTTAACAAAATTATTTAAAATAATGAATTATTTATTTTAAAATTAATTATTATAAAAGTTGTATGTTTATATGGTCTATTATTATTATTTTTTTTAATTGTAAAAAAAGGTATACTTATGACAAAACATTGCAGTAACGTAAAATTAATTTCTAATCAAAAAATAAACTAGGCAGGTAATTTAAATATGATCTATAAATACTAAAGATTCCTCTATAACACGGTAAATACGTTCCGTGTTATATGAATCCGTGATGTACGAGTCAAATACACGAGCCAATCACAGCCCGGCACGTGTGCAGTTTAGGAGGCTGTTTGAAAAATTTTCTTCCATAAAATTAATCGATTCTAGACTATTTTGACTCAACATTTCCAAAACACGTATAATTTTTTTGGGAATAATCCATATAAACTATGCTATAAACAAAAAATTGAAGGATTACTTACCGAGTGGGCACCGTTCGACGACGCCATTGCTTAAGCTTGTTTTCGTCGCGGAGCGGATCGTCGAACGGCGGACGCGTGTTTCCCGATCAGCGAATTTTTCGCAGAAAAATAACTTAACATTGGAGACATCATTAATAAAAATATAATTTTTATGGCCGTTGAATAATAAATGTCTTTTAGTAGGTCCAGTGCTCGTTTAAACTCGACGGTTTGTACAATATCCGCTATTGGTCCAGATTCGACCAATCCTGTCGCGACACGATTCGGCTATGACGTTTTACCGTGTTATACGAGTACGATCGCAATTTTTTCGCCGTATTATACGAATCCGTGTTATATGAACCCGTATTATAGGGGTCTACTGTAATTAAAATTTATATTATTTTAGAAAAAATTTTAAATTTATAATATTTATATTTAGATTTTTATAAATTTAAAACAATAACTTTTTGATATTTATTCTTAGGTTAACAAAATGACTCTTATAGAAGGAATAGGAGATGAATTTGTACTTTCCTTAGCTATAGCATTAATTGTGGGAATATTAGCAGTATTGTGGATATTTGCATTTCCACAAATGCAATTTGTGTCAAACTCCGGTAGTTTTTGGCAGCTAATGAAGCGGGTTTGTATGTAATTTCATAAATATGAAAATTAGATGTTACAGGAGGTATATATATATATATATTTTCAATGAATTAAAAAAAAAGTTATATGTAAAAAATCTGTTTTGTATGGTACTGTGCATATCCTGACTGTAAAATATCTATATAAACATTGGCATTTCTAGAGAAACTCTAGAACCTTTCGACCTGATTGTAAACATAGGATTGCATGAGATGCTGGATACATTAGAAGCTCAAGATGCTTGTCACGTCTTGGACGGAATACTTCCTCATCTGATAAGTAAGCATGATTTAAAATTTATGAAATTAATCAAAATATTTCTATTAATATTAATCATCTTTTAAGATGGATTAACTATCGATAATCCGAATGTACTGTTTAGATCATTGATGGCTTTTCAGCATCTTTACAATGTCACTCAACTATTTTTGCATCCGTATCTTAACTCCTACACGCTTAGACCCATCTGGACCAAATTATTCATAGTTACTCTCTAGACACTAAGGGAAATATAGCTTAAAACCTGTACATCCGACCAATTCCTTTGATGTCATTCCATTGACTCTGATAATTTATTATATAAGTAAGCGCTGTGCAATAGTTAATTATTACTTAATGACAACGACAATAATAACTTAATATTGAACTGAGATTAACGAAGTTTAAAGGTGTATAAAAGCCATCCTATTGGTAATAAATTGAAATACTAGACGATCATCTTTGGGTGGTGATTTCGTCAGTTTGCGTACGTCAAGGATAAAAACAAGGAATGTCACATTGCCGCGCTGCAATTTTTAATTATATTTTTAATTTATTTCATTTAAAACATACGCTCTCCACCTCAAATTAGTAGTGGCTTGCCCCTGTACATCATACTTTTCCTTTAACAATAGAGTCGTGCCTGTCATCTAACACTTTTCAGGGGTCTCCCGCCCCTAAGGTTTCCATATCCGATCTTCACTTTTATCTATCTAATTCCATTTCGAGTCGAGGCAAAAGAGGAGAATAATAATACAAATAGTAACTAAGACAGCCAGTAACATACAGTGTAACGATACCAACCTTATAATAAAACAAATGCATAAATATTCCAATAATATATACGGCGTAATGTGTGCGAATTGTCGAGCGGAGTGAGGAACAAACAGCCAACGAGGTAGCATTTAAGTCGACTTTGTGCTCGCTTATAATGGCACCCTAAGATAAGAAAAAAAAAATTAGCATTAGAGTCGAGATAATAAATACTAAGACGTATTTTATTAGAAATTATTTTTTATTGTTTGATTTTATTACGTTTATTTGAATAAATTATCTTTTTAGCCAAGTTTTACATTTAAGAAATATTTTGCCATATTCTAAATAAAAAAAAAAATTGCTGAAAAGAAAGTTTCCTTTAAAAAATGCAATCAAAATCCTCGAAATATCGCATCTATAATGTAAAACTTATGACGTAACGCGTGACGCACTAATTGCAACGTTCCGCCGATTCGAATTCGTTCCATTTCGAGTTCTCCGGCGCCATCTTGAAATATAAACTTTTGCGGATTTTGCGAGTTATTTTTCCCTCCATTTCGACATTTTTGTGTGAATTTTAATAACGAAAGCCAGCGTAACGAAGGTAACTTAATATTTTTCGATAAATAATTTATCAAAATTGAATAACTTAATTTAAATTAGATACGCTTTAAACCTAGATTGGCTGCCTGTAAGGATACGGAATAGGTTTTTATAATTTTATCACAAATTTCTTAGCAATATTTCAGAAAAAGAGGACTACTTTAGCATTTTAAACAAAACATTTGCGATTAGTTAATATTCTGACGTAGAACTTATGACGTAACGCGTGACGCACTAATTGCAACGTTCCGCCGATTCGAATTCGTTCCATTTCGAGTTCTCCGGCGCCATCTTGAAATATAAACTTTTGCGGATTTTGCGAGTTATTTTTCCCTCCATTTCGACATTTTTGTGTGAATTTTAATAACGAAAGCCAGCGTAACGAAGGTAACTTAATATTTTTCGATAAATAATTTATCAAAATTGAATAACTTAATTTAAATTAGATACGCTTTAAACCTAGATTGGCTGCCTGTAAGGATACGGAATAGGTTTTTATAATTTTATCACAAATTTCTTAGCAATATTTCAGAAAAAGAGGACTACTTTAGCATTTTAAACAAAACATTTGCGATTAGTTAATATTCTGACGTAGAACTTATGACGTAACGCGTAACGCATTAATCGCAACGTTCCGCCGATTCGAATTCGTTCCATTTCGTGTTCTCCGGCGCCATCTTGAAATAGAAAGTTTCCTGAAGATTTTTTCCGGTTTTACGTTTAAATTTTTATTAAAAAATATATAAAATTGTTTTCATTTTGCATCGAATTAAATTAATTTATCAGATTATAAATAATATTCTCTTCAATGAGACAATAAATGCGCTGAATTAGAAAATTATTTTAATATTTAATTAATTAATAAATGAACTTAAATCTTAATAATTAAATTCTGAAATTATTTTAGGAAGAAGTATCATTCTCAAATGTTATAATCCATTTTGAAAACTTCGTGTGCTCGAAACAATTAACAAACAACAAAAGAACAGACCGGTAAGGTGTTTTAATTTTCATTCTACTGTGTTATGATACATTGATTCAGTCAAAAATTGTATATAAAAGGGCGAATCTTTCTTGCCCAGTCTTTATTATTGTATTCAAAATTAATGTTATTAATTCACGCATTTCGCTATTCGGGTCTGTCCAATAAACATACGATTGTAGATGAAAGATTGATATTAGTATTCATGTTATAATCAATTCTGTAGGACAGTAGTTCCATATACTTATCGAAAGTTATCTTTTAAGGTTTCCTCGTGTTTCGTTTAAGGATATTTCGGCATTAATCGCCTAATTTTACAAAATAATTGACCGGCAAACTCCCTTTTATTCGGTCGATAGCCCGGAGATTACGTTGATTTGCTGCCTCCACTTTACATATTACTTTTAGCATTGCAATTAATGTGTTAAAAACAATTATAAGTGAATTTCTTTGTATGAAAAGCAACATTTACTTTCAGTTAAATAAATTTAAATAATTGAAGGAAAAATTCCAACCAATAATAAAACATCAATAAGCAAATGAAACTGTCTGCAGATAACACAAAAACAGCCTCAGTCTTCCGTAGAAAAATTTTTAATTATACTCCTTCTGTTTCTGTTCGGACCATAGGTTAATTATACAAAGTGGCTTTCGTTTAATTTTCTGATATTAAAGTCCGGGAAAAATAAGACGGCTGTCTTTTCACCGATCGTATAAGACAAAGCCGGGCCGACGATAACAGGAAATATTCGGCGACGACATATTCGGCAAAAACACATATTACAGATTTACTCGTCCTCAACAATTCATCGCAATCATATCTGATTAAACCATTATGCAATATCCTTAAATAGACAAATACACTTCAATTAAATATTCAATTTTTAATTAATATAACAATAAATAAAACAGCGGTCAATAAAACAGCGATCTGGCAGGAAAGTAGTGGGTACAAACGACCGGACTCGACAGAAACCACCGGACATGACGAAAACATGGAGTGCCGGAGCGCTCTTATGCGGTCTGGCGGGGAAGTGGTGGGTACAAACGACCGGACTCGACAGAAATCACCGGACATGACGAAAACATGGAGTGCCGGAGCGCTCTTATGCGGTCTGGCGGGGAAGTGGTGGGTACAAACGACCGGACTCGACAGAAATCACCGGACATGACGAAAACATGGAGTGCCGGAGCGCTCTTATGCGGTCTGGCGGGGAAGTGGTGGGTACAAACGACCGGACTCGACAGAAATCACCGGACATGACGAAAACATGGAGTGCCGGAGCGCTCTTATGCGGTCTGGCGGGGAAGTGGTGGGTACAAACGACCGGACTCGACAGAAATCACCGGACATGACGAAAACATGGAGTGCCGGAGCGCTCTTATGCGGTCTGGCGGGGAAGTGGTGGGTACAAACGACCGGACTCGACAGAAATCACCGGACATGACGAAAACATGGAGTGCCGGAGCGCTCTTATGCGGTCTGGCGGGGAAGTGGTGGGTACAAACGACCGGACTCGACAGAAATCACCGGACATGACGAAAACATGGAGTGCCGGAGCGCTCTTATGCGGTCTGGCGGGGAAGTGGTGGGTACAAACGACCGGACTCGACAGAAATCACCGGACATGACGAAAACATGGAGTGCCGGAGCGCTCTTATGCGGTCTGGCGGGGAAGTGGTGGGTACAAACGACCGGACTCGACAGAAATCACCGGACATGACGAAAACATGGAGTGCCGGAGAACCGGACAAGATTACATGCACCGGCCATGAGGAAACTTGGAGTGTCAGAGCGCAGTTATGCTGTCCGGCGGGAAAGTTGTCGGTTCAAACATAGACAAGACTATTTACATACCGGTGTGTGTTTTTTAGAACATTTTTTTAATAAAACAAAAAATAATGTTTAGTTGATCACAACACCGCTTTAAGTGACGATGTTCAGATGTGTTTGTGACACACGCCGTTATTTTGAATATCTCGTTAGGAAAGCCGTCTTTTCGTAGACTTTAGGTTGCCATAATTTTATTTTACTGCGTTGGATCGAGGTATTAAACGTCATTCGAGTCGGGAGTAATGGACGCGCGATTACGAGGCATTATTTACTGTCACTCTGTGGTAGCGATTCAATTGTGATAGTGAAAATTATCGTCCCATCTCAATTGTTTTTATTTTAGCAAACATTTTCGAAAACATTTTTTAATTATATAGAGAAATTTAAGATTGTTTATAGTCAAGAATATGCTTATAAACGGGGTTTATGTACGGTAAATGCGTTAACGCATTTAGAACAGTTAATTACGTCGAAACTGGTTAATATATGTATAAATGGTTCCTTTAAATATGTAACAGAAGGTAACATTATCATATAAGCTGATGATATTGTAATAACTTATTCTTATACGGAAGCTCAAATTCTTTGTGGTAACCTAAACAATCTTCTAAAAGAAATTAAATGGTTACATGGAAATGAATAAGCTATAGATTAACAGTAGCAAGGCAAAATTCCTCCTCTTAGCTAATAAAAATAAAAAAAGTAAATTTGGATCACTTTAAAATTGAAATAAGTGTAGGTGATATTGAAAGATTAAACGTTATAAAGTATTTAGGAATAAAAATAGGTGATAATCCTCGTTGGAACAGGCAGATAGATGATATTGCTCTGTCTTGGGTAAGTAAGTATACTGTATTGGAATGAATAAAAAAATTTCAAGGGTTTTTCAGTATTTCACAGTTGAAGCAATTATATCACACACGTATGTAGTCTAAAATAAGATAAAAAAAAATAATTATTTATGGAATTGCATTCTTATATGCAATTAATAAACTTCAAGTAGTACAGAATCGTTTTATTCGATCCATTCATAATTTACACTTCAGAGATTCGGGTGCTGGAATACTACAAAACTGATAAAATACGCAATATATTAGTCGAGTTAGAAATACAGTAGAGCGTCGTTATCCGAAAACCGAGCAACCGAAAGCGTTTCAGTCGGAAAATTCGAATTTCCGCTAGTGCTGTGGCTCTGCAATATTTGTCTATGTCTTGGGATACTCCGATATTGGGTGCGTTCTTTAATAGTGGTCGTTCCGCTTCGCCGCTACTACGGGAGTGCGCTGCTGTTTGTAGGCATTTAGGAACGACTGTGAAAGAAAGAAAGATGGCGGCGCCCGCACTATCGATAGTATGATGATGGAGGAATCTATAATTCTAAAATATGAGCTTATAAAGGCAAAAGAAGGGTCCCGATTGTAAAATTTAAGCATAAAATGGATTATTTGTTGAAAGAGCATTCAAAATAGCCACGAAAAAAATTCAAAAAGACACATCACCGCGTGCGCTAACTCGCGCTTTCACAACTTCTAAATTTTCATATAAATAAACAACAACTGACCCATTATATATAAAGACCAACAACTGCCGAATCCCGCTTCGGGCCGATTCTTTTCTTCCAGTTAAGCCTAAATTTATTTAAATTATTTAATTAAAATTCTAATTATTAAATTTAGCAAGAGATGGCGCCTAACGCCTAACTCTAGTACCAAATTAACTTAAATTATTAATATTACTATAGCCATTTGCTAGCCCGATAATTTGGCAGTTGTTGGTCTTTCTAAATTTTCATTCATAAAACCACATAATGGATCACGAAACGAAACTATCTGAGCCATGGAGGACGCCATTTTGCTTTCCACCGTAAACTACTGCCGTAAACGGCCGTTTTTGCCGTTCAACCGCGCGCGCTCCCACCGGAATTTAGAAACGCGTTCCGCAGGAATTTTTAAACGGATGTCGCTCGCGCGGAATTACGCGGAGGAATAAAAGAACGCACGCATTATTTTAGTTGATATGCGTTTTTAGCTGGCAGCACAGGCGCGATTATGCGAGTGTACTTAAGGACGCGTCAGTATTTGAACGAGACGTTTTTCCCATCGTGAGTGGTAAGTTTTGCTTGTTTTTCTGAGGACTGTGTTGTGCTAAATAGGAACGTTTTGAGACTAGATTAATTTCCGAAATATAATGTTTTTTGTTTTAATATTTTTCAATATATTTATTTTGTTTGTGAAAAATAAAGAAATAATTTTAAAAAAAATTTCGTTAGTCTTAACATTGACAAAAATTTAACGCAAAGCGACACGCAATGGAGAGAAATTTTAACATGGAATAGATTAATTAACAAAAGAAATTAACTACTTTTGAATTTAAATTAACTTCCTCCCTTCACGATGCTTTACTACACATACTCATTTTTCGGGGGTCCTTTGAAATTTTTAAGTGCAAAACGGGGGGTCGCGGACCAAAAAGTTCGAGAAACACTGGTCTAGGGAATAAAATAAGTGAATTTAGTAATGTTTCGACTCGGAATACTCCTGGCTACACTCTTCCACTTGTCAGATCCACGTTAGGAAAATCTTCGCCAATTTTTCAAATGAGTTTTTAAAACTCTTCTCGCTCTGTGGACACTAAGAGGACCTCTTTAGCAAACCCATTATGGTGTCGGCCGAGCCACAATGGGGCGGCCCGGTGGTGAGGTTTGGGGCCCGAAATATTTAGACGGACCATTCCCGAAAAATTTCTGGGGATTTTTATTTACCCGTCCGGATTCGAATCCGAGTCCTCCAGAGCGGTAAGCTGTCGGCTTGACCGCTCGGCCATCCAGCCGCCAAGTAATTTTACAAAAATTATAATATGAATTTTTAATTTTATCAATTTATTTTCTTTTCGGACAATAATTTTAAAACTTAGAAATAAGCATAATAATAATATTATTATTATTTTAAATTCAGTGTACCGAATAGATATAATTACGGAAAGAAAAGCTTAAAATATTTTGAGAGATGGCAACACTATAATTTCTGTAGCTGGCGCGAAAAGTGTTTACTTTCGTCACGTGTTTCTACTCCATAGTTGACTTTTTGCGATTTTAATAGAACAATCGTTTAATTTCTGTGGAAATTGAATATAAAATACTTCGGTAATTATCTTTATACAAGTCAGTTTAATATTTTTGGTTAATGTTACCTGAGGTTACAAGATGGCGGCGTTTCCGGTAATGACGAATCACTCTCTCTCAATTAAACAGTAGTATTTAAAAGTATTTCTTAGATATCATCATAAATATTTTTAGTTTTTTTTTAGTGTGTTTCTTATATTGTGACCATGAGTTTTGTAGATTTAAATTCAGACGAATTTTGGTCAGGTTGTAATACCCGTGATTTCTATCAGCTATTGGAAAATGAATATTTGGAATTAGGATTGGAACATGCTGTTGATAATTCCTTTAAATTTGCTGTAAAATTAGGAATACAACAAATTGAGTCAGTGTGTGAATTGTGTACAAGTACATGTAAATTATATTCTAGAAGTGACAGAAAATCTTGTTTTTTTAGATGTAGTAAATGTGGAATTAAGTATTCGGCTTACGAAGGAACGTTTAAGAGTAAATTTGGCCGCATTTCTTGGGGAAGTATTTTGTCGTTCATTTGGCACTACCTCTGTCTCGAACATACGGCGGCAAAATCGGCCGTCGCGGCGGGGATATCTAGAAAGGCTAGCATCGATTGGTCGAGTCATATACGTTTAGTGATGCTTATAGCATTGAATAACATGGCATCCTTTAAAATAGGAGGGCCAAACAAAACTGTTGAAATAGATGAAACCGTAGTATGCAAACGCAAGTGTGAAAAAGATTGTATATCTACGAAATGGGTCGTAAGAGGAATATGCAGGGAGGATAAAAATTGCTTTATTTGTCAGTTTAACGAAAGATCGGAAACTGCTCTAAATTGGGTAGTGGATAAATATGTAAATTCTGGAAGTATAATAATAACTGATGGATGGAAGGGATATAATCACGCAGACGAAGGAATAAATAATGAACATAGGACAGTTAACCATTCAAAAGATTTTGTAAATCCGAAAACGGGCCACCATACTCAAAATATCGAACAGTTATGGGGATATTTAAAAAATAAAAAACACCCGCCAAAGCATTACACAAACGATATATCTGATTCATACATGTATTTGTTTATGTATAAAAAGTTTATGAATTGGCCTATTAGAAAACCAGGAGAAAGATTCCAAATTTTTATAAAACATTTGACTATGATATATTCAGGGATTGGAAAAACACCAAAATGGCTTGAACCGGATTTTGTTCCATCTGCACCACTTCCAAATATTAATAAGAAGGAAACACCGGAAACAGAAAAGGAAAAGGCAACAACAAATTTGAATACAGAGACAAAGGAAAAACCATCTACAAGTGTAGCAGAAACGACAAGATCAGGGGAGAAAAGACCTGCAACAAGTGAAGTGGAATCTAACGAGCTAGGGAAAAAATGTAGGATCGAAATAGAAGGAAGCGATAACGTGAGTAATGATTTGATTAATTTACTATAGTAGTTTATTATAGTTTGGGAGTCACGTGATCTCTGATCAAAATATCGCTAACTGCGCAGTCTCTAAACTAATCCAAAATGGCAAACCGGAAATGCCGCCATCTTGGAACCTAAGGTAACGTTAACCGAAGTGAGTTATATTACAAGTTTGTATTATCGTGTTTTTAGATGCAATTTTTTGTTTTTAATTGCGTTTTAGTAGGGTACCACTTGGGGATGAAAGAAGTGTATTCCTTAACAATGGAAGTGTTAAGAGAAATCGACGTGCAAGATTTACAGGCACAGATGCAGTTTTTTGCATTTTTGCGGGAAATCGAACATATTTTTAGATTATCGTTACTTTTTGCCCAAGCGACACCAGGCTTATCTGCTAGTTAAATATAGTAATGGAAAAGTAATCCAGTGGTTATTTGGTTTTTGCTAGTTCAATGACAAGGAGGTTTAAATAAACCAGTTGAGAAAATTCACTTTGGTTTATGCGAATGCCATTTTCGGATAAAAGTGTCGTATTGTATTCGATAAAACTCGTACGGTTTAAGTACACGGCGTGTGTAACAGAATTACGACAGAACCGTCTTGTCCCGTCACTCCGTCTCCCTAAAATAGGCACGGCTAGTGTCGACCGAGTGTAGTCTTTCGTGTTGCTAACTATACATATATATTTTGACTTTTGTATATATAGGTATATAGTATAATATATCTTATGTGATTATGGTGAACAGATTATAAATCTGCTAAATCATAATTTTAAATAATTTAGAGTCATCTGGAAGAAAAGAACTGGCCTGGGGCGGGGCAATTCTTTTCTTCCAGTTTTAGCATTAATTATCAAAATTAGTGGATTTATAGCCCAATCGTTTGGCTATGTATCTATATATATTGGGCTTTTGGTTGTTTAATATACTTATAGATTAAAATTGTGTTAAAATTTAGTTAATTACAGCTATAACTGTGTTGATCCCCAGACAGGCAGCCACACCAGTACCACAAAGAGGAAGATCCATTCGAATTCAAAGCTAATTAAAATAACAAAAACAATAACTTTTAACTATAATATATTGACAAAAATATTTTTAAATTGAATACTTTGTGGCCCAGAAGTACGAAAATTTTTCAACCGGAGGGAGAATTCCATAATATACGAATCATTCCGTGAAATTATAAACATGTTTACAGTTTATAAACTATGAATTTATTTACATTATTTATATAAAACATAGTTTTTGATGATGATATAATTTTTAATATAAAATATATTTTAATTAAATTCAATAAACTTAAGAGCTTGATGATTTATTTTAATGCTTTTAGGTATCAACAGACATGGGTAAAAGAAAAGTGCGAGGTAAATTTTTATTTTCTGATATATTAATAAATAATTACTTTGATAAAGTTAACGTTATAACCAACCAAATTTTACTGTCGTTTGTGTCAAACGGCTTAAAATCATTACAATAAATATGTTTTATTTTAATTAATTAAATTAATCAAACAGAAACGGTTTCTAGTCACTCAATAGGAGGTTGAGGCCGATGTTTTAAGCATAAACGTCGGACGTTCGGTGCCGCTTTCCCGTAAGCTTAGAAGTTTGACAGTGATATTTGGAAAATCGGTGGAATCACGCTCGACACTCCAAATGCCACTGTCAGACTTCTAGGCTTACGGGAAAGCGTCGCCGAACGTCCGACATACACGTTTTCGCGTTTAAAACTTCGGCCTTAACCTCGCTAATAACTCATCTTTAGGTTCAGTCATGGAATAGATCTTGTGTTGGATTTAAAAATAAGCATTAACTTGCAAACTTTGTTCGTTAAAAATTTTTATTGCTGGATACAAAGTTTGTTGTTTTTAAAATTTAACATATGCATGTAGAGCGTCGTTTATCCGAAAGCCGATCAACCGAAGCGTCGGTTAACCGAAAGCTTTCCAGTTGGGCCGAATCGAGCGTTTTTGATAATAGATTAACTTCTAAAGTATAAATTTTTTTTGTTTTTATATTTTTAAATATATTCATTTTGTTTGTACAAAATAAAGAAATAATTTTTAACGATACAATAGCCACGATTATTATTATGGGTTAATATGTATTTTCGTTCATAATCAGTTATTCGTATAACCCCAATCCCCAATTGATTCGGATAAACGACGCTCTACTGTATTATTATATTTAAGAAATAAAGTGAAAATTTTTTACTACTTGCTCCCGCGAAAGTTCTTTTTAATAGCTTTTTGCCTGCGAGCATTAAGAGGCTCTTTTTATCAAGCCCACTGTGGGCTAGGCTGGGGTCACGGTGGGGTGGATGGATGGTAATGGACGAGGCCCAACACATTCGAACTTCCAAAAAAGATATTCGGAATTTTTTTGACCCGTCTGGATTTGATCCCCGATCTCCAGAGCGGTAGATTGCCATTTGGCCATCTCCTATAAAAGTTAATATTTCCATAGACTTTTAACGGCGGGTGATGTTTAAAGAATGTTGACATTTTTTACCCAGTTAAAGGACTCGTTGGACATGGACAGTTGAAATCGGAATGTCAATGTTAGTAAAGAAGGGTTGAAAACATTAGCATTGTGTAAACTTTCCACTGTTAAAGGTGCATTTGTGGTTAATTTGGCTGAATAACCACAGTTCATTCTTATCTCTATAGTATTTGGGGATGAGGATGAATATCTCTAAACTTTTGTAATCTACCTTTTTCCTCTTTCTTGGAGACCATTAAGGTATCTTCTTTAAATCCAAGTATTCTTGAGCTTTCCAGCCTGCTATTCGAGGTAAAAACTCACAGGGACATCTGTTTGAACATAGTCTACTTTTATATTTATGTTGTTATGGGATACAAGATGCCATTAGCTGCCACAATCTTCTTTAACTCTGTAAAATCTCTCTTGAATGCAGGGGGGTGGCTACTTCATTTTCTTCTCTTGCCAATGAGAGAATTGCTCATAATGCTTCCTCTTTTTCGGAACAAAACATAAAGAATCTTGTATTCTTTTGCAAAATAAAGATGGCGTACGCCAGTGTTTTTTGACCGTTTTCTAACCGCAGGCTGGTAAAATTATGGATAATTTTATGTGGACCAGTAATTATATGCAACTATAAACTATGCTCATATAGATTTGCTGTATGTAACAAAGTACGTACAGTAATCTAGTTGCTATTTAAATGTCACCTGTAATCGACTGTGTCAGTGTCAGTATGATCAAACATTTTTCTCTGGACCAATGAAAGTTTATTAAGGACTGGCAGTTGAAAAACACTTGTGTAAACTAATACAAAGGCCTTTAGTTAAGACGATCACTCGGTTTGTTAGCGTTAAATTTACGAAAAATATTTTGAGCATTTTCGACATTTGTAAAATATTTTTGTCGGGAACCGAATTATGGAAAGTAGAAGAAAACATACAGTAAAGCCTCAAAAACACGACTGTTTATAATCCAACATTTTGCGAAACCAGTCGGGTGTTCAAAAAAATACACGTAATCTAGTTTTTGTCTCTATAACTTCATACTAGGATTAAATAAGTTATCGTTCTTCGCCGGTGACAATCAGTAATAGCATCACTTCCACGTGCTAACAAAGATTATTAACCTTTTACCGAAGTGTCACTGTAAAATACCACAATTGAATGTCACTAACTCTAAAGTAGTTGTTAAATAACCAATATTTTTCGAAATTTAACTACAAATAGAAATAGTTCCTGTTGGTACATAGTTAATACATATACGAATTTGCACTTAATACCTTTATGAAAATTCTGCTATTTTGACTAGTATCATCGGTATGTTAACCAGACGTTTTGCGGGATACTACCATTGGCAAAACCGGTTTTAGTTGAAGTGTTGCGCAGTACTCCAGTTGGAGTAAGTGTCAATTTTTTTTCGTAATTTATTAGGTGGTGGCAATTTAAGCACCGATTGGCTTTTATCTACATAGACTAATACCCTATTCACACTGTATATTTTAAGCCAGCTTAAGGAATGAAATACGAACGGAACCGACTTAACGTTAAACCGGTTTAACTACCAACAACTGGCTTAGCTTAAATCTCTTTTTCAAAGATGCTTAAGTCGTTTCAAGCTTTCCACGAGGTTCGCCCCAAGTTCAAAAATAATGGCAAAAGCAGATGCACAAACGTTCAAACAGAGCGAGAAAAAACGCTCGGAAAATTGGTCGGAGGAGGAGATGGCAATTTTAATTGAAATATGGCAGGAAAAGATCGCCGATTTACGTCAAGCGAAACGGAATAAAACTATATACGAAGCAATGGTGGCAGAAATTCGTCTTCAGAGGCCAACGTCCAGTGCCAGGACGTGGTCCGGAGTAAGGACAAAAATTAAAAATTTAATTGTCAAATACAGGTAAGTTAAAACTGTGAAAATACGCAATCGTTAAATTAATTATCATTTAATATTTAAATAAAGTTATATTTCAAACATTGATAGTAAGTGACGAAAATTATATTTCTTGTTACTCGTACGATAATCGTAAATGATGTAAACATCAAATTAATAACTAATATAAAATTTTAAAAGAAAAAATTAAACCTTTCTACTCGAAACAATGAAATTTTCTTCTTATTTTAACTAGAGAAGAAGTAACGAAGATTGGGCATTCGAGAGGCAGCCCATCTACCTGGCAATATTTCCAGGCAGTTAATTCAATTATAGGACATCGGCCAGCCCAGAATGTATCATTAATGGAAGAGAGTTGCAGCACTGTGATGATACAATGTTTACGATCACCTGAATTGGATATAGGTAAACTATCATTAGATGTATCCTATTATATCAAGGTCTATTACTTAACCATCAAAAGTATTATTATAACTTAAGCATTTAAGTCCTGGTGATTTTTCTTGTGGTTGTTACTAAACACGTAATCGTCATTTACTCTAATAAATTAATGTTTTCGTATAATTTACATCCTTTATTACGTGTATTTAAATAAAATAGTGTATATTGTTAAATAATCGTGCTCGTATCTTTTAGAGAACAATAAAAATTCCGACGATTTAATAGAAGATGTACCGGTACCGGTACCGCTCGAGCCCAAAATAAGGGTGACGAGGGCGTCGAAGAGAAAGAAACGGCCATTGGAACGGCAAATAAACGAATTAATAAGCGAAATTAAAAGAAGTAATGCCGTTTCCGAAGAATTGGAAAGGAAATCCATAAAAATTGCAGAGGAAGGACTACAACTACAAAGAGAAAGTGTAGAATTGCGAAAGGAATTATTATCTGTAATAAAAATGTCTAATTGATTTGAAATAAAAATCATTTTTATTGTATACGATCGTTTATTTTCCTCAATTGAAAATGCATCTTTGACAATTGCGGGAGGACTGCGGTTATAAAGGCATTAAAACTTGAATCTGTATTAAAATCTATGAATAATAATTAATGAAATTAAAAGTAAACACAATAATTTTGTTAACTATATAAATATTTATTTTCCTGACTTTACAAATGATTTATTTCAGCTTAATGTTTGAGTATATAAATTTTATAACAGTCTCCTGATTTTCAAGAGCATGTTTAAAAAGAATTTGCAGTTACAAGGAGTTTCATTTAACACTCAAGTTACGAAAACTATTCATATAAAAATTAATTTTTATTAATGATTTTAGAACAAACGGATAATATTAAATAATGCCAAAATTTAAAGTACAACTATATTCTAGTGAACTTCTGAGTATTGTCCTGTAATAAATCTTGTTTTGAGAACTTAATTTAAAATCCTTATAATCTTAATCTTTATCTATTCCAGTAACCTTAAACAGCTTCACAGAGTATAGTTAACCACAAATGTTTTCGGTTCCTTAGGTTTTTCTTCGGGTGGGATTCGAGAGAGTGACCCTTCATTCTAAACTCCCGTTACAGATGCATTCCATTCCCCGCTACAGATGTGTACTATAAACGAGCAACACTGCGTATGCGTCGGCGACTATAACGCCGGGTCGTACATCGCTTGCCACACCCTCGAAAGTTGCTTTTCATCCTTAAAGTTGATTGAGAGGCCCTAAAACTTCTTGCAATAGCATTTCTAATTGAAATAGCTTTGGTGTTGTTTATCCCTATAACACAAATTCTCTCTGATGAACTATCAGACTGATTTATTTCATCAAGCCATGTTTTCTCTACTGGATCATTTCTCTTCTCACACACATTATGTAATATACAACAAGTTTTGATGTATCAATCCTATTATCCGTTCGTTTAGAAAGTCTTCGAAATCTTGCTTTTTCAATCTTCCAAATGCATTTTCCACTACTCGTCGAGCTCTAGATAATCTAAAATTGAATGTTTTTTCTATTTCATCCTCTGTTTTACTTGGAAATGGTTTCATTAAAGTGTGGCTGTAAAGGAAAAGCAGAGTCACCAATAATTAAAGGTGGCACGACTTCTCCACCAATTCTTTCCCCTAATTCTAAGGAGTTTATATTTTGTAGGCACGTTAAAAGAGAGAGAGAATTTTTTTAAATACGTGCATCATTATTCCTTCCAGGAAATCCTACATTTATACAGCAGTGCCGCTAGCTGTTTGAGTGCCCGCGTGCAGTGCACGCCTTGCACGCCCGCCTACGGCGGGCTTGCATTTATATGTGTAAACATATATTTGGCATCTGCAACAGCAAGGAGGACTACAGAATACCATCCTTTATAGTCGTAATAGTCAATGCAATCTTTTTTTGGTGGTGAAATAGGAATGTGTGTTCCATCAATTGATCCAAAGCATTGTGGAAAATTCCAAATCTCGTAAAAATCACGAATTTTTAAGTCAATTTCATTTCTAGTCTGTGGAAACTGGATAGTGGTAGACATTAAATTATTTATAACTGCATTACAGAAGTCGATAACAATTTTACAAACGGTGGATTTTCCCACTCCAAACAGATTGAAATAGTCCTATATTCGGACGATGATGCCAATGTATATAGAGCAATTGCTACTCTTTTATCTGTAGAAATACATCGTCTCAAGTGAGTATTATTTCTTTTCATTTCAGGTAATGCAGCACATAAGAAATTAAACGTTTCTCTAGAAACTCTAAAGTTTTCACGCCAACTTACTTCATTCATTGCAGGAACACACACTTCCCACCATTTCTGATTTCTTGGGATCTTCCAAATTCGATCACCAGGAAGCGTAGAACAAATCGTGGCCACAACACGCGCCTTTTCTTTTGCTCGTCGTCGCCATTTCAATGCTTTTGTTCGCGTCAAACGATACTCTTCTCTGTTAGTGTGTATACGCTGCTTCAGTACAAGAAGTTTAAATAATAATAATAATAATATGACTTTTTGTCAAAAATCCATTCTTATCACAGCTCTGTCACTAAAGTGATAACGTTGAGAGAACTGCATTGCCGACGACAACGATAATGACATACTGATAATAAATGTTAATAATTCCTAACTAATGTCTTATGTATTTAAAATAAGCAAAAGTTTGATTTTATTTAAAATGTAATATTCAGTGTACCCACTTGAGAGATAAGCGAATAATTCGTTTTAATTACCTAGTGTGAACGAGTAGTTAAACTTGTTTTCGGCAATGCGGCTTAATTTAATTCTATTTAAATCTTAATCCCGCTTAAAATGTACAGTGTGAATAGGGTATGAGTCTGTTTCAACAAATAAGATGTTTCTTACCACCCCATATTTTAAAATTTACCCACAAAACTCCTCTTTTCTACATTAAGTCTATGGGAGACCTTTCATTCACTGTTCAATAAAATCCTCGTTTGCACGCTCGTTGAGCTCTAATTGGTATATTATAGGTAAATGGCCCCTCAAAAGTACCTGAGAATTTGAAAAATGCCTTATTGTCTCATATTTGCAGATGGGAAAATCTTTCCTAGTGTGGGACATAGTCTCCGGTGAAGGGCGGGCAATGTTGGTAAGACGTCTAACATAGGAGGGGATCGAGTAGAAGTCGGGATAAAATTCCAACTTCGTTATTGTGATGAAGAAGGGCAATCTCTTGTCCTAGGGGTAAGAAAATGCCACACAATGGAAATTTTTATTATTCAGAGAAAAATTTGATAAATCGTAACCACGGAGTAGGTGTTTTTATGTAACGAAAGTACGAGTGAGGCAGCTTTATTCTTCTTACCACATTCTAAATGAGTAATTTTAGTAAAAATAAAAACAAATCTAGGAATCTTGAATATAATTTGGGTATATGCGCCAACTGCAGAAAATGATGACAGTATTATAGAAGACTTTTATCAACATATAAACAAAGTTTTAAAATATATACAGTGGTGCCTCGTATAACGTATGCCTCGAATAACGGACGCTGTGAACAACGGACTTTCTGTTTGGCCGTTACGTGACTCGAGCAATGGACTGACTGCGAACAACGAACTTTCCGGCATAATTGGCGACTGCTCCATGGGTGCGTTCTTTAATAGCGGTCGCTCTGCGTCTCCGCTACTACGGGAGTGTGCTGCTGTTTGTAGGCATTTAGGAACGACGGTGAAAGAAAGAAAAATGGCAGCGCCCGCACTATCGATAGTATCGTGATGGAGGAATCTATAATTCTAAAATATGAGCTTTTAAAGGCAAAAGAAGGGTCCCAATTGTAAAATTTAATCATAAAATGGATTATTTGTTGAAAGAGCATTCAAAATAGCCTCGAAAAAAAATTTGTAAAGACACTTACATCACCGCGTGCGCTAACTCGCACTTTCACAATTTCTAAATTTTCATTCATAAAACCACATAATGGACCCGGAAACGAAACTATCTGAGCCATGGAGGACGCCATGTTGCTTTCCACCGTAAACTACTGCTACAAGCAGCCGTTTTTGCCGTTCGACGGCACGCACTCCCACCGCAATTTAGGAACACGTTCCGCAGGAATTTTTAAATGATGTCGTTCGCACAGAGTTACGCGGAGAAATAAAAGAACGCACCCCATGTTCATTTTTTTTATGATACAGTACGGTTATTTTATGCTGCGGAACGAATTAGATGTTTTAACATGTATTTCTATGGAAAAATGCGTTTCGTATAACGGACGTTTCACTTAACGGACGTGCACCTGGAACGGATTAAGTACGTTATATGAGGCACCACTGTACATAGTTATTATGGGAGATTTTAATGCAAAAATTGGGAAAGGAAAAGTTGATCTAGTAGGAAGTTTTGGATTGGGAACCCATAACAACAGGGGAGATAGATTATTACAATTCTGCCAAGAAGAATTAGTTATAAGTAGTTATATAAATTGCCAAATAGAAAAGTGTATACACGGAGATCACTTCAGGATAAAGAGAATAATATTGTGAGGAATCAGATAGATTATAGTTTAATTCGAAAAAGATATAGGAATAGTATTACATGAGTTAAAACCTATCCAGGCGCAGATGTCTGTTCAGATCGTATTCTTGTAGTGGCTCGTACGAGAGTCAAGTTTAAGAAAAATGGTATTAAAAGAAGTAGAAATATAGATATAGGGAGGATAAAAGAAGTGGTGTAATTCCTCAAGACCTATTAATGTATACGTTTATAGCAATTCCTAAAAAAGATAATGGAAAAGAATGTGGCGATTATAGAACTATAAGCCTAACGAGTCACGTTTTAAAAATTTTCTTAAGAATAATTCATACAAGAATATATAAAAAATGTGAAGAAGATTTAAGAAACACACAGTTTGTGTTTAGAAAATCTCTCGGAACAACAGAAGCTCTTTTTGCTTATAGAATTTCGGTAGAAAGAAGTTTAGAGGTTAATAAAGATACGTACGTCTGCTTTATAGACTGAGAAAGCATTTTATAGAATTCTGCATGATAAATTAATAGATATACTTAATAAGAAAGGAATTGCAAATTATAATAAATCTTTACTGGGAACAGAAAGCCGACATTTTAATTGATTCCGAGTTATCCGAAGGAATAGAAACGATCGATAGAGTTTCGTCAGTTAAATATTCGGAAACTAGCGTACAGGTGGCAGATGCACTAAAGAAATTAAATCTAGAATAGAAAATGCGAGAAGTACTTTCGTCGGAATGCAGAAACTTTCAAATGCAAAGATTTTAATTTAGAACGTTAAGGTGCTACGTGATGTCGGTTTTTTTTTACGGAGTAGAAACGTGGACGCTAGATAAAAATGTTTTAAACGGACTCGAAGCATTCGAAATGTGGTTATATAGAAGAATTTTAAAAATAGCTCGGACAGATAGAATAACAAATGAAGCGTTAAAAAGAATGGGAAAAGAAGAAAAGTATTTTGGCCACATCATCCGAGGAAGTAAATATGAAATTTTGAGGAAAATTTTAGAGGGGAAAATCTGTGGAAAGAAAAGCCAAGGAAGGAGAAGGAAAAGTCGGTTAAGCAATATATGCAAATGGAAAAATAAGAAAGCAGAAGAAATTACACAATAAGCACAATTGAGATTGTTATAATAATACTAATCCTACATTCAGAACTGAATATGGAACTGGAAGAAGATAGCTAAATGATTATCCTTTAACGTGGCAATTTCCAACTCGAGGTACATGTACTCCTGGGGGTACACGATAGGATGTTTAGGGCTACAGAAAAAAGTTAGTTATTATGGCAGAAAAAATAATATATTATCACAAATTATTAGATAAAAATTGTTCCTTGCAACAATCACAAACTTTATTATACATTTCAAAATGCAAAAATAGAAATAAAAACTTATGCTGCCAATTGTACAATGCAACAGATCAGTAAATGTTGCATAGTCGGTCAATGGTAGTGGGGATACCATTATGCGTGATTAGCGATTATGCTACAGACTTCTGATGGTGGGGTATGTTACCGTTATTATTATTATTATTATCTCTCGACGATATCCCCACATGTTTGAAAAAAGTATTTTTTATTGTTAGCAAGGAAAAGGACATAGCTAGTTTCTCTCAGATTTTATAAACAAGACTATGTCTTGTTTATAAAATCGTATTGCCTGCTGTGTTACCAGCTTAAAGGTATGAAGGAGTACATATCAGAAGTTGCAATTTGGCACAGAGTATTAGGTGCCCAAATCATGCACGCATAAAAAAAACCAGACTTGTAGGCACTCGGGGGACCGAGAACCGAGTCAAAATAAAATTCGAAATGGCGACACTCTACAAACAGGCAGTGCGAGATTTGCGCGTGCGCTGCTCGTTGGGAAGTCGGAAATGCCACGGGAGGTACGCTAATGAAAAAAGGTTGGGAACCGCTGCTTTAACAAATAAGCATCGACTTGGGTTTGTGGGGTGAGAACTTTCTTGGAAAAAGTTGTACCTTCTCAGAGCTAAAAACATAAACAAACAATTATAAATCATTATTTTCATCTATCTTTAGCTTGAATTTAGTAAATTTTTATGTATATTTTACGTAATTTTATTTAATAAATAAGGTTGTTTTTAAACCATCCAGCCGTAAATCTTTCAAAAAACAAAGTACTTCTGGTTATCGTGGTACTTCCGTAATACCTAAGAAATACATGTATATTCGTTAATATAATAAAGTAATAATCGCTTATTATAGTCCACTGTTAGTACAATAGTGTAAATAACGTATAAATAGAATCAAATATACATCATTTATAATAAAAGTGTATTGACCTAGATTTAGAAAAGCCACCACCCCCTCTTCCGCGCCAATCGGCGTTATAATCGATAGGCCGTATTATTTCTCTACGTCGATTTAGAAAGCTGCAGTTTGTTTTATTTGACAGAATATAGACATATCTAAGTAACATATATAACAAATTAATGGAATATTTATAATAATAGAATTTTTAAGTGAGATATCGCAAATTGAAACCACCATAAAAACCACAACACGTTATGCAACAGCGATTTTGTTTCGGGTTATGAGACTAACTTTAAACTTTTGCGACATTTTTCTATGAACTGTTGTGCTGCTGTACTGTATTTTACATGAAAATGAGTGCGAGAGAGAATCCGGCATCACGAGATTTTTCTCCGAAAGGTACTAATTATTTTGTCTGGAGGTAAATTTTTATATCTTTTGTAGGACAGTAATTATTTTATGTTAGATTGTACTATAGACTTTCTTTCACTCTGAATGCGTTAGAATATTTTTAATAGATTAATTTGTAGCAATGTATTAGGAGTTGTGAATATACCGTCCCGGAGTCTGTATAACTCACCTTCTCGGTCCACGTCGAGTCGAGTTTGTACGCTCTAACGAAATTTCCGACGAAGACATTCTGAAAATGTTGAAAGAAGACATTTCAAATATCTTATTAAAAGTGTTTTTTTACAAATTTGACGCTGACTATCTACATTAACTAATTACAGTCAAACCTGTTTTTATGCGGGGGATAGGGACCGCATTAAAAAAAATGCATTAAAAAAAAATCTCACGAAACTTCACGAATGGCTGTAAATAATAGTTTTCGTGACACAATTAAAAAATATTTTTTTATGCAGTCAACAGGGACCGCATAAAAAAAGTCTCACATAGAAAATAACTCAAAACCGTACGAAATAGAATTTATTGACAACAGATGTCAGCACTTGACTGCATCGTCTGGTCTATCGTCTGTTTTACATATTTTTGTCCAGGTGGTGTTTTGTTGACTTAAAAAGTAAATTATTTCATTTTTCGCATATTCATGCAATAATATTACTATAATAAGTGCATTTATGCTATAATAAGTTTATTTAGCTATAATAAGTCGACGTAAGACATGACGAATCGCACGAGACTAGTCGCCAACTATACCGCACAAATTAAAAATTCGCATTAAAAAAATCGCACATAAAAAGAGCGCATAAAAACAGGTTTGACTGTATATTCTTTGAAACTTCTTTAAAACAAATATATGTGGCAAGTTATTGGTCTTATAGTATTTCTAGAGTGTATGAATGGCCAGAAATATGAAAAACTGCAAAAATAGATATATAAAGTAGTGGAAATTTCTGTAAAAATCTTATACGGGGCCGAAATTTTGGACCATTTCTATTATAAACGGTCCTCGGTTATTTGTGCCTTTTACAAATATACCGGGAGATCTTCTGCGTCTCGTCGGCGGTCGTGATCTTTACTCGGACACTTCGTAATTAATTTCAAATAATGATATTTTCTCACTTGAGTTAAATGTTAGTGATTTATCGTAAATATCCTATATTATTGCGAGTAATTAAAGAATTCACACCATAATTACTCTGAGACTTCTCTATACCGATGATGAAAATTGACTCCGACATTAAAAGGACATTAAAAACAATTAAAAAATGTATAACTTGAAGATTTCTAATTATAATTATTATCGTTAGTCAATAATAATTCATTTGAGAAATAATTGAAGTAAGAAATTCCAGCAGTTTAAACTAGTATAGTGTAAGAGTTGATTGGATTGCCGAGGGATCCGGAATTGGATCTGGAAGGTTGAGAAACACCTAGAATTCTTTGGAGTGGTTCGTCCAGATACGTCCGGCCCCGTCCCTCACCATCCAGTGCAGCATTGCAGGCTTGGTCGAACCCAAAATGGACTTGCTAAGAAAGCCTTCTTAGCGTAGATAGGGCAGAGAGTTTAAAAAAGAATGTTTTTAGCGTGTTAATTTTAATATTAGGTAACCGATAACAATTTCTGTGACTAAAATATTCAGATTCTATTGTATTAAATTAGGAAACGTTTCTTTTGAAAAAATTACTGGCTGGTACAATTGTATACCGTATATTTCCACAGATAAGACGAGGTATAAATTTTTGTCAAAGTTTTATAGTTTTCGAATGAACAAATTTTATTTTCTGCCTCGCTATTGTTGCAAACGTTCGCACCGATTCGGGCATTCGGGTAACGACCTCGACTATTCACAAAAATGACATATGGGCTATTCTATTTTGCAGACATGCCCTACTCTCTACTAGCAAATAATTACGGTTTGATGGTTTTAATTTATATAAATTTTAATCTAATTTTTTTGTATCTGTCCTATAAGACAACCCCGGATTTTGGGGTTTTTTTTTTATGATTCGACTATCGTCTTATCTGCAGAAATATATGGTAAATGTAGTAGTTAAGTTACAGACTCAATATTTCTTAAACAAAACAATAAAGTACAGCACTTACCTTTAGATTAAGTTGAGTTTTTATTTATTTGTTTCAGGTAATTTGGGAACGTCGAAAGACAACGTAAAAGATAATGCCGTCAAGAATTCCAAGGGTAATAAAAAGTAAGTTAATGTTTCAAGACAGTTTTTTAACGAAAGAATGATAATTATAGACTAGTGATCTCTCTAACCTGACCAGTTAACTTAGAAGGTACAGGGGAACCCCATTTGTTGGGATTCTGTTAATCCGGATTATAAAACATAATCCCCGTCTCAGAAGTTTGGAAGGTAGACGTACGAAAAACCTATAAATGCAAAAAAAAATCAAAGAACTCCTAAGTACTTTCTTGCCCCAGCATAATGTTGTAGTTTGCGAGAATAGACTCATTTTTTATGAATCAGCATATGATGATTATTGTTATGCAATTCGTTCGAGTTTACTTAAGCTGTGGTCACACCAGGCGACCACAGCTGCAACAGCTGTTCTCGTTAACTCTTTGAAAACCGGCGCAACAACAACTAGAAACAAAAAGTTTGTTCTACTCGTGCCGATTGCAAACGTGCACCTACCAGAAAACATCCTTGCGCTACGTCATATGGTGGCAACGTTGAAAATAGTTCATTATCGTGGCGGAAAACAAGACGATAAATACGTTTACAGAATCCAGATTAATCGAGCTAATTCGGCCTCACGAACGCCCGTGGGACTTTAATTCTTCGTTTTATCGAAGGAAAGACAAAAGAGCGCAGGCATGGCATGAGATAAGTAAAAGTCTCTGCACTGATTATAAGTATCATTTATAGATTTCTGGATATAAAATGTTGATCGTTTTTAGTTTTGTAATGACAATATTGTTTTAAATATAGCTAAAGAACTAAGTAAAAAGTTCCAAACGTTTCTTCGAATAAAAAGAAAAGTAGATGACAGCAATCAAAGTGGATGCGGTGAGAATGAAATATACAAACCAACATGGGAACATAGGTCATTCCTCAGTTTCCTTTTAAATTCTTATAAGAAAACAATGTCACCGTGAATTCTGGAATGTCTGGCCAATTATTGATGCTTTTGACAAAGTTTTTGTTAGAGAATCCTCTTTTAGAAAGGAAGATTTGTGTTGAACAGATAATTCCTTTTAAAGGACAGGTGCAAGGGAAATAACACCTTAAAAGAAAACTCAATCCTTAGGGAATTAAAGCATTTTTCCTCTGGAAAATGTCTTACAGCTTCGTTTTATAGTAAGGAAAATCAACAAACCTTTCTGATAAATATTCTTGTATAGGACGATCAGGGGCTGTCACGATAAACTTGGTTGAAAGTTGCTTGGAACCTTTTTTGATCATAGGTTATTCTGTGATAAGTATTTCACCTTGCCCTGATTAATGGACCATCTGTTGTATCATGGAGTTTATTTTACAGGAACAGTCAGACAGAGTCGATAAATTACTTCTATGTCTCAACAGTTTGTTTCTAAGAACACCGAGAGATACAATGGACGGTTGCTCAACGAGAGACAGAAGAACGTGCCTAGTCAGATGAAACGACAACTCGGTGGTTACTATGTTTTAGTTGGCTTACGATTGGAAAGAACCTCCCAGAAAAGTGGTTTGTCCGGTCAAAAGCTAAAATTGAATGTCCTTTGCCCATTATACATTACAATAAAAGTATGGGTGGAGTAGATAAGCTTGACTTACTGATATCATTACACAGAATATGTCTCAAATAAAAAAAAAGTGGACATTAAGGGTCATTTTTCACTTCGTCAACTTAGCTGTCGTGGCATCTTGGCTTCAGTTATAAGAGAGATTGTTTCCTATGACATTCTATTGAAAGTGCAAATGACTTTGTTAAATTACAGACTAGAGCTTAGTTAACGCATAATAAAATCTGGATATCCACTTGTGATGCCTTACAAAAAACTGTTTTTTAGCAAAATCCACCAAATGATGATTGCTTTGATGGTTCGGGTTCGGGTCCCTTTCCCGTATGAAGAAAATGGCTTTGATACAGTAATATAAACTCTGAAAAACGTAAAGTTGCCTTTTGTTTGAACACAACACATCATATGCCTTGAAGGTTTCCCGAAGTACTTACGTCACAACTTTCAAGTGAGTATCAAGATGAAAAGGATGTTTCCTTTTGTCCCTTTTGTCCGACATAGACCCTTCCGGCTCAGGCTGACTTATCTACTCTTTCACTGTGTGGTTATAGAAATGTAATAATTGGGTCATACTCAGGTTTATTGTTTGTAACCTCGCGAGTTATTGTCTCGACACTTGTGGTCGCCATTCTTTTGCCACATTTCAGTCACCTTTAATCTCTTGTGAAGTAAACACCTTGAAAATTACATCTAAAAGAAAGTGGTTGTCATCGCGGAGAAGAAATTAGAAGCACTCGGTAGAATCGATAAAGGCAAATCCCGAAGACCATTGCCACAAATTTTGGAGCTAGAACTTCCACAGTGTCAGAATCGTAAAGAAATTGAAGACTTTTGTTACAAAATGATTTCAAAAAACAGCCCAAAAACTCAAAGAATGATGAAGAAGGCAAAATATGAATCGCTCGATGCATTATTCTTACGGTTTGCTGATCGGTAGGACCGTGGTGTTTCAATATCGGGTCTTCTTTTAAAGTAGAACGAACTAAGATTAAATAGCAAGCTACCCAATGAGGGGATTCCTTGTTCATGGCTAGCCTAGGCTGGTTAAACAGATGAAAAACTAGTCGCGGTGTACGTCAACTTGCAGTGCCTGGTGAGAACCTTTCCAGTGTTACTACAGTATCACTGGAACATTTTAAAATGATTAAAGTAATAAATTGTATCGAATAAAATAGAAACACGGAATTGTTTATGAATAATGTAATATATTGGAATAAATTTGCAATAAAAGCTTTAAAACTTTACATGGAACACTTGAGGCTAGTTTATAGAATACCAGTTGAGAATCCATAATAGATCCTCTATATTACATGTTACATTCCTGACGACATTCCTTGTACAGGGATGCCATCTCGGTCCATCTTGTCGAGGAATATCTTTACTTAATCTTAACTAGTTTTAAAGTTCATAAAGAACCTTATATGACTGATTATTTATTTCTACTTTTTTTTTATTTATGTACAGTATTCGGGGATGGCAGTCATTGCCTTTCTAGGCTTTGCCAAATTGTCCAAATTAAATCAATACTTACGACTTAATCAATTATTAAATTACTGTTATTGTTTATTACCAAATTTTAAAATATTCATTACAGATTAAAGACCGAGAAATCTAGTAATTCGAACGCTAAAGAAGAGGGAACTTCGAAGGCCGGTAAATTCGACAACGTAACGATTCCCGTGGACGAAGAATGCCCGCTGGAAAATGTGCACGTTTATTGCGAAGACGGCGAAGTCTTCAACGCCATGTTGAATCAGACAAACGTGCAGAATAATAACAACAAGTACTATTTGCTTCAGTTACTCAAACGCAATTCAAACGAAGAGTATTTTGCATGGTTTCGCTGGGGAAGAGTCGGCAAAAAGGGGCAGTCGTCCCTCCAGTCTTTCGAGTCGGATCTAGACAAAGCTAAAGCGTGTTTCGAAGAAAAGTAAGTTATTATATTGTATTTTACGGTAGATATTCCCATTAACTGGTGCAGCGATGGGGAAGAATGTGCTCAGATAATCATAAGCGTAGATAATAGAATTTACACTTACCATACCGTTTATTAATCTATTTGATACCGTGACTAAAATTTAACTATAAAATTTTCATTAATAGATGATTTTGCTTGCGTCTTAAACTTATCTTTGATATCAAGCATTATTAAAATGAATGATGCTTAATATTAACCTTGCATTTTGGGAATTGGTTAATGATTATTGGCACACGTCTTTGAGGATTCTTTTCTTCGTCTTCAGGCTGTATTTCTCGAAGCAACAACCTGAAGACGAAGATCGGAATCCTCAAAGATAATTATTGATTGATTCTGTACGGATGACGGTAACTCGTAATATCCTTATACAAATTTGTAAGGAATACAATGGCATTGTTTCCTATTTTCCATCGATCACAAAGATCCGAAAGGTATTTTGAAATGCTATTTTATCTGTTATTCGCATCACGTTTGGCTCTCTTCGGATGTACATTGCCGACGTACTTTCTGTAAGATCTTATACTAAATGTAAATTTTAGAATTATCGGTGAAATAAGGAATGCGACTAGTACGTGATGTCTTGTCAAATGTTCTTCTTGCAAGTAAATCGCCATCGTCCTATATAAATATACTATTCAGAAAAATATATTTAAACTGGTATTTACGAACTTTATTTTATAGATTTCTTTCAAAGACAAAGAATAAATGGGAGAATCGGAATGATTTTGTCAAATATTCTGGAAAATACGACTTGCTTCAAATGGATTATAACGAGACGGTAACTAATTTGGATTTTAATATTTCTGATTTATACACAAGATGTTTATCAAAAAACTTTTTTATTGCACCCTGTGCACCCTAGAAAACATCTAAAAACATGTTTTGCACTTGTTCGTAACTTTTTTCGAGCAGTTTTTCCGATCGAATGCCGTCATTCTCGAATGGCGGGAAGATGTCGTTCTAATAGAGCTATCGGGCCCCCTTTCTAAGAAATCTGACCGGTGCACCAGTCGGATAGAAAGGGGGGGGTCTATTGTGTGTGGAGAGTTGAAGTTAACTCAAACAAAAGTACTTGTTGATCTCCTCCTGGACGACGGTCCCAAAACGTTCCATTTTATTTTCTCAAACCTTATTGAAATGTATAAAGAACAAACTAACAAACTTTCTTGTAAAAGTGCGCACTGTTCTTACAAAATGAATTCATCTTAACTATTAAATTGAATTAAAAATATGGATCGTCAATATACGTCGTAGTATTGCTCGTAAAAAGCACAATTTATAACGAAATGACATCTATCAGATGTCAATTCAACATTAATTATATTAAAGAATTGTTTTCGTTCATTTTAAATTAGCCAAAATGCATCTGTTGTTAAGAATCACATAAGTTGTTTAGTTTTATTAAATTAGAAAATATTTATCATATAAATCATTAATAAATTTTGTAATTTACTTTATTAATTTAATGACTTTCTGTAGAATTTGGATTCGAAATCCGAAGTATCAAACGAGAGTAAGAAGATCGACGATGTATCCGAATCGGAATTAAAGAAAGAATTGCAGGTATTTAAACAAATTATGTTTTAATATAGTTTCCATTTATCTTAAAATAATTTGTAGCATTTCTTAAAATGGAAATTATTTTACACAAATTAGACAGTAAAATGCACGTTACGTTTCGATAGCTAGAGCACACAACACACTGGACGGTTTCTTGCCCGGGAGACATCTCCGAGCGACAAAAACCTGTCGTCGTTCAGGGATGTTTGGGCACACCAGGAGAAAAGTTGTCCAATTCGTAGTAGAGTGCCATCTTTGATTTGTACAGAGCAAATATGGGCGCTAGCGATGTGCTTATAATAGGATGCGGAGCAGTTTTATGTACTTTGTTAAAAAGAAAAAGCAGATCGTTACGGGCACAAGATTTGATACAGAATCGGTATTTTCGCGGAGGCTATAATCCTCTACGAGAATTAAGAGCAGCTAATTTTTGCCAGCTGTGCGAAAACACGTTTCTTTGAATAACTCGTCGTGATATTTTTTAATAGTGTGGATGTAAATTGTTATTGGCGAGTTCTGGCAAAATTTCCAGGATGATGGGTCAAAGTTCGTGGAACTCTTCATAGAGCTTTTATGTTTGTTAAGTATCAATGTGCATTGAAACAAATGATTTGTTTATGAAATGTTAACAGAATAACAAAAGCTCAAATATATGCAAATTACAACTCTTTATAATGATTTTACTAAACTGTATGTATATTGAAAGCATTTGGTTGGCGGTCATTGTCAAGTGCCGACCAAACCGTGCATCATTGTCATGTCTTCGTGGCAGGGCCAACAAGAGGGTGGACGATGGGTTAAAATTTTCTGGGCTTGGGAAGTTTATTTACAATAGGTACACACTTGATTGAAAAACAGCTGATGCCGATTTTGAAGCAATTATCCTAGAAGAGGGTCACAAAAGGAACGATTTCACATTCGGAACACAAAATTATACCAAATTGTCTTCTGTTAGTTGCCATTTTACTAAGCCTGTTCAGAATGAATATTTGACTATGGATACTCTGAACTTGGCAGCTAGAACATACCTTATACACCTGCCTTACAAATAATCCTACGGATCTGTCCTTATTTTGGAGGTTATCCAGAATAAGGATAGAGCGACTCTATCAAGTCAGAGTAAAGTCTCTCTATGACATTCCGAGTTACGTTTTCTACTATTTATTTTCTCTAATAGAATGACATTCTGAAATTGAACTTTCTGTACAAATCCAAATTTCAGAATCTTCCATTGCTCGCTTTCATGTCTGCTTTGTTTTTTAAAAAGAAATGTTTGATTATTTTAATATTAATTGCCTGTACGTAATCTTGACACTTTGATGCTGGAAAAAAACGTCATTTATTAATCTTTCGTATTCACTGTAATCACTACATTTTGCACTTTATCATCTAGCAAGAAAGATAAATTATTAGGATGAGAATGATTAAACGTTATGCAATATAAAGTTTCAAACTTTCAATAACAATAATAGCAATAATGGTGTTACTTTCTTTTTAGGATTTAATGAACCTGATTTTTGATCTGAAAGCGATGGAAGAAGTTGTTAAGAAGATGAACTATGATGCTAAGAAGAGTCCTCTTGGTAAAATATTGTTTAACCTGTCCAATGTTGAATATTTTTTCCACCGCGTGTCGCTCCACGTCGAATTTTTTCGGTGTTAAACCTAACGCGATCACACGTTTCAGAAAAATAATAATTGTGGCTATCGTATGGTTCCAAATTATTTTATATTTTGCACACAGAAAATAGACATATAAATAAATGTAAAAACAAAAAACTTTATTTTAGAAATTAATTCTGGTGTGGTAAACTTCAAAGCAAGGTGCAACGCGTAGTGGAACAGAACTGGTAGCGTGATTTCACTTGCTTTCTGCTTGCTGAACAGACTTTATACACTCTGGTTGAATATTTTTTCTTATCTGTTGCTGGTATGTGTCTTGGAAAATGTCGTTTCAATAAACATAACGGATTTTCGTGTGACGGTCGACTGCAGTGGGCTACATGTCTGCTCGTGTGAAACTTTTCCAATACTTCTCTAATAAAAGACATCAAGAAAATCAAGAAATGATATCTGTTTTTTCATATGTTGGCAGTACAAATATAAGAATTATATAGTGCAGTATCCAGCATGCAAAAAAACTCTTTTGTACCATTTCACCATTCTTTTCATGCACAGATAATTGTGTATTACTCCGTCACACAGATCAATTCCACCCGTATTTGATTATATTCTAAAATACAATTCGGCTTCATTATTATGTCTCCTGATCTGTTACGCTTTCCAGAATCTGAGAATTTGTTGTTACTCATCATACTTAGAATTGTCACATCCCTCTTATCTTTCCAACAAAACACGGACAATCAATCTTTTTGACAGGCCATAAATTCGCCTTCCTTCAATTTACGATCAGGAAAATTGCGTGGCATTCCAACTCGATTCTTGTTTACAGTTCCACATACGTATGTTTGTTTTTCCAGAAGCGTTGTGGCTAATGTTGGTGAGGTGAAAAACCTGTTTAAAAAACCTTGTAATTCTTATTGAGCAACGGTTCTAATAAGGTAAGCACAACTTTCTCACCTTGCCCACTTTCAAAATTTCCATATTCTGTCGTCGCTCCTGCGTAAACTATGAAGTCCCAAACATATCTTGTATGTGACTCGCAAATTTCGAAGCTTTTTACTTTGAGACGAGCACGCTTGCTCGGTATATATTGCCGAAATCCCAGTCTGTCTTTCCATAGCATAAGACTTTCATCTACACACAGACATTTTCATCTGGGATGTAAGCGTATTTGAATTTGTGGTGAAAATGGTTGATAACACTGCATAATTTATGCAATTTATCATCACCACCGGATGCTTGATTATTGTCTGTAAAATGCAAACATGACAATAAAAGCAGAAAGTGGTTGCAAGACATTGCACTCGAAAAAATGATGTGAAGAGAAGATCTTCCTTTGTAAAGTACGTACTTAGGCACGGTTTTCTAATAATACTTATGACTGTAATAAGTGCTATGAATTGTCTAATTTCTGGATTTGTTGTTGGTTTCCAGTTTTTCGTACGACTATTTTTTTGTAAATTGTCACATTTTATTAAACTACCACTATACCTGTTCGTTTCTTCTACAATCTTGTCCACAAGTTCATCATCGAAAAATACACTAAAGCAGTCGAATGGTGTAGCATCCTATGTAAATTACACTTTATTTTTGCTTGTCTTTTAAAACTGTTGACACGAGGTTGTGTAAAGTTAGAACGATTCCATCACTACTAAAACGCAGACGTTTCGCACTGTTATTTCCACGAGCTCAACCATGTGATCAGCTTCTGTATCCACTAGTAGTTGGTATTTCATGATCAACATCACTACTACCATCACTCACAGTTTCATTTTCTACGTATTCGTCGTTGCTGTCTGATAGTTCAGACTCATCCAAACCTAAGTTAAATAAATATTCAATCATTTGGGACTTATTCAGAGTGCTATTTCTCCCAGCCATTGCAGATGTTGAAACAGTCGCTAATGGTCTACTCTTCTTTGTGATTTCTTTTAAACAACTATTCCTAGAATTGTAATATACTGCTGTGCGAAAACTAGATAACACAACAAATCTTTTGATACTAGTCACTAATTTTGGATTTCCGTACAAGTAGCGACGTTTGATGTTAAAGAAACGTTCCTAAACAGAAACGATGTATATCAGGTCTGACACCGCGGGTCAGAGGTCACAACCCCGATATATGTCGGGAATGACACGGGACAGGTTAAAAGTATATTTTTTAAAGTTTTTTAATGACAGAAAATAATATAAAATATCAAAACACAACTGTCTGATAATGCCAATTATCTATTATGTTGAAAGATTTTGTAGTCAGTTAGAAAATAGAAGACAGAGAGCTTGTGTTGTGATAAATACAAAGGAAATAAACATTGCACTGCTTAGCAGATATTCCATGATCTGATATTTTCAAAATATAGTACTTCCATTTTAAAATAAACAAATTAAGCCCATTGTTTCCGAAACTTGTTACGTCGGGGTCTGTAAAATCCAAGGTATAACAGCGTAGCCATGATTTTACTGTATAAGAAAGTGGTATAAGTTTATATTCTAAAGTCACTAAACTCGCTTTCCAAACACAATTTCTCTTAAAAAAGAATTAGAAAATAAATTACTGTATTTTCCAGCGTATTAGATGACCCCCAACTTTTGAGAAGATTTTCCTGGGTTAAAAAGTCGTCTTATACGCCGGAAAATACGGTAATTGGTATTCTTAATTTGAAAACAGACTACAGTCGTACTTTGGTTAACAAATCCTCTAGAAATGAAGCTCTTCGTAACAAAATTCATGCCGGTTTGCAGAGGAAGGGGAGCTGTGAATAAAACGCAATTGGAGACAGTATTTTATAAAAATATTTTTGTGGCAGCAAAGACCCATTGCACACCAGATTTCACAGTACCCAGAGACTCTTTGTATCTCTTTCCCCCTGCAGTGCAAGCCGTGCGGGCCGCGGTTCGGGTCCTCGGATTCCGAGTCGTTTGGCGTGTACGTCGAGGAGCATCGGAGAAAACCAGGGCGCTTGATGACAAGGCCATTTTGAGGAGCAAGTAATAACTGTAGAGGACATCAAATTGAATGTGACAGCCAAATTCCCAAATATTCTGAAGAAAACCTTCCAGCAATGGTGGGATTGGTGGGGCAAATGTGTATGTGCATGTGCTGAAGGTCCTACTTGAAGGTGATTAGGTAAGTGTTTCCATGTGGCTTACCATTACACTGCTGTACCACAGTTTCCAGGAATATTCTGGCTGCCTGTTTAACTTAAAATTGCAAAAAAAATGCACAACTGAGAAACATAGACGGGATTATATATTTTGAGAAATGTTTTCTCTCTAAGCAGAGGAACACATCTACGTAATTCCTATGGTATTCCTGCTTCCAGTGAGGTATTTTATAATGCAGCTCCCTCGTTAACCAAGTTATTACCATATTCGCAATTGTAGCTGTAAAATATTTAGAATTTCTTTGACCTTATAATTAGTGTCTAACTATTTAGAAGATGAATTGTCTCAAACCAACAGCTTGTGCCTGTATTAAATAATCAAGTCTATTTACATGTTTGTAAGCAGATTTATATTACTAAATACTCCAAGCTTTGTTAATTGGTTAATTAAACAACTAATTGACTGCATAATTGACAATTTAGCTTATTAAGATATCAACTAATTAATACTAATTCAAGAATACTGTGCTTATTACAGGAAAATTAACAAAAGAACAAATAAGTTCCGGTTTTCTTGCACTGAAAAGGATCGAAAGCTGCATTAACAGCAATAACATCAATGGTTCCGAACTCGTCGAAGCCTGTAATGACTTCTATACCAAAATACCTCACGACTTCGGGTAAATTAGTTTTAAATATTCGTCATTATTTCATAATCTGTTATATATTCTTACAAAAGATATTTTAATATACAGTATGAAGAGACCACCTCTCATTAAAACAGTTATTCAATTAAAAGAGGAATTAGAACTTATAGAAGTAAGTAATTAAAATTACTATTATGTAATATTTAATAACGCAACTAGTATCGTCGCGCTTAGATTGTTAAAGAGTAGACAAAACCACTGGTAGTTGGTCGTGGGTTTGCACCCGACCGACAGGCCGGCCTCTCGGAGTTTTCTAGATTTCCTTCGTGTCTAACGCATAAGTGGTAGCTGGTTTCCCATTAAAAATTTTTGGGAGACACCCTTCCTTAGCATGTTGTTCAAGTCTTGTTTTGCTTTAATTCTTTAAGCTCCAAAAATTTCTTTCTCCACACCTAGAGATGAAATTGTTTTTATCCTTTGTGCTATGAGGGGAATTTGTGTGGCAAAACCAGTTGAACAATTTTTCCTTTGGTCGATTTTGTCTGTAACAGATTAAGGCAATTTTGACTAAACTTGCATTTAGAAAGTTAATTTGTCAATCCAATCCATTACTTTACTAAGAATACAGCTGACCCTTGATAATCCGACATGCTCGGTAGTCCGATGCACCTCCCGTCGAGGTCACCGTAGTTTCCGTCCCATTATGTGTCTGCTTGCACATAAGGACGTCGCGGCGTGAATCTCCCCACCCAATTCTTACACGACGACACACATTTCTTGTGTTTTCCGTGAGCAGTTCTGTACGTACTGTATTATTTATACCTATACGTACTGTATGTATATTTATTGGCTCCCATATTTCTTTTAATAAACATGTTTTAGTTAACCGAAATGGGTGTTTCATTTCCATATTAATCTAAGTCACATTTTACTCCTAAAATGGAATATTGTAGGCTACTGCTAGCAAAACAATGCCAAATATGTAATCACTTTCGGTAATCCGACACCCCTTTGGTCCCATACCCGTCGGATTATCAAGGGTGAGCTGTATATTAATTCACGAGTAATGATGCTAATTTAGGTTATTTACTTTCCTTTCTTTTAGCAATAAATATATCCCTTAATAATTTTCTGATAGAAATAAAGTTATTTAAAACTGAATTATCGTTTTGTTTAAATAATTTTTGGCAGGCGCTCAATTTCTTACCCAAAAAATCTAGGACTGGGCTCATTTTGGATTGGCAGGATGTTATGCAGATTAACTGCAATCGAGATTCTGCGCTATTGATAATGATAGACTTTTTTTCCTGCTTTTTGTTGTTTCTTGCCGTCTCTTCAGTCCTCAAAGCAACAAAATCAGAAAATAAAGAAGTATTGGCAATAAACAGACACACATCTCACTGGTAGGGCTCCAAACACGACTGATGAAATGCACTTGTGAAGTGTGTTGGGACACATTTGGTAAAAACAGAATATTTATTTTTATTAAACTTGTCATTATACTCTGATATTTCTTTTACTAAATGCCGGTGAAAAAAGTTGGCTTGTAAACCCAAAGCAGGATAAAGGACTTGCTTCCTTTTCTTCCTACCTTAAATTCAGCAGCGTTTCCTTGCATTCCACTCTGTCGCTTCCTTAGACATATTGTCATACATTTATCACTAATTTTCACGCCAAATATTGTATAAATGATACAAAGAATACACTGAGTTCAGCGTTATATACACATTTCCTTGTCGCAAGTACTTTCGATGAATCTTATTGTCGTCGTCGTCAGGCAAGTACATAAATTTGCGTTTTTGAACTTTTGTTTTGTGTTCTTAACGGCTTTGGCAAAACTTTATGCGTTCTATTCTATATTGGATTAGTTCTATTTAAAGTTTTTTCAGCAAATTTATGTACTCGCCCGACGACGACGACAATAAGGTTTGTCGAAAGTACTTGCGACAAGCAAATGTGTATATAACGCTGAACTCGGTGTATTCTTCGTATCGTTTGTTATACATTCTTTTGTCTTCTGAAATATCTGATTATTCTATTGCATTTTTTTTCAATAATCATCGTCTTCATTTTTATTGTGGAAATTGTCTATAAGTAAAAAATCTTCGTAATTTGGCACGTTCATTTTCTGCATAGATCTTACCTGGGATTTCCACATTTAGTAAAACAATTTGGAATCATTTTTGCCACTTACTCCTCACAACTGTCAGCAATTAATTATATCACTGGCAGCGTCGAAATCCTTGCACTAACTTCAGTAGCTTTAGAGGACAATGTCGGAAGATTTTTCTCGATGGCTTCGAGTTTATGGTTAACCGACTCCTGCATATCCGGTCTTGAACGTTTCGACGATTCCAGCATTCATAGGCTGTATTGAAAACATGGTGCGTACGTGTAAAAATTCAGTTTGATTCTTCAGTTACTTTGTGTAATACAATACAGTTAATTGCCGATAGCTGGATAGGTACCTTAATTTTGAAAGAATTAAAAAAATTATTATTGAAACTATTATAAAATTTTTATGTAATTAATTGTATTTCAGTATTTTTAACCTATTTCTTTTATATTTAGACATTAGAAGGAATTGAAATTGCACTTAATATGATGAACGAGAAAGTAATTAAATTAAATCCGATCGATTATCATTACAAAATGCTAGACTGTGAATTAGAACCATTGGAACACTCCGATAAAGAATTTGAGGTAAGCGTGTAAAAGTTATTGTTAAAAATTACAGTAAAATTGTAATTGTTTAGTGTTATAAACCAGCTTGATTACCAAATTATCTCAGCATTTATAACAGTGATTTGTAATATGCCAAACTCGCTCATTTCTTAAAATTGTTAATGGCCCACCGATGGTCGAGTGGCTAAAACTGTTGAATGTTGATGGTTGGCTGTTGGTCCGTATTGGTTCCGGGGGACTTTTTATGAAAAAAGATCTCCTTTCTATGAAAAAGAATCTCCCCTAGCAGGTCATTCACATATTGCATTGATGTATCCCAATAAACTGAATCAAACTTTGAAATTGTTAGCCTATTAACACGATAATTAATTACCTAAACTCTAATTATATTTAAAAATGAATGTAAAAAATATTTTAATGTATATGAAAATACACATTTATACTACTTTTTTTGTTTTCAGATGGTAGAGTTGTATGTTCAAAATACACACGGCGAAACACACAGGAGCTATTCTCTGTCGGTGACAGATGTCTTTAAATGCAGTAAAAGCGGAGAAGATAAAAATTTTCGTGATTACGGGAATAAGATGCTCCTGTGGCACGGTTCCAGACTTTCCAATTGGCCGGGCATACTAAAACAGGGTTTGAGAATCGCTCCACCGGAAGCTCCGGTGACCGGTTACATGTTTGGCAAGGGCGTTTATTTCGCAGACATGTGTAGCAAGAGTGCAAATTACTGCCACGCCATCGACGAAGGTCTTCTGCTGTTGTGTGAAGTAAGTAAAAATAAATTTGTGTGTAATTAATTTAATGGCTTGATACCATTTGAACAAACACATCAATGTCTAAAGCCACACCGATTGCCGTATAAGAGCTATTTTTTGGCGATTATAATTTTAATTACTAATTAATTTGATGTAGAGGGAGGAATTAGACACCATCTTGTATTAAATTTAATAAGTATAATTTAATTAAGTAATTTTAGAAAATTCTGGAAGGAAAGAATCGGCCCAGAGAGGGACTCGAACCCGCAACTCCTGCTTGCTGCGCAGAGGTGTTTTATTGTATAATTCATCTTAGTTACAACTGCATTTCAATTAAAACTTCTAATACCTTTTTGAGTACTATGTGTTTGTCTGTCCAAGAAACAAATTGTTCCGTGTTACATTCTCCTATCTTTGTTTATGGAGTGCGTGGAGCACAGTTCACATCAGATACATGTTAACTTGGTTAATCGGGAGTCTCGGTAATTGCCAAAACAGCAACAAAGACAAGAGATATTTTATATTAATATCTCACAATATAATCTTATTTACTTGCCAGTAGTTTATAGAAACTTGAAAGCAGTTAGAAGTAATGTTTTTGGGAAGGTTGACCCAAATGGCAAGTATGTATTGTGAATAAGTGCCTTTGGTTTACATTCCATACGCTAACTCTTATTGTATTTTTCGGCAATGATGCCATGCCTGCAGAATGTCGGAGAATGGCGATCAAAGTACTTAGTTGGAAAATTCTGGATCACTCAGCCTACAGTCTGGGTTCCGACACCCTTCAATTACTACCCATTAGGCCCTTTGAAGGAAAGAGATTTACCCGGAATGCCGGTGCAAGAGGTTCCGACATCAATATATTCTGCAGGCAGAATATTGTTTTCTGAAACAAGAGAAGTGTCATCGTGTGGAGGAGGCATCTAGAGAAAGAAACATAAATTTGTACTACAAAATGAGTATAGTTTCATTGTCATTGCCAAAATTACAAACCACCCTTGTATCAGACTTTCGTGTCAAGATGGTCAATTTATCCTTGATAGGAGTTAACATTTTTGCACTCTTGTAGCTCAGTGCAGTGTTTGTCTGCTGTGCATTCCAAACCCTATTCCTACAAGTACAATTACCTGTATTTCGTTTATTTACTTGTTTAATTTAGACTCAATGGAATTTTTTATTTTAATGGCAGGCAGATCGAATTGTGTACTCGATTCTCTATGTTCCATTACTAAAATATTCATTTCCTTCGGAAAAACTGTTTCCTGGGGTAGAAATATTTGAACGCTCGATCATTCATTTAGAGATGCATTCAACTTATCATGCGAGTCAATTTTCGCGGCGAGAGTTCTAGAAAAATAATGCTTCGCATCAGAAGGGTTATACGGTTAAAATAAGTTTGGAATCTCTGTGCTAATTATATCATTTACTTTCATTAAAACTGTTTATTAAGACATTTACAAAATGCAAAGGATAGACTTCATTCTATTCTACTAACTTTTTTTTTTATTATTAGGTCTCCCTTGGAAACCAGAATAAGTTAAAGGACTCAAACTACTATGCAAATAACTTGCCAGAGGGTAAACATAGTGTTATGGGAATGGGAAAAACAATACCTAATCCAGAAGAGGATATTATGCTGTAAGAATTAATTAAGTTATTTTGAATGTAATTTTTATGAAATAATGTAATTTAATTTTGAAATATAATTTTTTAGACCCGGCGACGTAAAAGTGACATTAGGAAAACCCATCCAGGCAAAGGGCAGATCGTATTCTCTCTTGTACAACGAATACATCGTGTACGACGTCCATCAGATTAAGATGCGGTATCTAGTTCGGGCAAAGTTTAATTACGGAAAATAATTAACAGGTATCCTACATTTAAAGAGAAAAATTACAAATTTGTTTTTTCATTATGTATAAATTTAATGTAAATGACGAGCATAATAGGCTGTATATTATACAGTGTACAACTCCAGAAAATAAATTGTTATATCTCATTTTGAAATACGGGACGAAGGTATTTACCCCATCGAAACTCGATAGTGTCGACCGTATATAGAGAGGAGACATCAATTATAAAAACGCATACCGTGTTACCGTCTCTTCCACGGTACGTGGGAGTAACGCGATTGCCAGATCGCCAGAACAACAAAAGTATCGATCCGTTGCTCCGGAAACCTGGATTTCGCTCGGGAATTTTACCTCGACTGTCCGTCCGGGATACGTCGGGCCATAACCAGTTTTCGATAAGACGTGTTACGGGTGCAACTATGAATTATTTTATTTGTAAAAATGAAATTTAAAACGTTTCCCCGACAGCCCAGATAGTTATTTAAATGTAAGCTCACCATATGGATGGACAGAATTGCATCGGCATGCACCCACTTGGATGGTAGCGACAGATTGAGTGGATGGGCTAAAATATTTGGCAAGGTGTCTCGGTACAGATAATGTCTAAAACACCTTGTACCAAGCTGACTATTATATAATTTATGGCATTGTTGCCTATAATTCTTTGTAGTTTTGCATCGGAAGTATTAAAATATTCTGACGGAAATTTGAATTTGCACAAATAATTGTATCCCTTAATTGAAATTTATCATTTTTTTTTTTTTTTTTGTAGAGAGTGGTGTTTCAGGATTTCAACAGCTGGGCATCCAGGTTAACAACCCTGATTTCGTCATACTGGTAGAAATGTTGCCTCCTTGAGTATGCAAGGAGGATTTTTTCCATCTGCTCCAGGCTCACCTTAAACGGCAGCAAACCTACATCATATTATGAATTTTACTGTTTGTAAATATGATCTAACAACAAATTTATATATAAATAACTCAAAAAATTCTCTTGGCTTTTCTTTCGCGACAAATTTAGTTTAAATGGTTTAAAATGCCCACCATTAGCACAAATACACGTGCAACATCTCACCAACTGATCTGCAAAATTTTTCTTATTTTCTGTTATACTATTGTCTGTATTTTCTCCGATGTTTTTAACTACAAATACGATTTTTCAAATATCCCTCCACAAAAAAAATGAATATTTTCCAAGGTTACCAGGTCTCAAGATATCATATTTACTTGCATATAAGATGATCTCGCATATAGGACGAGGTGGGACTTTAATGATCAAAATAAAATATTAATACAATTCTAATTTTATTTCGTTTAACACGAATAAAATAAATATCAAATGCATGTAAATGCACACATTGTCCCGCAAAAATTACGGGAATTTTAAACTTTAAGGAAAAAAATCTTGTAAAATCAATAACGTAACTTGTTCGCGTAAAGCCGGACAGTCGGAAACCTTTTTTGCCAATTCTTAACGGTCGAATCCGCTCTCCATCTGTTACACTTACAAGTTTCTCCAAATTCTGATTTCCAAATAATCATCTGTTTTCACGTGGGATTGGATTAAAACTTACATTGGGCTCCTGTGTGATTTTGGAATTTCAATTCAAAAGCTTTGCTTTTCCTATTGCTATTCATTGATCGGTTTGATTGATCGTGTTCAGTTAACGACAACATTGAATAGAAATTATACCGCCATCTTAGCCGAAAGACCAAGAAACGACGACATCTAATGATCCCTCCGAACGTTGTCGGAGATCTACGGCTTGTGTTTTTATCGGACTGCCGAGGTACTTGAATCTGGAACGAAAAAGTAAAACTTTTAAATTCTAAAGTTCTTAGATTCATTGAAAACTGAAGGGAATAACTAAATTATAATTTAATTGCTATGCAAACCTGCAAATATTCTCAGAAAAGCACATACAGGATCCATTGAGTCAATAAGATTACATAATCAACACATACTAAACGTGAATATTACACATTCTAGTGCGGGGGTAAAATCAATCCTGTGTTGTAATAGACATAAAGAAAGCTACAGTGTCAATAATAAAGGAAACATTTACAGATTACACAGACAATTTAAAAGAAACTTTGGAAGGATACCCCCGAAAACATTTGAAATTACGATGAGACTAACCTAACCGACGACACAGGATCCAAGAGTTATAACTACGCAAAGTATCCAGTATGTAGAAAATGTCCGCAATGCCTCCAAGGCAAGCACGTCAATCGTGATTAAGTTATGTGATTTTTCACTTTTATATTGTTAATAAATCACTGCACGTATTTCAAGTAGTCTGCTTTTGTGAGTATGGTTTAAAGTATTATTTCCAAGTGAAAAACATTGCTCAATGTCCAATAGTGCCTTTTTATCATGTAATATTTAGTGGCGTAAAGTATCCTCCTCCCACGAGAGTAATTTGCACCATAATTTTGATTAGTAAAAAAAAAATAAAGTAAGAAAGCTGCAATACTTAGATTTGGTTAGATGTTTCAGTAGACATTTCAGAGTACATGCGTAATAGAACACATTTGGAATTACAAAGGCTCCTGAAGAAAAAATCAGAATTGGTACAAAGTATCCCCACATTACAGTACATTTACATATGTATGTAATACTTACTTATGGAGAATGCATAGCTCATCATCACTTCTTTCATTTCTCTCTCTAGAAGAATCAGTATTATTCAGTAGAATCTACTTACTGTAATCAGGAATTACCTGACAGACATTTTGGGTCATAATTCTGACAAGTCAAAATGCCATAAAACTTTGTATTCTGTCAGCCACATGTTGAAGTGGAGAGCATAAAATGATAGCATTTCCTAGTCGCGTAAGTAATGTTTATCTGTTGTATCGAGAGCCAGTAATTTTAATTGCCGGCATTCTTTACTTTGATTATACGCTAGTCATTTTAAAGATGGCATGACAGGAAATAGCCATTGAACACTAAATAAATTAGTATTAATTTTAAAACTTTGTAACTTGTCTTAAATATCGGTTAATAAAAGTCAGCACTTTTAGTGATTATGGTTTTATAAATGTTATCCTTGTAGAGGAGTCACAATGAGGGGTGTCTTGTGTAAAATTGACCCCACTCACCCTACAAATGAAATTAGGCAACAGACATTCCTTAGAAACATCATTTAAACACACCGAAGATGCCAAAAGTGGCATCGTCGCACATCTACGCACCTTTGCATATGCATAATCACTTCAAAACTTGAAGTGATAGTGACAGAAGTGCATACTTAAAGTACATATTCTGTCAAAAGTGACAGAATGTGTACTTTAAGTGAATCGAGGATTTCCCAAACTGACTCTTGGGTCACTAGCAACCAATCTAACCGGAGAGGTACAATAATTCGCTAAAGGCCATACAATTGGCGAACGAAACTTTATTAAATATATAGTTACAATAGTCTGGGTAGTTTGGGACACTACTACCCTTAAGCCAAAGTATGTGTACTTGACCATACTGTATAAAATTACACTGGGTAGCATAACACATACACGGTGTGCAGACATGTAGCCAATTATGCTGCCTCGACCGTCACCCCATCTTTACCTCCAAAATAATTAAAAATTTAGAGATAACCTTCCCGGTTATCGACAGTGCCGACATCGAGTGCCCACTTAATAGATCTTCCGTGGTGTTCGGCCAGACCACAATGCCCACTATTGGTAGTTTCGGTTAGAGTCCCTTGTATTTCCATCTCGCATAGGATTCAAGTTCATGGAGGTGTAACATGAAGAAATCGGAATTCTGTCTCTATTGGCGAATTCGGCCGGCTGGTCTACCTATCGGCAGGAGTAGAATAATGATGTTATCATTCCCGTGGAGATGCGAATAACTTGGTACAAGTCACGTGATAACTTTAGGCGTACAAGGTACAATTCAAATTATATTCGTTTTCAATTATTGCTAATATGGTAATGCAGCCAAATACCTCGTCATCCATGTATTCCAGAAGTTTTTCAAGTTTGCTCTTTTATGTCACAACTGATATTGAATAAACTGATAATGTATTCCCTGCCATTTGATGATGAATAGAAAAAATGTAATAATAGTGGAACAAGAATATAAAAGTTCTTCAGCGAACATTCGACTATGCCATATTCAGAGCAGTCGCTACTCTTGCTTTTCAGCTAAAGTAGTAAAGGAAGATTGGACTGCAGTTGTTCTTAGCTTAACGAAGAGTAGAGTACTCCGCTGTCCAAGCAAGCAGAGTACCTCACGAGTACTCTAAAGCAATGTTTTTTAAACATTTTGCTCATGCGACCCAATATATCCCAATATATATTTTCTTTTTAACTCTCCACCACGTGGGCACTAAGAGGGCCTCTTTAGCAAGCCCGTTATGGATTCGGCTAGGCTCACAATGGAACAGGCGGATGGTGAGGGACAGGGCCCGATATATCCAGACGGACCTCACTCCACGAAAAATTCCTCGGGATTTTTCGACACGTTTGGATTCAATCCTGGGTCCCAGAGCCCAGAGGGTAGGCTGCCACCTTGGCTGCTCGGCCATCCGACCTTTGTAATATTGTATCCATGTAGAACAATGATGATATCGAGCTTCATCAAACGACTTCACTTGTTTTTATAATTAAAACTAACGTGAAATAACTACAGTTTTTAAATGAAATTTCGTGCGTCGCCATTTTGTTTAACTGAAGCGGCGAAGAACTTAGGTGCGGTCTCTCTGCATCTCCGTTACTACGTTACTATCTGCTGTTTGTACGCATTTAGGAACGACGGTGAAAGAAAGATGGCGGCGCCCGTGCTATCGATAGTATCGTGACAGAGGGATCTGCGATTTTAAAATATGCGTTTTTAGAAATAAAAGAAGGGTCCCAATTATAAAATTTAACCATAAAATGAATTATCTTGGCGACAGAGCATTCAAAGTAACCACTAAAAGAAATTAGAATGCCGGCTACCATTTCGAAAAAAAAAATTCGAGAAGACGCACTTTCACAACTTCTAAATTTTCAATCGTAAAACCACATAATGGACCCCGAAACGAAACTATCTGAACCACGGAGAACGCCATGTTGCTTTCCACAGTAAAGTACTACTACTACAATGGTAGCGGCCGGATGGCCGAGCGGTCAAGGTTAGCAGCCTGCCGCCCGAATATAGGAACGCACCGTGGAAATTTATAAACGGACGCCGCTCGAGCGAAGTTACGCGGAGGAATAAAAGAACGCACCCGAATACGCAGAACAATAACTCCGCAATCTTAAGGACCTACGACATAAAAGTTAATCAACTGCTACGGAATGAATTTAATATAAATTATTAATATTTATAATTATCAACAGGTTTCTTATAAATGAATAACACTCGTTGCAAGTTATCGATAAAATAAATTTAACTTTTTCGATTTTTTTTTGGGACGCCAAGATCTGGCAACACTTTACGATAAAAAATGGTGGTTAATTTTCGGAGGCGTGTTGTAAACAAATGTGTAAGCTAATGAAATCGCATTACGGACGATGAATTGGCTAAGAAACACTTAAAAATTCGCTAGAAGTTTTCTCTTTCGTCGCAGGCTGCCGAGAACTAAGTAAATTATTAAGTGGATGGTGAGTTTTTGCCGTATTTTCTTATTTTATTCGCTCTCTTCGTTCGTAATATATAGCATTAGCGCTAATTTATGTTAAAATATTAAGAAAGGCCAACGTTTTACCTGTTTAATTCAAAAATTAAGCCTCTTGCATTCGATTACACGCAGAGCATTAGAAGCAGTGTTTGTTATTGAATAAAATCGAGTTAAATTTTCTAGAAACATTTATTTTTCTACAATTATTTCTAGAAACGTTGTATAACTTTAGCATTCTTTAAGACGAATCGACGGTATTGATTTGCTGATTATTTTTAGTTACTTCGCGTGATTTGCTTAAAGTAACTCCTTACATTCCTACATTTCCCCATAAAATGTCACAAAATTTAAAAATAAAGTAACTTAATGACCAATATTTAAGGAATTGAGGTAATTTTATGTGTAGATCTTATTCAATTTCGGTTTGTTTATCTACAGATTCGTAAGATGGAGTGTAACGGTGCTTTTTCGGTTGTCTTACGCGACACAAAACAAACAACAAAATAGAATTACCGACTACGGTCGACTGTTTGAATGGCAATATTCGGTAGCGTAAGCTGCGAGGAACCTGGACTGCTCCTTCCTTTTATAAAAAAATTAAGGAAAAAGGTCTGAATGTGATAAATACGCCTTATGTGTACGTGTGCGTGCCTGCTCTAGACATCAAAGACGCATTCGACAATACGTGTTTGCCCTTGGTTTTAAAACTTATCGAGTTGTAAAATTACCAAAAAAGATTTTCTACTCGCTCGAGAATGTCTTAAAAGACGACGGCCGAGCACAAGTTGGGCTTTGTTAAAAAAAAACCTGCTTTCTAAATATCTGCTGTCCTCCGGGTATCCAGACTCCTATTCTGGAATGTTATTATAAATGACTTACTGATTAAATTATCTGACTGTTTCTGTTTGTTGGTTATAAAATCAGCTATATTGTTAAAAATAATTAATTATTGAATATTTGCCAAATTTTTTTAAAACCCAGACATTTTTGGTATTTGCCCTATTGCCCGGATAATTGATGCAAAAGCTGGACAGGTGGCAACACTTGGAACGGACAGAGCATCTTATTGGTGGGGATAGCCAAGTCGGATCGCGGTAGGGATATAAATATATGATGGTCGTAACTGCAGTTTGTTTTATCGTGATAAGGTTGAAACCTGGGGTATACTTGTATATATGTTCAATATCTAAAAGCTTTCTATATATACAATATCTAATATCTTTTTGTTGACGGTACGGAGGCAAATGTATTTTTGCACTTTCTATTTTCAGCTTCCCTCATACAGTAGGTTCTAGTTAGGTTACTGGCACTATTCAAATATAAGTGGTTGTTTATGTAAAGTTACATTGCATATTGTTGATGGAATAAACATTATACGTGTAGGAAAATTGAATTTTTTATATATTTTTTACGTAAACACAACTAGACGTATTTAAAATAATTATAATTGCATTTATTGATCCGGTAGAAGAGAAAAGTATCACAATGCAGTCGGTAAACATGGATTTTTTTTTCCTATTAAATTTAGCAAATGTAACCTTAATAGATATTAATAATAAATTATAATAATGTGAATATTAAATCACATTTTAATAATTATAAAAAGTTTAATTTTTAATAATTATTATTATTTACGAGGGTAAATTTTAATGCTTGAAATAATTTACAAAATATTTAAATTAAATAATGTCAAATGTTATGTTATTGTAATTCAACAAATGAAGATTATATCTCATGTATGTGTGTATATTACACTTTCTGTCCTGTGAACACTAAGTGGGGCTTTTAATTGTACCCATTATGGGTTTGGTCGGATGTCTAGGGGTGGGGCTCGACGTATCCAGGACTGGACACGGCCAGATACGTCAGCCTATCTCTTGACATTCAAATCCAAGTGTGTGAAATTTAATCAAAATATCCTGCATATTAAACAGAAATAAAGTATAGTTTCTCTATTTGAATTGTTTATGTAACTTACAGTTTTGAGTAATTAAAAACCTTAAAATACTGGTGATTTTTAAACATTCTGAAGTAAATACAGTAGAACCTCTATTATCCGGACTAATTGGGGATGAAGGTAGTCCAGATAAGGAAAAATCCGGATAATCGAAAAAAATAATAATTGAGTGCATATAGTATGAATAATTTTTTTGTCTAGATTTACATATAGCTTCAATATTAAATTATTTTTTATTACGAAATTCAATTAACGATTTTTGTTTAAAGCTAGCTGTTCTTTTTGAAGCTGCTAAATTGCGAATACTTTTAAGACATATAAGTTGTCATGAGTTACACTCGTCTTAGCTCTCAAACCACTTCATGGCGACATTTAAGCACCGAAAAGCTTCAGAATATGCAGGACCAATATCTCTTACTTCGCAAATCTCTTCGTCTTCTCGATCTTGCTCATCTGAGGCAGATATTTCTTTAATTATTTCCTCATCATTCAAAATTTTGAATCCAGGATCGTTCGAATCGCAATTTAACCACTCGGTTACGTCTTCTTCGTCACATTCAACACATATTGAAATTTGTGCTATTGCTTCCGCAATGTCTTCTATACCACTTTCTACTGTTACTGGAATTTACTAATGGTCTTTTCAAAATTTTGTTTCATGCATTCCATCACGTACGTACATAAATAGTGTCTCAATTCGCCAAGTGCAAATCAGCAAATTTGTAGAATTTTTGTTAGTTTTGAACAATCCGGATAATCGAGGTTCTGTATATTAAACTTGGGGCTTTGCCCACTTATTTCCAATATAGGCTATTCATAACTGAAATTTCGGGATAATTCATCAATTTCTGGTGCTGCTGTTTCTATCTCTTTTTTTCTATGACAGACATTTGTGACGATTTTAAGTGTTTTATTTATATATACAATAGATTAAGGAAGGAAATTCCTATCAGAAAACATGGACGTTCATTAATTTTTCTACTTTTATATTCTGTCTGCATCGAGTGCAGAATTTGCAACGAATATATAAAGTTTGTACGTTTTTAACACAGTACTGTGGTTAGTATTATTTCTTATACTCGTAAAAAATAATTTGATAAATTAACAACATTCAATTTATAAATATGATCGAAATTATCGTTGAACAAAAATATACAATGTTAATAATGTCCAGATCTGAAAAGTTCCATAATCTGGAATAATCCGACGTCATCAGGAGTGGTCTTGTGTCCAATTAAAGGTATTTCGTATGTTATTTTTAACATAATTTTTGTAGGTGGATTTATTGTTACCGGGTCAGCATCATTGAGTTGTCGCATACCAATCTGCAACAGACCACCACCGAAAATTCTTGGAGTTTTGATTCTCCGTGCTGCTCGGAGTGGTAGGACGATAGCTTAACTGTCTCGGCCATCTAAGTCAAATTTTCATAAGAACTTTTTTGTAATTGTTATATATATCCAAAGGATATTTTAGAAACCAAAACCTACCCAGCACAAAATTTACACTGAAATAAATGCTTTGGACTCGTAAATTAGCCATCATTGCGTTCCAACCTAACACACAAAAAAAAATTAATTGTAACATAAGTCTAGTTAATTTAGAATCTTAGGAGGCTTACAATGACAGGTTAAAGTAGCGACCTTCTAGTTACTTCTTTTAATACCCTTGCTTTCTACAGAAAGAAATGTTGAGTATGTAACTTTCACTATTCTTATTGATCTCGCGACGATAAAGAAAAGTCGAGTACTTTGTTTACTCGAATTTACAATCTGAATTTTAGCAAGTAGAAACCCGATGAAAGTCTGTCATTGAAAATACCTGTAGTTCATAAACAATATAATTTTATTTGTGTCAGAAGTTATAATTATCCTTAATGTATCATAAAAATTCTAAATGCGAGTATAGAATCACTTTTACGTATATACAAACATCTTTGAACTTAGCTCTTAGTTGAAACAAATGATGATGATATTTTCTTCTGTAGCAAATATATCTTTTGATATATTAATACCGAGTGTGGAATAATTTTATAAAGCCCATTTTCTTGATTTTTTAATTTACCCGATTTAAAATACATTTTTCAGTAGGTAAATAGAATAATTATATTACTTTTTTCTACATAATTTATGTAGTTCTTCAGATTCCCCAGAACAATCATTAAAAATTTAACCTTATTTCTATTTTGAGCAAAGGCATTGCAGAGTTTCTTTCAAATTAACTGGAGTAATAAAAAACAAATTCTAAAATTACTAACTTTTCAAGTTTCTCTGATGCTTTTGACCTCCTTCAAGGTTTTCATCTCAAGTTCTCGTGATAACCTTGAAAAAGGTTGAAAACATTGAAGAAAGAAAGTTGGCAAGCTCTTCCATACTATTGTTCAAGTTCAGGGATCTTTTCACTATTTACAAGATTGTTTTCTGTGATTAAGCTGCTGTTAGTTAATGTATAATTTAACAAGAATTGTTGTCTTTTTTAATCTGTTCTGAAAAATTATTTGGTATTCGATACTTCGAGAAGTACGTACATAAAATAGTCTTGAACTTTTGCCGATTTTTAAATTATAGACAAATAATAATCCTAGCTTTAATTCTTCATATCCTCGATTATAGAAATTTAATGAATTGAGATTTATAATACGTAAGACATCGAGTGGTTACGGTGGCAGCCCTCTACCATATCACCCTGGGCGGCCCAGGATTGAAAAGGGACTTTTCGGGGTTAGTCTGTCTGGCTGTATTGGTCCTGTCCTTTGATACACAGCTGTTCTGAATCTGTCACGAGCTTGCCAAAAAGGCCCTCTTAGTATCCACAGGGCAGAAAGAGTTTTAAGGAATATGTAAAGCACCAGTCAATACTTGTGAAAAAATTTTCTATTTATTACCTGTGAATTACTAAATACCGTATTTATTCCAATAAACAGCAGTTAAAGGATGAAAAAATTTATAGACTGCATTCTGTAACAAGTGCACTTTTGGAAGCATTCATACGTCTCCTTTTATTATGAGTTGCCCTTTTCCTAATCACCAAGAGGGCCCCAAATTCTATCATTAACAAACAACAGACTTCTAGCCTATTCTGCAAATATAAAAGAAACTGGTAAATGATATTTGTCCATTGTCCCATGCAACTTTGTCATATGTTGACCGAAACCACATTCTTTGTTTTTGAGGCCAAGTTAGTTCCAAGTGCAACTGGCCGCACTTTGTGGGAGTGCTGAATTGATGTCGAATCGGAGAGTTTGAAGCTTTTTGCATAATGTACAATACACGATACCCTATTTTGTAGCTTGTGCTCTGTTTTTATATTCCATGGGGTCCTCTAGCACTGTCTATTGGAAGAAGATAAGGCTAATTGTAAACTTAGAAAAGTTCTGGAATAATGATATACATAAACTTACAATACTGCTTTTCTCGTAAGTTTTTGGATTCAGTATTGCAATCTGGGGTTTATTCTTCTGTCAAATATGTTTGATAAGCTTCTTTCTGTATCACAATTGTCTGTTTGGTAGTCTCTAAGAATGCATTTTTTGTTTTGTTTTTTTTGTAATTTTGATTGCTATGTTTTAATTATAAGCTAATAAAATAAGCTCGTATTATTTTAAAGTACTGAAATTTATATTGAATATACCTAAACTTTTTCAATATATGAAATTTAAAAGATTTTTTTCAGCATAATTTTTGTAAGAAATCAATAAAGATATAAGATATCTTCTTGTGTAGTTGGCTGGCATTACCATATTTTCTTTTGTGTACGATAGGGTATAGTTAGAAACAATTGAATGCTCAAAATTTAAAGACCCAAAGATGGATATTGAACACACCTGAAAATGTTAGTCAGTAATTTAATTAATATAGCGGATGCATAGTGAAGTCCTTATACATCCACATAACTGACAACTACAGTTACAAACACGATGTAAAGTTATGTGCTAGGAGAAAGACCACTTGCATCTCTCAAGGACTATACTATGCAATCTGTATTGTGCTAGGATGTAAAATGTCTTATATTTTGTTAAAGGTATAAAAAAAGGATTTTTTTTTTTTAAAGCAGTTTAAAATATAGGTACACCTCGACTTGCGTCCCTCTCGAGTTATGTCGTTCCCGATTTTACGTCGTTTGTCAAAAAAGTATATGGAAAAATAAAAATCGAGTTTAAGTCAGTTTATTCGACTTTAAATCCGTCCGCCATAAACATTGAAGTCGTAATATCACTAGAAAAAGCGTTAAAAGCACGTAAAATCATATTAAAATATGTACATTTACAGTAAATGTTAATACAATCATCATAAATCCTAGGGAACAAACCATGAAAACATCTGTGTTTCTGTGTTGTCGTCTTATTTAGCAGTCCTTAAGTGCTCATTATTGGCGTTTCCTCCATTATTGGCGTTTAGTTACGACATAAGTCAAAACTAAGACTTACGTCGTAACTACACAAGTAAATTCGACTTACGTCGCCTCTCCTGGAACCAATTACCGACGTAAGTCGAGGTATACCTGTATATTAGCGAATCTTATTTAACGATACTATTTATCTTATTAGATTTATCTAAAAAAATAATTTTCTGCACAAACCTAATGCTATTTCTTTGGCCGATATCCGGAAAGTTCAGACAGAGAAAAAATCACCGAATCAAATTTCGATCGTATAGAGCGGTGGTTCTCGACATTTCCGAGGCCACGGAACACCGTTTGCATACTTTGCTTTGCAGAGTATTAGAATCAATATATTCAAAAATCAAGAAGCGATTCAATGTTTACGTTACTATAAAATAATAAAGCAATAAACTAAGAAAATTGATTGTATCGAATAAAATAGTAAACGCGGAATTATCTACAAATAAAATAATATGTTGGAGTATGTTTGAATAAATTTGCAATTATTTTTCTTTTTGTGGAACGTGGGTTTTCCACAGAACGTGAATCAAGAATCATTGGAAGTGCCAGGTAGCATAACTTTTAATTTTTTTACATGGTAAGTAGAAGCTTCGGATTTCAGTCCATTCTGAGACAGTTTATTTTCTGGATTCTTTTTAATTCGAAAATTAATTATGGTATAATTCTGATTATCCAAATTGATTCACGGCAGATAAGTAGATTAACATATAAAGAATGAAATTACAGTATAATGGCATAGTATTGTATATGTACTGTATTTATTTATTCATCAATGTGTCAGTAGCATCCTATTGATCATGCAATTGCACAATGTAAGAGAATTGCAGTGTGACATCGGTGAGAGAGAGACGGGCAAGTGGAGTCCTCGTTTGGATAATAGGAGTTCTACTGTAATAATTAATATTTGTACAAGGCAGTGACTTAACCGACCACCTTTAGGACAAATTACATAGTTTGAGTAAATTATTAGCTTACTGATAGTCCAAAAATCCTACTTATAGATATTTAAGTACACAATATATAAATATAAAAACATTTTACGTCACATTTAGAAAGCAACAATATTAAATACATGTTGAGAATGCCTTACTCACAGACACTTATACAAGCAGAAGACAAACATGAATAAGCATTTAAGTATGAGTTGTTTTGTGAATCTTCCCCAACTGGGGCTCTGGAATATTTTAAGCATAGTATCGCCACTGACCCAAGATACACTTCCTATCCTGTTAAATTCATATAGACTATACCATTGATGGTCGGTTGGTCAAGCAGTTAAGGTGGTAGCCTACCACTCTGTGAGACCTGGGATCAAATCCAGATGGATAAGAAATTTTCAAATAATTTTTTGGAGAGTCTGTATACATTGTGCGCAGTCCCTCACCATCCAGTTATTCCATTGTGGGCTCTGCAGAACTCATAAAAGGCTGTCTTAGTGCCCACAGAGCAGAAAGAGTTATAAATGTTAATATGATATTACTGCATTCTTATATTTTTCATCTGTTGTCATTTAACTTTATAATAAATTTTATTACAGCAGACTTCATCTTACACTCCAACAGTTTAATAAAAGAACATATCACTATTTAGAAATTTACAAATGCTTAAAATTGAGGAATAAAGATTTAAATTACAATTGCAGGAAATGCATCCTCAGAATGTAAGTTTATTTTAAGATTTGCAAATGGGTAATTTTTGCCAGATGTAGTAATTAATTATTATTATTATTTAGGTGAATCAATCTTCCAAATCTACGACAGAAAATTCCATTTTTCACTGTTCCGTTTCCGGCTGCATGTATGCTGATGGTATGGAAAGATATTTCACATCAAAAAAACTATTGAAACAGGTAAATATCAATAACATAATAAATAAAGAGAGTTTGTATCGAAGCGCATTTCACATAGAGAAACTGATTTGAAATGCAATTATTATAATAAATAGATATTTAAAATATCACAAGAGTGTTGCCCGGTAAAGCAGCTTTAATATAGCTGGATAAGCAAGAATACGACGTAGCTCATTTTGAACGAAACAGGCTAAGTTATTGGTTCACTTATCTGGCTGAAGCTGTTTTACCAGTTGACACGCCAATATTTAATGTAGTATATGAAAACACAATTGCTCTATTTGTTGTTTATTGTTGAAAATATCTTTCTGTTTATATGAGATTACTTAAAAGATATCAAGACACAACAACAAAAGGTACAATTAGTCAAATCTACTTAATTCAAACAGAGAAAAATGCAAAAAGTTTTGAGTTATTTTCATGTTTTTAGTGTTTAGCAATATTCTATATTCTTTTCTAATATCACACTTTCTTTTCCATTCCTTCAATTGCTCCAACATGAGAAGTTCCTGTGTTCTAATTAGTCTAGCCATGAAATTCGGATCGATCATTAAAATTCATCATTAAGATTCATCATTGTCAAGGCAGTGTTCTAGACATAGGTCAAACAAAATACTATATATATTAAAAAAAGGATATAATTGAATATGTTAAATGATAAAAATAATTACAAAAATTACAGTGAATACTTGATTCTTTCAATACTTTCGTATTTTTATTTTTCGTTATGTAGCATTTCACCAAAGTCCATGCAGAAAAGAAGTATTTATGCTCAAAATGCCAGAAAGGGTTTGGGGCAGATTGGATGAGGAAACGTCATGAAGCAACTTGTGGAACGGATTGGTGTTGCTCCTGTGGAAATCAGTATGCATCTTGGGAATCGTTAATAACTCACACTAGACGTACGCAGCACGTTATGCCTCCCCACTTTCGTCACCGGCAGAAAAAGTATGATCGGGTTATAAAATCACTCTTACAATTTATTCTATTATTTAATGTAATTTTGATATTGTAATCTTTCTAGATTTTAAAAATATGCCCCCTAAACAAGTTTTCTCACCTTTGGTAATTATCATCCAGCAACCGCCCATACAGATTGTTCCTTCCGTGTTTTCCAGTTCGCAAACTCCCGTTAAGCATCGAAAAATCTTGCCAAAATGTCTGTCCTCTGCACCAAAACAATTTGAAAATACAAATTCTGTTAATTCTTCCGAAAGGACGCAGTCGAACGATTTGTGTAACATCGGAACTCAAACCGATCCATTGTTTTATGATATTGGCACTTGGACTTCAGTTTGCGGAACTGTATTTCCCGAAAAAATTTCCGTCTCTAACACTTACATGCCTTCGGAAAGAAATAATCAGGTTTCGATATCCGCATCTTTGTTTTCCGAGAATATGTCTACTGAGAGATCAACCGATCAAAGTATTGGTAAGATTCAAAACAAAATGGCCGTCGAAACTCAGACTTCGGGAGACGACTTGAAGGAGCAGAGCATCCAAAGGGAAAGCAGAGGTTCTCAGTGTTCCGGAAGAGCCCTGATTCAGCGATCTGATATTCAGAGTGAAAGCACTCATACACAGACAAATGAGAGCACGGTTGTGAAAATGAAGAAAGCATCACTGAAAAGGATTCATGGAAATAATAAAAATAAGAAAAGAAGTGAGAATAAAACAGGAGAAATGAAAAATAATTACTGGTCAAGTTTAAATACAGTCTTGGAAGATGCGTCGGTAGACAAAATCAGCTGGCAAGCGTATTTGTCTCGATGTTCTTCAAGCACCCAGACAAGTCCCAGAATTAAAGAGAAAACAGTCTGTGATTCGGAAACTCTAACAGATCAGCTGTCCTCATCGTTTTGGTCAGAACCGGAAAATAATTTTGCCTCAACACAATCTCAAGAAATATATAGTTACACATCAAAAATTCCCGAAGCCAAATCAAGTGATGACGTTTCGACAAACGAAGAAATATCTCTTAACATCTTGTCTTCTTCTGTCGAACCATTTAATCAACAATCTCTTTCCTTTCCCTTAGAAGAAAATTTCCACAAATTCGGTACGTCAGACCATCTCTGATAATTCCCAGCAGCTGTTTAATATAGAAACACAAACCGAATTCAACAAAAGGTTGTTAGACGACGTCGTACAGCAATCCGTACAGACTGATTTCTATCCTCTTCTTTCTCATACACAGACACAAACGTCCGAAGTAGACGAGTTCTATTCTAACGTCCTGGCCAATATGGAAACCCAAACCTCTGACGAATTTCTGTTTTCCGATTTAGAATTTTCGGATATCGAAACACAGACTCCCTGGAACTACCTGTCTTGCTTAGAAGATGATTCCGAATCTCTGTTGTTAAATCTCGACACGGGCGCCGATCCGTTCGAATTTTTGAAGGACAGCCAGAATAGAATTTCGCCGACTTCTGCCGTTCTGAGCGACATGGAAACGCAAACAAATTATCAGCTGAACACTATCGAGCTGACCGATTCTTATGCGCAGACACTGGATCTTAATTTCTCTGAAGATCTGTTTCGTTCCTAATGACATCAGTCAGAACTTTTTTAAAATGATTCCGTAGTTGTTACAAGTACAGTGCATACCATATTTATTTATTAGAAATTTATTGGTAATTTCTTTATCTTGTATAATTTGTGTACTTATTGTAAAATAATATTTCTAACATTTTTTTATTACTTTGTAATAGTTTATAATTATACATTTGTAAATTTGTTAAGATTTAACTTTTTTAGTTTAGTTAATATTCTGTTTCTATAATTTTTCTTGGCGTAATTCATTCTGAAATTTGAATTGTGTCAAGACAATTTTGGAAAAGAATAACTGCCACCCCCTTTTTACATTTTGAATGAATTGTTAACATTTTTTTAACTTTGTTTGAATAATAAAAATTAACTTAAAACTTCTTTCGAACTGATGATTTCTTCTTTCACTGTTTAGTTTTTCTGTAATTTTCCATCATTTAATTACAATTACTGTATCTGTTAGTATATACAGAGTGTACACAAATTATGGATGATTTTTTAAGACCATATTTTCATCAATACTGAACAGAAATACATATATTACCACCATTTAAAAGACAAATATTTGGATGATAATGATAATCAAAGGAAATGACTATAGTATCTAGCTTTAACTGCCTGTTCCTGTAGTACACAATGAGACAAGAGGACCCGTTAAGTCATATGCAATGATCATTAACATTCTTATCTTATCCAATTCTTGCTTCAGTTTTTTGAGGTGGGGGTTGATAGACAGTGCCACTCATTTAGTTGGCATTTAGCTGTGGTTTCTGGGTAGATCCAAGAACCAGACGACTTCTGTGTTTTGTCAATTGCAAAATCCAATGAAGGAGGGATTCTCCTTCATACTTGTAACATAAAGAATTTCAGCAATTTCCATTTGTTACTATTTCTGCATATCATTCAGGGTGTGAGGCACCCATCTTACAGCAATTCTGTGCATTCCTGGCTTTGTCAAGATGTGGTAAACTGGAAGCTATGGTGCCTACTTTGGCACTCATTTCTTGGCAAGTCATTTGGTGATCATTCTCCAATAATCTCAAAACAACTTCCACACATTTGTGTTGCAATGATTGAATGGCTGTTACCATGCATAATCTCAATATTCTCTTGCCCATAGCAAAAGACTTCAACTCGTCAGGCAGCAGTATATGGCATATGCATCATACAAACCTTCTGCACCACCACACATTCTATCCACATGCAACTTGAATTTTTAAGAAACATTGACTAGGGTATTAAAATAAACACTTAAATATTTAATGTATTTCTCAACCACAAATGTAAGCAAAACAAAAATGCCACCAATACATACATGAATCTTTTTTGACTAAAAAAGATTTTTGGCAATTGCCAGGTTAAGGTCAATTTCCAGCAATGTTGCCAGTTCAAAAAAAAAATAGCCTATATATTATATACTTTTTCAGACAGGACATTATTGATTCACCCTAAAGGAAACTGCTAAAGTCCATGAAATAAATTTCAATACTCTTCCAGTTACTTTTATAAGCTCAAAGGGTTTGTTCTGTAAGTTGACCCTGGTATAATTTAAACACTGACCCTCCTACAATTATTCCTCCTCGTCATTCCTTAATAAGCTATCTGGAAAATGTTGAGGTTCCTTCTAAAGACAAGTAGTAAGATCTTATGTTTTTGTTTTTAGAGCCTGTAGGCTCTAAAAACAAAAATATAACAATGCAACTTTCTCAGCAAAAAATTAAAATTGCCAGAAAAGTTACGCAACTCGTTGCTGGATTTTTTAAACTTGTATGCCTGATTTTTGGTCATCCTGTACATAAAAAAGTTTTCAGTAATATTCCACAAATGATTTCTCTCGAATATAATTTAGGTTTTTTGAAATCATGCCATAAAAAATCATCAGCCAAGTTTGTTTGGCATTCATTGTACCGGTGCCAAATTAATCGGTTACGATCCCCTTTCTGACTAATGACGTTATGCATAGGATACGATACACAAGGAACTCCTAAGACCTGAAATGAAATTCATTTAAAATCCATGTGTAAATGTTTATCATCGTTTTTTAATCGGTGGCAGGTTTATTACACAGGGTGAACTTGGCAAACAATTGCCACAATAGGGTTTTTATACATGAGAAATGAAATATTGCCCTGCTAGACACTTCAGAAGTACAACAGAGGCATTCTGTGCCAAGGTTTTCAGCAGCAAATAACCCCATCAGCTGTTATCATCTGGTTGCATTGTTACATCTGATAAAGAATTTTTGCTCATAACAGATGACACAATGAATTATATTGTCTCTTAGAACAAAACACTGTTTAGACTGGATTATTACAGAACAAGCAAAACTTTTTGTGCCAATGTTTACCTTTAAATTCCATCTTTTTAGTAGGCCCTATCAGTGGCATACCCAGGATCTGAACTAAAGGGGACAACTCATATTTTTTTTGAGTGCAAGAATAGCAACAAACAGCAAAATAGTTCTAAGATTTCACAACAGATGGCTCTAGGCTAGTCACAATAATCATTATTCAAACTGATACTAAATTGTTACATCTGTGCTGTGTGTCAATTACTACACTTTAATTTTTCTTCTAGGGAGGGACAACTGCTCCTTGCTGGGTACACTCTTGGGTCCTACCTTAAATGCATCATCATACCTCTGGTACTGCTTAGGGAAACTCAGGAGGTTGAAAAACTCCAGAAATTTTTCATGGATGGTCCGTTCTTTACCGCCTGACTTCCATTGTTGGCTTGCCAAATCCACGACGGGTATGGGAAAAAAAAGACCATCTTAGGGCAGAGAAATTTCAATTCAGGAAAGAATTAACATAAAATTTAGTAATGTCAATCCTTCACAATAATTCTATTTAGGAAAAGGAATTCATTTCTGGGTCCTCCTTAGTATCTAGTGAAAGTAGAGCCTTTGGTCCTTCAATTTGTCAAGTACAAAATGTCTGTAGGAAGGGACTCACCAGTGGCCAAGCGGTTCTTCATTCCCTGAACACTGGGAGTTCAGTCATGGGTTTGCGCCTCGCTCGGATGGGCTGGCCACATGGCGTTTTCTTGGGTTTTCTCCATGTCTGTAATGCCTAAATAGGGGCCAATTTCCTTTAAAAAGACCTCCCAGAAAGCATCCCCCTAGGCAGATCACCCAAGTATTGCGTTGCCATAACTAAAACAAACCGTAGCTAGGTTATCGCATCATCTGATATGAACTTTGACATCACGATCTATAATCTAACACCCATTCATTATCATATTGAAGTTACGTGAATAATTTGTGGTGTGGCAAATATCGTGTGATGACATTTTTTTTAAGTTAAAGTGATCCTAGAATGCATAGAACTTCATTTTTATAGTTTCTTCTTCTTCTCTTCTGATTTTATATGGAGATACTAGCCTTTTCGACTCTTTCTCCAACTAGACTGCACTCATTAGTCAGTGGAAGCGACCAGTGTGAGTGACGTAGTTCTCAAGCCCCATCATGTGATGGTGGGGAGTGGTGGTGGTTGGAGGCTCGTAAATAGGAATCAATGTTCGAACGTGGTCCAGATCAATATTCATGGACATGCCCAGATCGTGGCATGCACTGGCGTAGTGGGGGCATTGCAACCAGAAATGGAGAGTCGTCTCCTGCTCCTTGCAGTGGGGGCAAGTCGGTGAGTCGGTTAACCGGAAGGAATATAAAAAGGCGTTAAGTGGAGCTGTCTCCATAGACAGCCGGGCCAGCAAAGTTTCCATATGCCGATTCAAGGCATAATCGATAGTACCATGGGGTAAAGGGATGGAGATGGTCCCGGCCCTTACCCCTCAGTTATGTCTACCAGGAGTCCGTCAGTAGGCAGATTGTGTCCCTATGGTACAATGCAGGCCAAGTCGTGCGGCAACGGAGTCTGCCAGATGGAACCGTTAGGTGTATGGTAACATTTTTATAGTTTCAAGATACATCATCATATTTATCCTGTTTCTCACTTGAGGATCCAAGCGGGCTGATCCACTTTGTTTTCTCTTCACTTTCTGGGATGTACTGTGTATAGGTTGAAAAATGTACACATCACAAGATACAGGTTTTATTTGGTCGTCTTCTCATGTATTTCATTTCAAAGTGTTCTTCACACGTCATGTCTGTTCATTAATTTTACCAGAGTATAGGCGAGATTCTTTACTGTCAGAAATAGCAAATTTGACTTCAATTGCCAATAGTAGTTCCATCGAATCGGCATCATTTCTATAGATGTGTTCGGGAAATGACCTAGGTGCGCCAGTGCACGTACGGATCATTTAGTAAAAGAACTGGTTTCGGTAAGCAGCATTCAGAAATAACCAGTTGCTAAGCACAGTGTGCTTCGACTCCTTTTTTATCAGTGCAACAATATGGCTGCTTCCATGTGTGACAAATTTAGTTTTGCAGAATACGAATTTACTTCTGGATGAAGAATTATCTCAAACACATATAATACAACGTCACAACTTTTCGTAATAGTAGCGAGACCTTGTGTTGCTTGCCCGACATTTTGGAAGCATGCACTAATCGCTCAGCAAATTTGCTCTATTACGTCATTTCTTGTGCACCGAAAGTATGATGCCTGTAACGTAAAAAACCCACCCATCGAGTCTATATTTCATAAACATTAATGAACGCTATTATAATTATCATTCGATTCCCGTAAAATAAGTCAATAAATCGCTTAATTCATATTTGAATCATTAAAAAACCAATATGTCTTGCTCGTCTAAAAAAATACGCTCCACCTGGTGGCAGAACCAGATGATGATGATGATAGACGGCCGGATGGCCGAGCGGTCAAGGTGGCAGCCTACCGCTCTGGGGGACCCGGGATCGAATCCGAACGGGTCGAATAATCCCCAGGAATTTTTCGGGGTGTTGTCCGTTCGGATATGTCGGGCCCCGTCCCTCACCGCCCGGTCGCCCCATTGTGGGCCTGGCCGAACCCATAATGGGTCTACTAAAAGAGGCCCTCTTAGTGCCCACAGGGCGGAAAGAGTTTTTAAAAAAAAAAAAAAAAAAGAACCAGATGATGTCATAACAAGCCTCTAGCTATTCCATAATCTCTACACACAAAATACCGATTTGACATTGGAGTCACCATCTTTAGTCCTTTTTGGGTTAGGGTCGTTTTCTGCCACAAAATCCGTACAGACGATGCTGCGCCATATTTAGTCATTTCTGCATTAGGTCTGGTGTTTTTTAAAATAATTACGTCGAACGTTAAACGTAATTATTTCTAAACGAGTTTAACTTTGCTGGTGTAAACCTATCACAACCAAGAATCGAAAGTCAGAGTTATAAATTAACCAATAAACGTTTGCGTACTAAAAGTAAAACGAATGGTAATTGGCTATCTTCCGATTCTCGATATTCCATATTCTTGAGTATATTTTACTCTAGAATATATTGTGTTTAATTACTAGAGTAAAGACATTGCCAACCTCGTGTGCTTTCACCCATTTCGCTCTCTGTATTAGGCACTTGGAAATTCGTGAATGCATTCATTTTGGGGACCGTTCGAATTACAAAATGGCAGGATGCACAGTTGCAAGTTAAATCCAGCAGACACTTAAATAAACAATACTTTCCATGTATATTATCTTTTCATTGTTGTATAGAAAAAGCAGCACGCCACCCGCTACATTCCGTCCATCGGAAATTAATTAATCAATCACGTGATTGTTGTTTGCATACGTCAACGCGACTCGCGGGCGATGCCTTGCGGGAAGACTTTCTATGGAAACTGGCCCCATTTAGGAAAACTCCACGTGGCCAAGCCCATTGACGATGTGCGAACCCACGACCAATGTTCAAATGTTTGCATCCTCTCGGTCATTGGTGGCCCCATCATTCGGCACATTTTAGAATGCGTTTTAAATTGATTCCTGTGAAATTCATCACACTAAAGACACGTTTTATTGTTCCTTTTTAAAATATTTTGATGATGAAAATGCAACACGAATCGATTTTTAAAATGTTCGAAAGCCTCCACTTTCGACTGGATCCATTCACTTGTACAATGATGTACTCCCATCAAAATTTCATAAATCCAGAAAATATGGATTATGTTCCCTACACCACGTTTAACATACCCACGAGGCATTGAATCTGGTCCTCGCAACATCAGTGGCGTAGCGAGGGGGAGCAATCGGGTGTATCATGCGCCGGGCGCCACTCGCAGAGGGGCGCCCAAATGGTCTCCGAGACAAACTATATGTGTTTTTGGAAGGGGGAGGGGGCGCCAATAAAGTGTCGTGCCCCGGGCGCCAGTTATGTTTGCTACGCCACTGCGCAACACCCTTTGAGTCAAGCTTTCGATACACTCGAGTGTATTGAATGCCAATTTCTACAGCTGTTGCAAGATTTCCTGATACCCAATAATTTACCTGTAGATTAAGATACGATGTTGAAGACACCCAAATCGAGATCAGCATCCAAGAATTTTCCGTGGTTTGTCCAGGTTAGTCCTTCCCGACTTGATGTGCTTATTGGGAGCCTGAAACTAAGACGGTTCTGGTTAAAAGGCCCTCTTAGTGCCCTCAGGGCGAAAAGTTAAACAGAATCATCAACGAACTAAATTAAACGTAACTTATACCTAGATACTGTATGCGTCATATATAATTTACTATGAATTCTAAGAACGTGCCCATTGCAACAGACCATTCAGCTAACCCAATTGTGTGTGCTAAATGCATGAATTCGTGAGCTAACACACAACTGTCTCAAACTTTTTAAAACTCTTTTCGCCCAGAGAGCCTTTTTAACATGCCCATTGTGTTCGGCCGGGCCCAGGATGGAGGCCCGAATGATGAAAGTCGGGAGACCGAAAAATTCCTGGACTTTAGTAGTGTTTGTAGTATAACGTAAAACTGAAAGAATTTCTATTGTAGAGCTGATGAAGTGAAAGTAATAACGTAACAACGAGGTGCCGTCACCTTCTCTAAGTAGTTACGGTTGTAATTTTCGTGTTAAGCTACGATTTATTTTACCAATTACATCTCGATCTGTTACCTTCTAACCTGCAACGAAGGACATTTTGTTCGTTATTCGTAAGCCATTGACGTATTTCCGAATATTGATGTGTGTTATCAACGTGACCATAATTGTTCCAATGTAACACGGATGTGAATCGAGTCGGTGACATGTTTTTTTTTTTGAAGAAATATATCTTCTAGGTGTTAATTTTTAAATACAAGAGGGTGCATCACGTGTCTTAACGATTTCCCCGATCATGCGTAATGAACGTAAATAAACTGAAAAATCGATAAGTAGTAAGTGTCATGGTAACGACCCCCGTCATGCAAGTGGGAGGTGTTTATGCAACTAAAGAAACGGTAAGTACACACTTTAATACACTACATTTAATTGTTCTCCGCGGTTTTCACGTCGCGTAACACCATTTTTTTAAATTTGTAAAATTAGTATACGGAAAAAATCCTCATTTGCATAGTCTGTAGCACGCATGAAACTTTAATTATTCTTGTTGAAGGATGAGTTTATTTGTTTGGGATTCACAAAACAATCGAGAACAATTGACACTACACAGGAAAAGACACTTTAACATAAGTAAGGTATTGAATTTCGTTATTTTAATATTAAAAATATGCTAATTTATGTTACAAAAACTGTAAGAATGGACAAAGACCTTGAGGGCAAGCAAGAGAGACCCGTTTGCCCCCAAGGGCATCGTCCATTGTTCCCGAATCAAGATTTTCTGTTGCCATTAAGGGCTAAAGGAATTTACCCGTTTGCCATTTCAATTTTCAGTCAGTTTTAAACAACTTTCCATTAAAATCATGGGAGATGATCATGGATTTTTTATTTTTACATTCGATCCTTTACGTTTGCGTGCCACGTTACGTGCATATAATTACGTAATTTCTATCATGGACGAGGTGTAAACTACCAGTCGCTGTTCTGGTCAGTTCGAATTTTCCAGTGGATTGGCCGGGATAAGTCGGGCCTCAACCGTCACCAACCCCATCGAACTCGTAATGGACACGAAAGAGGCCCTCTTAGGGCCTTCGGAGTAGATAGAATTTCGAAGCAATGGCATGTTTTCTCGTTTTCTACCTTCTAAATCTTTAACGAAAAGTAAATTTTCGTGCTTTTAGAGTATACAGGGAGTTCCAAAAGTCTTAACCGAGATGTAATGGTAAAAGCATGTTTGCGATTGGCTTCATTGAAAGTTGACTAACTTTTGGGGCCAACGTAGTGTTAATTTTGGCAGTGATGCAGACGTTTACTTGGGAATAGTCCGAATTTGGGAAATTGTTTCGATGTTTATTGATTGTAACCTTCAAAGTGAATTCGATAATTATAAATTGCAGATTTAACAGCAAAAGGATGAGAGATTTATACTAATAAATCAAGTAAAACCTTACGAAAAGCAGCGATATAACGAGGGAAACACACACAGACACGCGCACGCAAAATCAATAGATTATATAAATGGAAAATTGTATTGAAGACGTCAAAAAATCAATTCTTAGAAACAGATCTGAAGAAGAATCTTGGAGTGTCTCAATCGTTCAGAATTCAAAGTATTCAACGTAAAAAAATTACGCATTGAAATTCCCATCTGAATCAAAGAAATGCTAGCAGCATACCCCAAAAATGTAGTCAAACCTCAATGTAGCGCCCGTCTCGATTCATTTACATCCAAAAGAATGGCGCTAAAGCGAAGCTTGAATGTAAAATAAGGTTATCTAGCATCAAAGATTTTGCATTTTCTTTGCCATATCAGTGGCGTAGCGAGGGGGCAAGGGGGTGTATCCTGCTCCGGGCGCCACTCGCAGAGGGGCGCCCGGATGATCTCCAAGACAAACTATATGTCTTTCTGGAAGGGGAGGGGGCGCCAATACAGTGTCGTGCCCCGGGCGCTAGTTATGTTCACGCCACTGTGCCATACCTGACAATTTTCTTGGTAAACAGTGGCACGGTTCCTTCAGAGTACCATTTTAAGAGTTGAATTTCGCATGAATCCATATTACGAAGATTTCGTTTATTTTGTATGCAACATAATGATGTACTTTTTTACAGGATTACGTGATCTTTCTTATGGATTGTTACTTAAATTCTCAAACATTTCATCAATTGGAATTACATTTTGTTAGAATTTTGCTGAGATTCAAGAACTGAATTCTAGAAAAATGAAAATATGAAAGAATTGTTTGGTGAGTTATCTTAAATTTTGTTAATTAATATAAAAATTCTTTGGTGTAAGAAGTAATTCTCGATTATTCTTTTACAACAGGGCGTGAATTGTATTACAAGGAAACAAGATCTTGTATCAGCAGCTGCAACTGTTACAGATGTAATCATCAGATACTTACATCCTCCTAAGGTATGATTTTGCAAATTACCATGTGTTTTCCTTTTTATTTTAACTCTTTTGGCTCTGCGGGCGCCGAAAGGGCCGTTTTTCTTGCGAGTCTGTTATGGTTTGGCCGGGCCCACAATGGGTGGGGCTGGGTGGTGAGGGACGGGACCGATGTATCCGGATGGACTATATCCGAAATGACCCGTTTGGATTTGATCCCGGGTCCCCAGAGCAATAGGATGCCACCTTTAACTGGTCGGCCATCCGGCCTTCAAAACAAGTTACTATTACAAATTGAACAAGTATAGAATAAATTTGTGGCATCGACGGTGCTCCGTGTTTTAATTTTGAAAATGCTTTCGACCTGCTTAATGGGCCATTATCGGATTCGTTAGTGGCGACATTGTCGGCCCACTTATGTATCGCAATGTAGAATTACTCATTTCCTAATAATGAATATTAAAAATGTTTTATGAATGAATTTCATATTTGCAAGAGCAATGTGAAGTTACCGTGATCATCAAGGAGTTATTTTCTGTATGATGACTTCATTTGTAGCAATTCGCACCTTAAAATCAATATCTAAAGATTACAAAAACATCACCGATGGCAGAGTGGGTGGTCGGTACAATTATCTGTGTCTGAGATCTGGAGAGCTCATAAAAGATCATTTCTAGATATGTAGTAGAGGGTTTAGCTGAATCATGATTGGTCTTTCTCTTGGAATCTTCTCCTATGAGAGTGTTCCATAAATCTAGAATTGTAGGAGTTACATTGATCTTCATTTATTCTTTTACAGGTAAAGTATAGTGCCAAGTAAGAAGGAACAAATTCTAGTTATTTTGATGGTAAGAACCGGCACGAAGCTGCCAGAGTTTAATGGGCTGCAACCAGATTGCCACGTGTAACTAACGGAAAGTCCAGATGTAGCCCGTTGAACACTTCGGCAACTTCGCACCAACTGTAGGCTCCACCATCAAAATAACTTGAATTTGTTCCTTCTTACTTGGTACCGTGCTTTACTTGTAAAAGAATAAATGAAGATCGACATAACTCCTATGGTTCCAGACACATGGGATATCCTGTGTATATTCCTGTAGGAGTTTACTTGTTTATTACTTAAGAGGGGAGGACAAACAATGCCACGAGTCAAATTGTTTGTCATACATTACAAGAAACACTTAAATCTTGAACACTTACTATGGATGCAAGAACATTTGAACACCTTGCCAATTTTTGGCCACTCCGTATAATATTTTGTTTAATACAAATTTTTAATAATTAATAATTTGATGATTAATTTATTCTGCTCCTTTTTTCCCATCCATTTTAGCAGTTCTCATTAATGAATTCAGACCTCATAAACATCAGCGGAACATGGGCCACGACCAATGTCAGTCTGGAGGCAAATGGAAACCAATCGGACGATGCAGTCGTACGTCTGGTCGTCTACGCAATTCTGGCCATTATGGGAACCATGCTAAACGTACTTCAAATCAGCGCATTGATCGTTCAATACGACTTACACCATTCCAGAAACACTCTGATCGCCAACAATGCCATCTCTCACATGATCGTAACTTTGATAGTGTATACAAGAATTTGTATTGACATATTATCCCGTAACCGTGATAAAATCCACATCTGTCATTGGTCCTGGTATGGCAGTTTGCTGACATTTCTCACGGTTACCTTTAATTATCTAGCAATTGCCCTCGAAAGTTTCGTTTACACCCATAAATTTTCCTATCATACCAAACAATTATTCTCTGGTAAAAAGTATATCATAATCAATATTGTTTCCATTTGGTTAATATCTCTAAACGCCATAACTTTTATAATCATTAAAAACAGGTTAGACATATGTAAACAAAGATATTATAACAATAGTCTGTACCTGTTAATACTGTCTCCTATCATCTTAACTCTAATTATGTTCATAAAATCCCTTCATTCATTAAAGATACAAAATGATCATCTACCCAGCAACGATAACGAACTGACAAAGAAAAGATTTCAGTATAAATTACTGAAAAGTAACAGCATTGCATTTCTGTTGTTTTTAATTCAATGGCTGCCATTGATATTCACTATCCTTCTGTCCGAGCCTAATGGCGTTCGGCATTCTGCCGTCGAGAACCTGTTGATTCTGGCACAGAGCCACAGTTGCTTCTGGAGCCTGTGTTACGTGTTCAGCAATCACGCCTTCCATCAAGCGTTTGCACGAAACATTAGATATTTTTGTTTCAAATCGCACGTAGAATGCTCGAAAACTCTCCAGGAAAAACCTTACGGTTCCGTTAGAGTCCACATAGGAATGGAAACCAGAGTCGGCGAACGGAATCAGAAATTCGATAACGTTCTGTCGGCCATGTTGCCGAACGAGATGCCGCAAGTAAAATCCGAACTGGATTTCTTGTAATATTTTGATTGCCCAAGCGCGTAAAGGTGACTTTAACTGTCTTTCGGTCTTGCTGGCACCAAGATGGTCTTATATGCTCGTTGTGAGTTTGACTTGGCCCACAACCAGTGACTGGATAGTGAGAGATGCATCCCAATATATCTTGGCCAACTGACCGAAATCCCTATTTAAAAATAAATAAAAAGGTAACAAATATTAAAGACACCATTTTATATATATCATAAACTATACAAACTAGGAACACTTATTAACCTAACCAGTCATTAGCGCTAATATGTATCATACACACTACCATTTGCCTTATACCACTAGTTTACACCACTTACCATTTGCCTTATATTGTTTAAGAAGCATGGGTCAATTTGTACACCGAACGTATCCCAAAACAGCAGTTCTCTAAGTTCGGGTGGTCTGTGGATCGATAACTAAGTCACGGACTTACCACAAACCATCTATGCCTCTGTCCACTTACATCCTATAAATATCACCTTAGATAATGCTGGATTGTGCCAAAACATTTTGTTTATCTAATAATCTAATGCGATAGCTGTGACGTGCAAAAATGTTCTGCATAGAAATAGTCATTTTTTCAAAATGCAGATAAGTCTGCAAACGACACAGCACATTCTCGCAGACCGCGGACCACATTTCACAAACCCTAAAACATCAGCCTTAACAAGTTAGAATTTACATACAATCAAACTTCAATTTACCACCATCGATTGTTTGCCTCTAAAATTGGCACTACGTCGAAGAACTCGCCGTAACGACATCTACACGCAAGTTTATCACCAAGTCACGCCACTTCGTGCTTTCTATATTGTTTGCAATGCAAAGTTGTAAATTTGGACGTGTTTTGTATCAAATCAGTAATATTTACGGGAAAGGTCCGTTTGTGCATATTTGTCGGCAATTAAATAGCACCATTCTCGAAGAGCGTCCTCCCGAGAGCAGGGCCGTATCGTTGTTTAACTACGTATATACATATATGAAGACTACACGTAGGAGTGCTATGGACAATTTCATAATTTTCTATTAAATTTTTTCTCAAATAAATATGCAAAAAGTAAAATATATCTATAGAAGCATATATTATTTGAACCAAAAGGTAATTTTCATCACCATATTTATTTAATTACAACCTTAAAATACAGTCCTTTTGTAAAAAAAAAGTCTAATTACTTTTTTGTAATTATGTAATAAGACTTGCTGTCAATTTTCTGGCATCACTTAATCTGGACAGAATTACGAGAGGTCACTTAAAGTTACCGTGATGGCCGGATTAATTCTCCGAACGGTCACGAATAGCATTGCCCGTAGGGTGCGTATGCTTGGACCGTACGTTGCAGTCGGCAGAGATCCCTCTATTTCGTGCCTTTTTACTTACATTTATTTCATAACTATGGTTTCTACGAAAAATAAAGCATCAATTATCTGAAATGTTTAATGTTAGTTCAAGTTTCTAGCAGTCTGTAAATACTTTAAAGTGTTCCACAAACTCTTACCAGTAACTCGCCACTTTACAAACGCAAGAGACATATAATTAATGGTCGGGGATGTACCGTCGAGCCATTATGCGACCTCGGTCGATAGGAAGCTTCGGACCAGAGCGTGCCAGAAAATTGGCAGTCGATCGGCACGATCGCTCAAATTCAAAAGACGGATTTCTTATTACCGCCGTTACTTTTTCTTCATTCAAATGTAAATCGACATCTTGCAATTATTTTTCTGCTTTGAATATGCCACAAGAATTCCTCTCTCCACTAATTTTTGTGTATGTAGTATTTATTTGATTAAATTATTTAATACAGAAGCAAATTAGTGTTTATTTTGGCTTTCACTACTTTCTCGTACTTTCGTTTTTTTTAAATGAATTAAAAACAATTAACGTATACCTCTACTTTAAACTTCTAAATCCCCCTTTCTAGTACCACGCAATGCTAAGTTAAGATGTGAAAAATGAACCAAGTCCTTCATTCTACAAAACATCCTTTAACGATTCATCTGGGACGACGGAACGAGTCTCTATTTCGAATCGGTTACTTCCCGAGCGGTATTCTGGTAAGGTTGTCTCATTCCTTACCGGTTTATACGCTCGCAATATTAATCATCCTTGTATTAAATAATATTTCTAACAAATTCTTTTACCAATCGTCGGACGAAGAAACTTCATATTTAAGTGTTTAATGCCCCGAAATTTCTGTATAAAATTCAACTTATGGCACAATTCCGTTCTACTCTTACTTTGGTTACAGCAACCGGCTGTAAGTAACTGTCAGTAATATAATGCCTTTCTAAACAACAGCACAGTTTGTAATTTAAACTGTGCCAATACCTTTCATAGGACCCAAGGACGATGCCATTGAACAGCCAACTACTGATTGCATATACTCTCGTGCACTTGTATTTAGTTACTATGTAGCAGAAGCAAGATACGTGCCAATTCTGTTTATTGACGAATACCTGAATAACACTAGAACAGCTCCTAAGTTAATTTTATTCCCTGTCACACCAATACAAAGTAAGAATAAAAGTTTTGTCTCTAGCCTGTTAAAGTGTGGGACTATTAAGTTTAAAATTAGGTAAGCAGAATACTTAATCATAAAATTACATTTATTATTCAGAAACATTACATTTCCTTTACTTTGATTATGATTTGTAATATCAAAAGATAATTTGAAACAATTATTTTCAGGTTTATAAAAGTAGACTCGTAACTATTTGTGTTTCAAAAAGTAGATAATATAGAAAGAAACGATAAGACTTTGTACTGAAAATAAGTCGACTATTCTTAAAGATTTAAGCGATTCCACAAGAAACTCGCTTAAATCCTGATTATCTACACTAAAAATACATTTTTCTACCGATTCTATTAGTTTCGAGCACATTAAAGAGAAAATATGTTTTAGGATCGAGACAATCTCTCGGAAATCAAGCTGCACCTCGAGCCGGATTTAAGTACATAAATGCTACAAACACGAGACATTATTGACGTAACGTGATTAAACGTAACATCAAACAATTTACGTCGTAGCGTGGATTAGTATCATCTGCTTGAATAACTTACGTTAAATTGAACGACCTCGTGCGATATATTACTCCGGCGGTAACATACCTAAGTACACAACAAAATCTCAAAAGTTAAATCGCTTTCGACTCGTTCGTTTGAGATTGTATTTGTGCTTTACAAACTAATGTCATTTTGCTGCATGCAACTGTTGGAAGAGGTTATACATATGAATTTAAATCTATCTTTACATTTGGATTCTGAGAGAAACGTGATAGTTTGATTTTGACAGACAACCCACAGAACAGCAAATTGTGGTGAAGTTTTCAATATTTTCACACGAATTTTGAAATATCTGTTAAGCCTGTTTTTTATTTCAGTTAAGTACATTGGTAATACTGTGAGGGGGGCCCTTTTTCCACTGTAGGCACAGGTAATGATGATTTTATAAAAGAATTGTAAATGTTGCTAATGAATAATATTAAGTCCGACCTCTCTCGAGATAAGACACGACTCCCTCGACCTTTAACCGCCAAAATTTATCATCCTAATATACAAACTTCCTTGCAATATTTCAGAAATTTATGACAAAAAGCAAAGAAGTTATTAAGCTTCAAAGAGAGTGAACGAAATTGTGCCCCCTCCCACACTAACATCAATACATATAGAGAAAAACCTCCAAATTTTTTTGCATTTCTCGACATGTCAAGGTACTAGAATATAAAAGTCTGGACGGGTCATTATTTGACTGATTGTTAAACATAACAGAGAAAAAGTATGGCAGAGCCGGGAAAGTAAAAATTGTAAATGAAAATAACGAGAAAAATTTACGTTAAGTCCAACCATGCTCGCACCTGTATCTCCTCAACTTATCGATACCCTATATATAAAAGTATTCCTGCCAAATTTCAAAATTTTTGGTCCACCGATCCCGAGATATAACAGGCCAACACACGTTCGAAATTTTGTACCTATTTTCTTGATGTTTTTGGAACTGGGTCTTAAAATCTCGAGAGATGCAAAAGATCCAAAGGTTCAAAATTGACCGATTACAATACCTTCCCTCTGTTATTTTACAACGGTCGGGAAGCGACGATGGTAAAAATGAACGGCATTTTAACTAGCAAACGGTGCAAATTTTTTCCAAATTTAACACCCGTAGTATTACTAACACACATTCGTCCTGTTGTTAATTCAGTTATAACGACGAGGTGTCTAAATAGTCACCGTACGGCAAGATATATGGCATTCGTGCAAGACCTGCAAGTTTACCATTCGGTACTGGTTGACTGTATAGTATTGCATGCAACTTATGGGTCTCGTGCAATGCTTTACATATAACTTTAACGTCATTACAAATTTCTCGCCGCCGAGTAACTTTTCGGACACCCCGTACGAGTTTATTTATGTAAAAATAATGAAAATTGCACCACAACTTGCTTTTCTGCAGTTTTCTCGACATCTGATGCAATTGTCGTAGAGGTCCATAGAGAATAAAATAGAAAATTATGTCATCCTATCTTTGGTACATTAGAAACTACATACACACTGCATTATAATACACCGTAATTTAAAATTCATCGTGTGAACTACAGCAGTTTAATTAATATTGTTACACTATATAAAAAATAATTTTGATACCAAAATATTCATTATTTCGGTAGATAAAAAAAACCTAGATATTATTTTTATCCTTTATTTTCAAAAATGAATCGAGTATATATACAATTTCGAGTACGGGTATTAAAGTCTTCCATCCGTTTCGACGAAAATTCCAAAAGAAAAATTAGGAGAAAATTAATTAATTCGTTAATTATATGTAAAAATAATTTATACAAAAGCATTCAATTTCTTAAATGAAAATATCAGAAAATGTGCCTGTTATCTTCGAGAATGATTGTCTGTTGAGGGTAGCCTTCCAGTTCGACGAACAGGTAGCGATAATCGTATTTTCCATTAGCGTTCTGGAAATTTTTCATTTAAAATAAATATATGGTCGCAAGAAAAACAAAATTTTATTTGACAAACCGTATTACTTACTTCTTTCATTTCTAGATGAACTACTCCTTTCCTTCTGTTTCCTTCGATGTAAAATTTCATGCGCATGTAATTTAATCCGTCTTTTACGTATTCTAAATGACTGAAAATAAATTTAAATAACTAAAATATAGTGTATAATTTTAGATTATTTCTACCCTGCAAATATTAAGAGGTAAAAGATAAAGGTAAAAGAATCCCTTGAGGCCGATCGTAGACGTTTGTCGAGGAGTGAGGACCTACTGCACTCCCGTCACACGAGTGAGGTGGCCGGCCTTATTCCGACGACAAAAGAAATTAACCTCTGTGTATTTATTGGAAGAGAGTCTAGTTATATCTCGGGCCCACGCAAAATGTAGAAGGCCAAAACCATCTATTGACCGAAATTTAATCCTGATTTGTCTGCTCGATAATCCGGTGTTATAATGCAATAAATCGCCAACACGTGCTTGATACTAAGAGCACCGAGCCCACGGAGTCGATATATACAAGTTTGATTAACCTTGTATGAGACAAATTCTCTTAACCTGTCGGCTGTGCACTCGATAATCCGAAACGACACCGCTGTTGCGTAGACATTTTGTGATTTTTAAAGTGGTTTTTCAATTTGCGGTATCTCGCTTAAAAATTGCTGCAGATGTAATCTGTTTTTGGTTTTCTATAATGTACATATTACACTTTACAATTGTTAACTTCAAAATATTATGTATGTTTAAAAAAATTTATAAATAATCCATTAATTTGTTATATACGTTACTTAGATATGTCTATTTTCTGTCAAATAAAAAAAACTGCAGGTTTCTAAATTGACGTAGAGAAATAATACGACCTATACATTATAACGCCGATCGGCGTGGAGGGTGGTGGCTTTTCTAAATCTAGATCAATACACTTTTATTATTGATTATGTGTATTTGATTCTATTTATACGTTATTTACACTATTGTACCAATAGTAGACTATAATAAGCGATTATTACTTTATTATATTAACGATTATACATGTATTTCTTAGGTATTACGGAAGTACCACGATAACCGGAAGTACTTTGTTTTTTGAAAGATTTTTGGCTGGATGGTTTAAAAAACATGCTTATTTGTTAAATAGGATAAATATACATAAAAAGTTATTAAATTCAAGCTAAAAATAGATAATAATAATGATTTATAATTGTTTGTTTACGTTTGTAGCTGACAATGTAGCTCCGAGTTGGTATAACTTTTTCCAAGAAAGTGCCCACCCCACAAACTCAAGTCGATGCTTATTGGTTAAAGGATAGTCATTTAGCTATAATATACCAATTAGAGCCCAACAGGCATGCTAACTAGGATTTTATTGTCAAATGAACAAAAGAAGGGTCTCCCATAGACTTAACATGGAAAGGAGGAGTTTTGTTAGTAAATTTAAAAATACGGGGTGGTAACAAATATCTTATTCGTTGAAACAGACTTAGTCTTTGTAGGTAAAGGCCAATCAGTGCTTAAATCGCCACCAACTTCTTGATTACGAAAAAAAAATTGACACTTACTCCAACTGGAGTACTGCGCAACAGTTTAACGAAAACCAGTTACTCCAATGGGAGTACTCCGCAAACAACTGGTTAATTTAGTCCCAGTGGACACTATTATTGGCTCAGTGTATATGAGATTTGAATTGACTTACTAATTCTAATGAAGCTCCAATCACCTAAGCCATTACTTCAGGATAAATACATTTAAAACAATATTATAATATCAGTTAATGATAAATGGTGTTTAAAATGAGATTTCACATAAATTCAACCTATCTGTAACATAATACTAAAAGTTACTCAAAGATATTTTTATGTAGATATAAAAAAATCTGTGGGTGAATTTATGAGTACAGTTGAAGAGTGAGAGGAGTCACAAAATCTACATCATTGTACACGATAGGGGTTTTAAGGGAGTTGAGGCATCGTCTACGTGGACTTTAGTGGCTAGTTGTGTGCGAATTGTTCTTGTAAGCCCACTTACTAATAGTGTGAATGAACTATCAGTTTAAAAAAGTTCTGCAAACATTTCCTAAGTCATTTTGTCAATGTCAAAGGTTTGCAAATTATTGTGCATTTAAATAAAGGGAAGTGAGTTTTCCAAAAGCATATCCTTATACACAATGGAGAGAGAGAGTGTGTCAGAAGTGGTTGAAAACTACACACATTTAATAATAAAACTTTATTTATCTTATATCTAAAAAGTTTTTATTAAAATTTATTCTTTCAAGTGAAATTTTCTCTCCAGAATCATGTTACTTTTGCAAAAGTTTATTTGTTTGGTATATAACTGATCTATTAAAGCCTTGGCAATGTTTTTCCCTCTACTCTAGAATCCGGTTTTGCTCTAAAGTGTCGAAACTTGGATCTCAACACAAGAATTTAAAAAAAAACTCTCACTTTTAAAAGCAAGGTTCTTTAGAAAATGTATGCTCTTTCTCGTCTGCAAAAAACAATATGTAGAAAATCAGGAGCACTAAACTTCTGGAATAACTATAAAGACTTATGTGTAGTCGTCAAAACCAAAGCCAAATAAAGCCGTCGGGTAAATCGTACATATATCAGTGGAAAGAAAAGAGAAGAAAACCTTTAACGGGTTCTCTTACAGAAAAAAAGATCTTTGTATACCTGCACACTACATGAACAGACATTATTTCATTTAACTTCAGTCATAAAATAAGATTTTCTTATATCAAAGGATTCTAATAAACTGTATCTTAAAAAAAAGTACAAAGTTCTGATATAAAACAGAAATTTATATGATTATGGTTAAGGTGCCTAGGGCATCGGCTTGCTACTCTGAGATAATTTCATGGGTGACGTGTACCGAATGTTGGATCTGTCCCTCACCTCTGGATGAACTCGTGATGGATATCGTCACAGATTCAGCTATCGCAGATTAAAAGGAAAAAAAGCCGCTTTACTTTTTAGTGTCCGAGGGAGGTAAGAGTGGGGAGGAGGAGGAAGTGGAGAAAGATATTAAAATAAATATGTAAATAATTCAGATATTTGACTGGAGATATTCAGTTTGATTAAAGAAATAATTGTATAAAATATTGTATAATTCAAATGTCTTTTTTGAATCCACCACTTAAAATTCTTCACTTTTGAATAAATTCTTAAATTTTTTAACAGAATAAAAAGAATTTAAGAACCTTTAAAAAATATTACAGGAATTGATGATATTAGAAATTTAATACTCTTTTAATTTCTAGTAACATTAATTAAGATTTACTTAATCTATTTACCTGACGTGCCTCCTCCTCCCGCGAGCCGTAGTTTCTCCGTATCCTTTAATGGGTTCGCCGCACGCGTCGATTATTCTTGCATCTTCCTTGCATCTCTTTAAAGCTTTTCCATATATTACGTTAGGGCTGTGTCCGGAAAATAACTCTCTAAATATGGCGTAAAACATAATTCCTAAAATTAAGAAGACAAAAATTAATTTAATTTATTAAGCCAAATAACAATAATTAAAGAAATATTCATGTAATAAATTATAAATTTGCAACATCTTACTTCATATAATGAGAATAAATGTTGATTATGATTTATTGATATCATAATTCATTATAAAAGTTAAATAAGTAATTAACAAAAAAGCATTGGATTAAAGCAGATTGTTGGATTACTGGATTTTATATGTATGTATATACAGTACATATTGTACAGTAAAAAACCTACTTGGTAAACAGGTTAGTTTATCGTGATCATGATTGTGACTGTTTTGCCAACTGCATGTAAAACAAACAACTAGAGACTGACAGTATACACGTATAATCGGTCTCTTGTCACATACATAAAGTGGTAACACAAAAATTTAATTTGCACCGCCCTGCAGTAAAGTGTTGGATTACTGCAGGTGTCGGACTGTAATACAAAACTAATAGATAAAATATACTATTAAAAGTATACAATAAACAAAACAAAACAATAAAATATTTAGGGAGACGCACAGCAAACTTTCACAATGCTCACAATGACGTGGCGTGAATTGCTAACGATGTCGTCGGCAGCAAACATTTTAATGTATAATTAATTCAAAAATATCGTACATTGTCACATTAATTAAAACTTTCTTTTGTCCGTTGATTTTTATCATTTAAACTATTTATTTTTGTTTTCTTTTTAACAGCTAAACTACTACTTAAAACAATGCAAATATCGACACACGTTTGTTTAACTTTGAGTAAATAAACTATCGGCCAAAGTCCACATCACTGGCTTTGTTAACAATTCGGCAGTCACGCGAGGTCAGCAAAAGGCCAATTTTTTAACTAAAATTATTAATAAACTGTAATTGCATAAACAAAAATAAGAGTATAAATTTTACTTCTATCATTTCTGGCACTTCCATTGATGTAAAATACTTTTAGATTTATAGTACTATTAATTTTATAGATAGCTTTATGTGATTTGACTCGAAAATGCAAATAAACGTATCAATTTTGATCTATCATTCCTTTCAAATTGCTACTAGCCATGCACCATTTTGGTACTTTTATAGCCCGAAGGATCCAGTAATATTCAAAATAACACTCAGTCGGTTTGACAACCACAACGTTTATATTTACAAGACAAATATACAAAATAACATTGCAACTAATTATGCACAAAACACTAATCCAAGTGACAACCGACTATAGCCCGTACAAGTTTCGTCGGAAAAACACATTACGATCTCCGCTAACAGACTTAGTATTAGCAACACCTCTGAGTCAGGAAAAGTTCGTAATAGACCACTGGAGTTCACTTTCACCAGGTTTCCGTCACGCCCTAAGTGAGAGATAGTTAGAACTTCGGTAAAACAGTCCCCGTTCCCGCCGAAACTATTGCTTATATAGCGGCCGGCGTTCGAATCCTCCGCCAATCAAATTCGAATGTTTCCACAACGTCCGGCCAACGGTCACTTTCTGACAGCCAATCGTCCGTCGATCGTCGATTTTAAAACATAACGTTTCTTCTAACGGATCTTTCTAACGGTTCTTCCATCACGAAAGTTCGTTATCTTAAAACAGGGCGGGAAGTGCTCGCCTAGGCGATTCCATACCCTACAGATCTCGTTACAAAATCGGGAGGTGTTTGAAGTAAAAGTTTAAAAATCATCAAATGGACTTAACATTTTGGAGAGAGAAAATGGACTCTAACAAATTCCTCCAATTGTAATGGGAAAAATAACTGCTTAGTAACTACTGCTAATAGCTGTAAAATTCTGTTTACGTCTTTCTAGAAGTCAAATTCAATTGTTCAGTTATTTTACTCTAATGTTTCTTATAAAAATTTTATTTTTAGGACTTTTTGTAACGATTTATATCACCCTCCCTTTAAGACCGATTCAAACTATAATGGAAAATAACACGACTAAAAAATGCCTATCATCGCAGATGTGCTCCTGTTCACACTACTATAGTGTATCGCTCTGATATCGACAAGAAAAGTGTCGGATAGAGTTGTAGCTTAAATAAAAAAAATGGACTGTACCATTATGCTAATTGTGACAAATCACCTATTTAATTTTAAATAATTCCTCGTTGAAATTTAGGAATGGTGATAAGCCTTAAAAGATAATTTGAAAGAAAGCTACATTTAGAAATGAGATAAATTAGATATCGCAATAACATAATTGCAGAAATGCAATTAAATGATCATACAAGTCAAAGACCACACGAGGTGATTGAGATTCACGCTCTCTGATCATTCCGATTAAAAATTTTTCCACAATCATCATGACATGATCGAACATTCGGTTGGTAACACACTGTGTCAGAAAACAAACAACTTATGTCATTAGATGAATGCTCGACTTACTGTTGCCACTGCAGCGAAAGTTAAGCCGAATTTGACTTGTCCGTCGTAAAACGACATCACAATGGCAAGTAGGTCGTGCCATTACTACTTGTCTCAAAGAATCCACCATAATGTAAACCTGCTTTTACTCTCTGTTGCCACGAAGGGTCGAGCCATAGATCACAGTTTTCTATTGCTTTTTTCACCATTCTTCCTCAAAGATTCTTTTTATATCATACCCTTAACATTCTAAGTTCTTCTTGATCTCATCCTTCCGTCTCTTGTGCCTGCTATTCACTTTAACTTCTCTTAAGTGACTCTTCAGTTTCTTTCGTGGAATCCACTCATCTCCATTCTCTTGACAACCAAACTATCAAAGTCCGAATCTTTCCGAAGCCCAGTTCGACTTCTCTGTGTCGATATTTTTCTTACTTCTTTTTCTTTACTCTGTCCTTTCTTGTTTTATTCTAGGCAGTAGTGATGTAGTTCAAAAGAACTACATTTTACTCTCTTTTTTTTTACATTCAACTTTCATGCAACTCTTAAAACAATATACAATATTTTATTGTTAAAAGAAAAATGATAAGATTTACCTGTAATACCAATTCCTCCAATGATGATTGCCAAATAACTTGCATCTTTGGTGGTTTGCTTAACTGTAATATTGTAAAAATCAGTTTAGAATATGTAATTAAATAATAAAAAATTGAGTATAATCATATAGAATCTAGAAATATACATTTGTGTAGCATCATGAAATATCTTAGAATTAACATGTACTGTTTGCTTTATTTCTGATTATTACATTTAACTTAAGATGACAGCTAAACTGCCTTGTATCTAGCTGTCGCGTCAAGCCCATCCTAATCTCGTGTAATGATCGATTAATTTTCGTAACTCTCACCCGACCCGTCTTGTTCGTACGCCAGGTTCCCTGTCGTATATCCAAGCAATGAAAGTCCACTAAATCTGTCTTTAGATTTTATTCACACAAAACAAAAATCAACTATTTACATTAATTCGGTTATAAGAGCATTCCGCTATGTTCCCGCGCTTTATGAACTTAACAACTCCTTTTCTTGGTGTTGCCAACTCTCGACAAAAACCAAAAATTCCCACTATCCAGTGGTACGAACGGGTCACTAGCCAAACTGCTTTGTATCTGATTATTACAGTAATGAGCCATAATTTAGCCCGATAAAAAATCCAACGGATTGTTTGAATAGATGTGAAAGATTAAACTTTAATGTCTCATAATGTATAATGCATAGGGTATTGGAAATCCCCCTTCGAAATCATTCTGTTATCCTGTAAAAAGTTAGCTTCGACTGAAATATTTTAAGCCAGTGGACAAATGAATGATCCAGTCAAATGTAGCTTTGTTATATTAAATAGGGCGAAAATTAATAATCAGTTTACCAATTAAAAAGTCAAACTTTGCCACTGAAACCGGCATTAAATCGTGTAGCACTAAACCAAAGTACTTCAAACAGTAAAATATATCATACAGGGTGCATAGTAAAGTCCTTAAACACTGACATGTGTGAACAATACACAACATATGACACAGTAACAAATGCGGCAAAGACATAGGAAAATGGGAAAAACACATCATAAATAAATACAGGAGAAAGGAATGAGAACACACTCAAAATAATGTGCACACCAGTGTTTCGTGCTTTCTATTCACAATATGTGTGTATGCAAGTGTTCTTTCATACTAAATTGGTCATGCTCTAAAACTTCATAATTGGCTTTTTATGTATTGTGCACAGTTTTTAAGACGGGAGCACTAAAAATTCCAAATTTTACCACTAGGGGATGACAAGTATTCTTGTCTTATAGCACGTAGTCACTTTATTATAACTATACATTACATTTATAACTGCAGTTATATGCATTCGTCAGTTATGTGGTTGTATAAGGACTTTTCACCACATATAGTAATGAGGTCTACATCTATACACAAGTTTTAGTTTGAAAGTCAATGATTTAGTGACATTATTATTTACAATGCAAAACTGTACATTTATTAATCCACAGATACTGAAGGATCCTCTAATATAAGGAATATCTTTCCACGAGTATTTATTAGCATTTTATTTATTAGCAAAGGGGTAGCGTTATTTATGAGAATGATACCAGTACATTAAAGTTTAACTATGCACTTCAATAAAGCATGTGGTTTTGTTGTAACAGTATTAATTTTTTAATTACCATAACTATTAGTTCATTGAATTTGCTTAGTTTATATTAAATAATGACAAAATTATTATTTCTAATTATAACCAATGTAAAGCCACAACAACCGTCACATAATATCGGGCACGAAAGCCCAGTATTATACGACGGTGTGACTTTGTAGTAATGAATTGGTTCATGGAAGATGTTTATATTTGTATAATCAATGTCATAAATGCTTTTAAATACAAACCTTTTTGCCCGACCGTCAACTGTGCGGCGTCTTTTGCTTTAGCAAGAGTCGAAACTTGTTCCTTCGTCGAATTTTTTCTAACCGATCGTAAAAATATTTTATTCGATGCTGCCGTGGACGATTTCTGAAATTCGGCATCGTTCACACCGATATTTAGTAAACCCACCGTCGTGTGACTATGAAGAATTCTTACTCCATTGACAAAATTGGCAGAATAAATATTGTTTTGAGAAAATAATACCTAAAATGAAAATAGAGTAAGTATTATATTTATTTTCTAGTATGTTTAAGTGTAGAAAGTAAAATTAAGGAAAAAAAAAGGTATCATGTTTTACAGTTCAATATAAATAAATATCAATAAATAAATCAACTAAAAAAATCAAATCTGATCTCTAATTTCTATAATTTTAGGTTTACGTATTACTGGAAAGCCAACATTATTATGTATTATTTTTTTAAAACTCTTTCCACCCCATAAGCACTAACAAGGGGATGGCACAATGTTGGGGTCACCAATTTTGATAGAACTTGGTGAGGTTAAAATGCATCCCCAACAACCGACATACGCCAAGTCACAAGGCGCAATATTCAAAATTAAAGAAGAAAATTGAAATTGAAATTTGCAAATCACTTAAAAATCTACTGAATTTCTATCATTTGCAGAGGCTGATGGCTTGATGGGGGTGTGCCGGTTTCATAATCATAAGGTTTGTATTTTGGATTTTGGTGGTATTGTAAGTATCTGAATTTCGATACCTGATTATAAGCCTACAGTGTATTTTCCATGTTTTGTCAACTACCTGGCAACTAACTGTCAACTTTCCACATGAGAACGTACAATCTGTTCGGTTCTCAGACGCGTAAATGACGCTTTCTCATCACCTTTGCCCTAAAGTTCGTCGAAAGGAAAACAGTACTACAAGAATTTGTCAGTTGCCGCCCGGATCGCCTCTCGCCCAGTAACCATTTCTACCTGGTGCGCTATTTCCCCTTGTGTTTTGTGCCGACTCTGGGAATTAACGAGATTGACACCTGGATTATCACTGTTGCTTATGCCTGCCAGAAACCCCAGGACTAAGACTCTCGTTGTTAGTTCTAGAAACACCGCCCTCCGCCCGACGGATTAACCAAACTCCTTTTAACAAGTTATTTATCGTCACACAAACTCTCTCTCTCGGAATCACGTCGTTAGTTCCATTTCCCCTTGATGTTGTACTGTACATATATCATGCTCAAAATAAATATACGTTATGTTTTAGGTAAAGAGGCCTCCGTTATTTCCGGGGCATTGGCCCGTCTTCCATTCCGAATCCGATCGCCCTAAAGCACGACCGCTCACGCGCGACAGATCGTAGAAACGCCGCGGCTTCCGTGTCAACTAAGACACGATGGTGTCAGACCTGACGTGGCATCAAAGAGGTGCCGACCCCCCGGTCACAGTATTGGTGTGTGTGGTTTTTTTTTATCTTATTCTTAGTATGAATTCCATATGTACTGTACATGAATATTTGAAAACAGATATAATAAATTATAAAAATACCAATATTTATAATTTATTTGGAAAGAGGATTAGATTTAAACAAAATTATCATTATTCGAGGCCAATTTTGTTAATAAAGAAGACATTTTTATTAACATTATTCAATCTGTTTGCTTTCTGTGAGCACAATTTTCTGAATGTTTATTGTTTTGTGTGCTTTTACGACAATTAACATTTTTGCAGTGTGCACATTGAATAAATGTAGATTTTTAAAATAAAAAAGTTACACACGTCACTGGAAAAACAACTTGATTAACCTTTAAAAACTCTTCTCAGTCATCAACTAATTTGGAGAAGAATCATTCATACCGTAACACATTTGAAAATATCAGAGTGCTTATGTTTTTTTTTTCTAATGCCTTTGCAACTTCTGAAATTGTCGATGAACCCTTGACTGCAATTAAGTGTTGATTTTGAAGAATGCTTCAGCAATATGTAAATTTTGTAATATCGTTGTGCAGTGATTCTTCTGCAGAACACATTTCGGCGAACAAAACTGGTGACCCCAACATCATGCCGTCCCCTCGTAAGAGGGCCTTTTTTTTTAGCAAGCCTATTATGGGTTCAACCAGACCACCCAATGGGGTGGTCTGGTTGAACCCATAATAGGCTTGCTAAATAGGCTTGCATAATAGGCATCCATTTCTTATAATCCAGCCACCCAATGGGGTGGCTGGATTATAAGAAATGGAGCCCTACATATTCGGTCAGACCAGTCCTGAAAAATTCCGAGGATTTTTCAACCGTCTAGATTCAATCCAGGACCCTCGGGAGCATAGGCAGCCACCGCTTGGCAATCCAGTCATCAAAGTATTGGTTAAATAAAACAGGATTTAACTCCCGTGAAAAAATTAGATTTAAAAGTAGTATTACGTGAGATCAAGATAATTATGGAAAAGAATAAGGAAGTGTAGACTCTCGCTAATCCAGCCATTCCTTGCATGGAGGAGTGCCGAATAACTGACAGTGTACAAGCCTAAAGGCAATGAATGACATTACCCGTTTTTCTTTGGTACAGATTCTTTTTTCGAGGCAGGTGGATAAATCGTATAGTGTGCTGACAAGCAATACTGTGCATTGCTGTACTGTGCATTGTGATAATTACTTTACTTTTGCTGTTTTACTTGTTCAACAACAAATTTAAATAACAAACAGCACTGTTGTTTTTATAAGTTAACTAGAATCTTGATAACCTGCGCAGAGGATGCAAGATTGGCAAGAATACCAGATTACTAAGGGTGTATAGGCCAAAAAGCAATTAACAATTTGACTTGTCACCCTTTGGTACTGATTTTTTTGAAGCTGTATTGTTATTGTAAAAGTACAGAATTAAAGTTACAATTACTCTATTAAATTTGATGTTACGGTTTAACCTACAATGTATTTAAAAACACGAATAAAAGACAACCATATAATGAATTGCGCCATATGTAATAGTGGCAATTCTCGACACCTAGTAGTGTTTTTCAGGGAAAATTTTTACCTAATTGACTTACTTAGTTGCACTTCCATGATATCCTCGTGCTACATTATATTCATCTAACTACATAACATTTTGGTCGAAAAAATTTTCTCCCACTTATTGCAACCCCTCAAAAAAACTGCCATTTCATGCATATTATCACATACAATTTTTCTTTAATTTTTGCACAATTGCATGCAGAGAGTAATTTTCCACTCCAACACTACTAAAAACGACATCACAGAGGGTTTACACCAGGGCTGTGGAGTCGGTAGATTTTTACACGACTCCGACTTTTTCTTACGATTCGATTCAGACTCCGACCAAGGGTGGACTTGTTAACAAAGTAGGCCCGAAAATTCTGACGTTATCACGTGACCTCAGAATATTAGCATCAATAAATATAGTTCTAATAAAGATAGAACGTAGAAACTTTTTTATTCCAAAGCTAAAATATGCCTCTAAGTAATGAGTCAATAGGATAATTTTTACTTTTCTGTTGTTATATATAACAGAGGAAAAGTGTAGTGATCGTTCAAAAAAAATGATCCCACCCCAAATTTTTGCATTTTTGGACTCGGGGCGAGAATACGAAATGTCGAGATACGCAAAAGATTCGGTTTTTTTTTCTGTACGTACGAATGTTAGAGTGTACGGGAGGCACAATTTTGAATCGGAGTCGAATGGTTTAACACAGGAGTTATTAAGCTTGAAAATGGTTGAACTAAATCGGTTGGTACACATTCTAACGTCCATGCGTACAGAAAAAACCCCGAATGTTTTTGCACTTCTCTACATTTCGAGGCTTCCCGAGTCCAAAAGCATAAAAATCTGAGAAAATCATTTTTTGACCGATCGTCGTTCTTTTCCTTTGTTATAGGCCTTACTGTATAACAGCCGGGAAAGTAATAATGACGACGATTCTGATTTTTTTTTAAAAATACAAAATAAAACAATTTTAAAGATTAATTAAACATTAAAATTTGACACATCTACCGAATATATAAGTTCACATTTATTGACTCATTTGATGACGGCATTGGTATTTGGTAAGCGTGTACGAATAAAAATAGTGAATACATTCTTATACAAACAAATTAGTTTAATAAAAATGTTGTACAGTACATAATATACGAGTATATTGGATAATATATAAGTATACAGATACATTAAACTTAAGTCAAGAATGAGAAATGTAACATTTGGAGTGGTAAAAAACTTGGTTGGTGACAATGCTGTGACAATCAATGTTGTATTTTGGATAATGTCTGGATAGTGCAGTATTGCCGTTTTAATATCAAAACTTGAAGAGTGGTCAATGTGATTTATTTTTTCTAGTGCATAATAAATATCATCTTCAAATTTTGTAAGATTTCCTTTTCTGTTCTCATATTAGAATTCAAGCTTAACTTTGAAGGTAGTGACGAGTTTTATAAAAAAAATATAAAAAAACTAGCAGATGAGCCAGATGTTGCTCACGCAAAAAGTAACGATAACGAAAATTAAGATATTTACATTATAGCTGATTTTACCCGTTTTCACTGGGTGCAAGAATTAGGTCCTCTCTCTTCCGAGACTAATTAGAGAATTTTTAGATGGGTCTAAAAGTATGTTCAATTTTTCACAAAAACACCGCATCTAAAATAGCACGGTAGAAACGGAGTTCTTCGGGTAATCCTTAACCCTCTCTCTCTTCCTCCCGCGAGAGGAATTTCGAAAATTTCTTCTTAGTGTACATTCTTATGATGTATCCTAACTGTGTACAAATTTCAACTCTTAACCGTTTGAACTCTGAGCTTATTATTATTACAGCATTATTATTATTATTATTAACCCATCTCGATTATATTATAAGATTGTGAATGCTAATAACGAGTAAAATATTCATTAAGTCCGACCACACTGGAGATATGACACATGACCCCTTCTATGTCTCTACCCTGTCGACCTTTAATAAAGAACCAAAATTTAATAGCATTAATGCCCTTTATACACACGCTACTGTGCCAAATTTTGTTTCTTAAACTTTACTCATTCTGAGATATTGTTTAATAGTTCAGAACAGAATAAAGAAATTAAACAAATTAGACACCAACATATGCGTGTGGACGTGCGAATTTTTCCTTTTATTTGACAATTTTTGGGTTTGAAGGATCTCCAAACGTATAGATTTGCAAAAAACTCGGAGAGTCAAATGTGACACAATTGAAGTACTTTTTCGTTTTTTATATACATAACAAGTTGGAAAAGTGAAAAGGAGTCGGAGTCGGGGGATTTTTGACGACTCCAACTCCGACTCCGGCTAAAATACCAAAACTCCACAACTCTGACTCCACAGCCCTGGTTTACACGATTGCCGCAAGAGATAGTCACGTCACGATTATTCGTTACCCACGTACGACATAACGATACGACAGTCCACAAGTCACTACAACCTCGAATGCCGATCTCTGTAAGATGGCCCAAAGTGCTACGACCTCCAACAATTTTAAATGTGTTTGCAGCTTGATTTCGTGCCTAAAAATACAAAAAACAATTTCCCACTCCCTAGAAACACCTCAGCTGTCCCATCATTTATTTCCAGTCAAACTCCTTTCAAATTAATCCATGCTATCACAAAGTTCGGTCTCCCTATGGTAACACAGTCAAGGACACCGTTCTGTAAATAAACTACCAATCACACGCGACCCGGAAGTAGGCCGATTTCGGAGGGCCGTATCTCACGAAGAGTCGCACGTAGAGGTATGGTTCCTTTGACTTTTTGGCTCGCATGGTTACGGCCTACGGGTCCGATAAGGTCTCGGCCGTCTTATTCGAAGGTACCATAATTGTACCGTACAGTCTGCCCTCTGATAAGGTCCCAACCACCTCATTCAGAACTGCAACTGTACCCTGAATATGATGAAGTCGTTAAAAGTAGAAGTTACTTTTAGTCTATTTGTATACTTAATGTATATGGACCATTTACCTAAAAGTAACATCTACTGTTCCTAGTGTTAAAGGATGAAATCAAAGCAAAATCCAATATTTAAACAAGATTATAAATAAAAAATTTTTAAATTAAACAAATGCACACTTTAATCTTCAATGGTTAATCGACTCACCGAGTTGTTGTTTAGTCCATCTTTACAAAAAAACGATCTAAACAACGAATAAATATCATTACTGAATTCGCCTCAGAATCATGGCGAGCTGGAATGCCGTCTAGCGGAAGATAATTTACATTAAATTAATATTACGTATATGTATTTTTTATAACTAAAACAATTTAAATATTTAAAATTAAAACTAATTTATAATAATAATAATAAACTTTAAACGAGTTTTTAATTAATTCGACAAGATAACATTTTGCTTTTTAAAATACAGTAAGTGCCGCTTATTATAATCACTCTGGGACTACGGTATGTCTGACAACGTCCCTCACTACCCGGCCGCCCCATTGTGGGTCTGGCCGAACCCATAATGGGCTTTCTATAAAGGCCTCTTAATAATTACAAGGCGAAAAGAGTTTTTAAAAAAAATAATAATAAAATAACCCGTATACTACTGATAAGTATATCCGATAACCGACGCGATAACATTATGTGGCTGAAAATATAGATAGACCCAATTTGGAGCTCGTAGTAATGCCGATTTTTAAAATAAAGTTATGTTCTAATAGTTTAAAGTCTTTTTTTTTCGTGTTTTTAACAGTAGCAGGGTGCTGGTGCACCCCTTTTCAGAGTTCTTTCGAGCAAAGCCGGGTATCTTAGGTAGTAAAAAATTTTATTTCCTTCCTGCATCCAGTTCTAAAGACTTCTGAATTTATGCGTAATAAAAGATAAATAATAATGGATTAAGCAGCTGTTGCAAAAGTACGTTTACCTCCTTCGTGATATACAAGTATTATTAATTAAACAAAAATTCTATTTTAAAAATTAGATTAAAAGTAACGGGTAGTATAGTGAGTGGATTTGGCCAGGCCCACGATGGATCTACCAGTGGCCGAGTGGATAAAACCGCTGAACTGTAAATGGTCATGGGTTTCCGCCTCGCCAACAGTTTTATTTATTTTTTTAACTCTCCATTCTGTGGACACTAAGAGAACTTCCTTTAGCAAATCCATTAAGGATTTGGCCAGGCCAACAATGGGGCACCGGGTGGTAAAGGTTAGGGTCTGACATATCCTAACAGACCCCCACCTGAAAAATTCTTAAGGCTTTTTCGACCCGTCCGGATTCGATCCCAAATCTCCAGAGTGGTAGGTTGACATCTTGACTGCTCGACCATCCGACCGTCTATCCTCGCCAACAGTTGGCCACGTGGAGTTATTTTGGTTTTCTTCATGTTTGTAACACCTAAACAGGGTCCCATGGAAAAACCTTCCGGGAGGCATCATCCCTTAACATACCGCCTACGAGTTGCTTTGCCGAATACAAGCAACAAATAAACAAATAAACAGGCCCAGAATGGGTCATCTGAGTGGTAAGGGACGGGGTTTGACATATCTTGAACGGACCTCCATCACAACATGCTAGCGATGGAGGAACAAATTATTCATGAAATTAACAGTAAGCTCCGGAAAATTTGGTTTCACCATCTCGTGCACGAAGTTATTTACATGATTGCAAGAAGCCCTTTGTAGATGATTAGGCTTAAATATTCACCTCCATCACAAAATGCAATAATTTGTTAATTATTCGGCCGGATGGCCGAGCGGTTAAGATGGCAGCCTACCATCTTGTGGAACCCGGAATCAAATCCGGGCAGTCGCAAATTTGCAGCAATTTTTCAGGAATCTGTCCCGGATATGTCGGGGCCCCTATTGTGGGCCTGGCCAAACTCATGCTCTCTTGGTGCTTACAGAGCGCATTGAGTTAAAAGTGAAAAATACCAAAAAAAGGCTCCGCTAACCGCTTTTACGGTCTCAATGTGAGAAAAAATAATATAATTCTATATATATATATATATATATAAATTACAAGAGTTAGTATTGTTGTTTAATCTGTTTACATTAAAATAGAATTAAGTTTAATACTTTTAGTGCACGAAAAAACAATAGAAATCCACACAATGTATATACTGTAAGTTTAATATGTTATTTAGTAGATTGAAACTTTTAAGATTCGGGCCTCATCTATACACTGACCATTTGCAGTTTTTCCAGATTTTTTTCACCAAAAGACGGCCGGATGGCCGAGCGGTCAAAGTGGCAACCTACCGTATAGGGACCCGGGTTCGACAGGTCCGGACGGGTCGATAAATCCCCAGGAATTTTTCGGGGTATGTCACTGGCGGCTAATTACAGAACGATTCCGTACCCGTAGTTCTGTTTTTTACCACGAAATGTCGCTACTTCGTGACATCAAGAAGCTGGACAAGCATAATTCTAAATTACGGTCGGTTGTGACGTCACCGAACCAGGTGACAGAACGCAATCGGTGTAAATACACCACAGAATTAATTTATTACAAAATTTGCTACTGTTCGTTTCTCGAACAACAAATTTGTCGGTTAATGTTACCTTAGGTAGCCAAGATGGCGGCTCGTCTCTAATTCCAGCAAGGAAACAGTGAAACGCATGTTCTAACCTAACTTAGCTAACCTATTCTAATAAATTACCATAATTATTAGCAACCAAATTATTAGAATAGGTTAGGTTAGGTTAGAACATGCGCCCCACTGTTTCCTTGCTGGAATTAGAGACGAACCGCCATCTTGACTACCTAAGGTAACATTAACCAAATATTGAAATGTTCCACAAAACCAAATTCAATTTTCTCCATAGGCATCCTTATTTGCTTTTCACGAGATTTTAAAAAAAACCTAACCCTGGCGAATACCAAGAGTTAAGTGTATCTTGTGTAAATTGAGTGAAGTCTTTGAATCGGCAGTTTAAATTCATCAAAAATTTTCATCGTCGGTAAAATATTAGTGAACTTTTTGTAGCCTCATTTAACAGATCTGCAATGATTTATTTGAATGTTAGGTAAGAAAAAAAAAGATTTATTGAAAATTATACATTTGCAACATATTTATACACACAATCTGTTATTGAATGTTTTCCTTTTGTAGGTACTGTACAGTACTTTCACCAAATGTTGGCATAATCGAACGGAAGTAGAAAATCCTTTGGAACATCAAATCTTAGGACAGAATATAGACCTTTCCTCCACCAGGATTTGCTGTTCTAATTTTACGTGCTTGTTAGTAAGATTTCCTTTTGAGAAGTGCTTGTAGTCCCCAAGCACTATGTTTATTATTTTTTCGCTTATTCTGTTTTCCACATATGTCATTCGGGTTTTTTTTTTTCTTTATTTGTATTATTTTCGTTTCACTTCATGGTATCGCATTGTAAACGGGTGTTACCCGTCGTATTTGTTGATTGGTCGATAACGGAGACCACGTGCTTATACGTCAAACCCAATTACGGGAGGTATAAAAGTTCCAGCTCTCGTCTATTTCGGAACTTTTTTTTGGGGTTTTTTCTTCGAGTTAGATCGACAGTTAAGGTCATATAGGAGCGCCTGTTAAGACAAAGGCTTAAGTAAGACCGTTATTTTAGTCATATTTGATTGTCGTGGTTCTTTCGCGAAAATGTGAAAAAGAAAAAAAATGTACGTAATGTACAGTACAGTACTGTACAGTACGAGGTATACGCTACCTGAACGTCACGACACTAGTGGCATCTCGTGGCAAAAACCAGAACTACGGCTACAGAATCGTTCTGTAAGGCCGCGTTTCTTTATGCAGCGAGAGTGTAGCGAAACGACGTCACGAGCAGTGTTGGCCAATTAGAAACCAGTTTCAGTGTGTTTGCTGTAAAGCGCTTCTCGAGCGCTGCATAAAGAAACGCGGGCCTAATTAGCCGCCAGTGATATGTCGGGCCTCGTTTCTCACCACCTGGCCGAACCCATAATGGGCTTACTAAAAAGAGGCCTTCTTAGTGCCCACAGGGCGGAAAGACTTATAAAAAAAAAACTCCTTAGCAAAAGAGATAATACCTGCCTTCAGTCATGTGAAACTAATTTATGTAACTTGACGTATCCCGATGAGTTTCAGTATCAATATACTTGCAAAAATTCTACAAATATTTAACCGATATAACCATTCATATGACTAGTTAGACGGTCCATAAGAAATTCGTATGCCACTTAAAAGTCCGCGTAAACAATGTCTCGAGCTTTTTTCTTTCGGTATTGTACAACGACGTACTTTTCGCAATTTCTCTTAACCCTCTGTACAGTACACGTAATTAATAGACGACCCAAAACCCATTGTGGGGCTCGCCGACAATGGTGAGGAAAGGGGCCCGCATTCGGGATGAACTAAAGCTAGGCTTTCACCTACAGTAATTATTGGCGTCAGTTTATTTGATATGAAAACGTGCAGATTTAAATGACGCCATTGGACTGGTGCCAATGATCATTGTGCTAGTAAAAGCACGCAGCGGATGTACTTTTCTGCGCCTATTATCGAAAAATATTGTGTCACCAATAATCATTACATGTGGAAGCCTAGCTTTATAGCCCTTGATGGGCATAAAAAGGCTATATTAGCGCACGCAAGATAGAAAAGAGTTAATAAACCATAATCGATAGTAAGATGGTACCAACATATCCTATTTTCGAATTTTAAATGTTATATTACCGAGATATTTTATTGATATTTTTTTAAAAAATTAATTCTTTCCAGCATCAAAGTTTGAATTTTGAGTCCCATGCAAACGCGACATAAAAGTTTTCCTGTGAATTTCTGGCCTCTTCGGAGTCCTAAATATTGATATTACCCATCTTCAATATTTTGTATTTTAATGTATAATTGTATACTTTGTATCCCAGACTTTCGTGTCTTGACAAAAGGGGCCTTATGCAGTTGCATAGTCTGCATCTGTGGTAAATCCGCCACCGATTCTTTCCACCCCGCAAGCCTTTTAATCACGATAGGTTCGTCCAAGTCCAAAATAAAGTGGACAGATAAGGATGACGCCTGATATATCACAAAGTTGAGCACGAATTCCCTAGAGTGGTTGTCCAGTATCCAATGACACATTATAGTTCTCGGCAAAAATAAATTTTAGGGGCTCAAGTAAATGTCTGTAAATTATTTGTTAGAGAATAGACAACTAGGCCAAACATATGTAGATGCAGATTGCGTGGAGAAATCATCCAGCAATGAGATCTGAAAGATTCATTATGCGAAGGCAATCCGAAAGTTGAGTGGCATTCCGCCCAGGTAAATCTCAACGTGGGCAATCACAGCTTCTTCAACCGGGCTCTAACTATACAAAATTTCAAGGAAACGCCAGCATTTGTGAAGAATACAAAAAATCCGGGGCCTCTCGAAACGGCGAAGTCAAAAATTAGCGAAAGCATCACTTTTACGTCAATTTGCCACCCTTTTAAAACATGGTCTATATAAGAAGATCAGGACACGCGTACTGAAGCCGCCATTTTGGAATTTTTGAGTCGCATGTTTAAAACGAACTTGTACGAACAGTCAGTTTGTTTTAAACATGCGACTCAAAAAGTCCCCAAAATGGTGGCTCCAGTACGCGTGTCCCGACCTTATATAGACCTTGTTTTAAAACTTTCTTTTATTGTAAAACTAAACCCATAACGTCAAATTGACGTCACAAGAGTACACTTTCCCGACGAAACCGACAAGGACGCACGTGCCCAATAACAAAGTAACGATTTCCTATTATTAAAAAATAATAAAAATAAAAATAACAGAGCTCCAATTACTATAGAATTTAATTTTTACGAAAAATTTCCGTAACCAAAATTCGAATCACTTAATTATTATAAATTTTTCGCGTGTTATTACCCTTTCCTTCTGAGATTTGTATTAACAGTCGTCAGAAAATTCCGGCAGAGGGAGTAAATTTCAGCGAACGAACTCGGGTTAGAGAGTGGAATAATCTGGAACCAGAGTGTTACGACTGGAGAGAAAAGAAGTCGGTTTCGGGGGGTGAGGGATTCGCTCGTGGAAAATGCACTTCTGAATTATATTTGTCAAAAAAAAAAGTATCTTTTTTTTAATTATCAAGACTATATTTATTCTTATCCATCAAGATTATTTTTTTTCCTTTTTTTATTACAACATTTATAAATGATGTGCTTATTATGCTTACATTGTCGAGGTAAGTCATCATCATTGCAGAGTTCGGACGTCGAATGTTAAGATTCTTGTCTTTTTTTAAGAAATTGAAATTAATTATAAACTTATTTAATTAATTAAATGACGTAAAAACCGTCAAATAACAATTAAATCGGCGGAGCAAGTAGCAACGTGGATTGGTGAAATTGACGAATTTAAGAAATGAGTCAATTTCATATGCAACGTGAATAACTCATTCGACCCTTTTTGTTCTCCAGCATTTAAAAATTTACTCTCGAAACTTAATTAAAACGGGATTTTTAATCGATAAATTCGAATTATTAACTAATTTATTTATTTTTATTTTTTTTCTCCAACTTCTTTTATTAACAGAATGATTCTACATCTACATCTTAATTGCATAACATTAGTACAAGTAATTAAATATTCATATATTTTCAATAAGAGTTAGTTAAATGTGTATACATTTAATTAATTTAAATAAAACTAGTTTAAAATTTTACATAATTAACTTTCGGGTGCCGCGACGGTCGGCGTCGGTGTAATTACCGGAAAAATTTTCCGTGCGGCTTCGGTTTAAAAAATTCTCTCTACTCCTTTGGTTTTAATTAAATTTCGATGCACTTGATTGATTCCCCGAAACCACAGTTCGGCAATTTTCTCCTAAGATCGCTCGCGTTTATATGCCGTATTGTGCCCGCCGGTGCTATCGTATTTTATTTTAGTTTAACGATTTGGTTATCTCGACGGTTATTTCTTTAAAAATTGATTTTCCGGTCACTTAACCTTTAAAGTTGCTGGTTTAAAAAGTTGTATTTGTTCTTTGGGTAACTTTTTAAGGTCTGTATAAATTATAAAGGCTCCAAGTTTCTATAATTAGATGTACGGTGGCACCCCGTTTATTTGGATTCCGTTAATCCGGATTATAAGACGTAATCCCGTCTGGGAAGTACGAGAGATAGACGTACGGAAAACCTATAAATGTGAAAAAATTAAAGAAATAAGTACGTTATTCTTTGGGTGTAATGTGGCTTGCAAGAATAGACCCGAATTTTATGAATTGGCATGTGACGTCGTTATGCATTTTGCGGGGGTGTTCTTTGATTTTACTCAATACCTTATTGAATCTTTTCTAATCTTTGAAGATTTTTAATTATAAATTGTTACTTTCCTGTCGATAAAAAATGCTGTTTTTCTCACTGCAGTCTGTTAAGAAGTTTATCGTTTGTAACCGCATGTATTATTATTATTCACTCGATACGCACGGCGGCTATCGTTTTGCCGAGTTTCGATAGCCTTCGATCTTTTGCAAAGTAAATACCTTCTAGAAGAAAGAAGATGGCTGTTACAATGGATAAGAAATTAGAAATATAAAGTAAAGTGTATATATACTGTGTTATTTATTATGATAAAATTTTGATTGTCTGGATTAGGCCAAGTATTATTTCGGATGGATAAATGGGTTTCCAATGTGTGAGGAACGTAATAAATATTACTAGATACTTATTGTGCTACTAGAAGACTAATTAATCGGATATTAAACAATTTGGACTCAATAGCTGATTATGCCGCTGTATTTGTGTTAAATTTAATAATTATAAATTAAATTTTAATTTAGAATATTTGGGAAGAAAAATTTGGCCTGGAATGGAACTTGAACATGCAACTCTAGCCACCATGCAGATGTGTTACCAGCTACGCTCTTAAGTTTTTTTATGCTCGTCGTATTGCCTAATTTCTTTGGTTTTCTAGTCTTTAAATTAAGTAACAATATTAACTAACAAAAATTAAATAGGTAAAATGAAAAATACTTACTAAAGATTTGTTTCAAAATAAATTGAGGTAAATACGAAAATATTAACAAGTATTTTTATATAAAAAAGCACTGAGATAATAGTTTGCATTTATCTTGTCAGGCATATGATTTCAGGTATCCTGCCAATCTTTTACTTTCACATGCATTTAGCTAACAGCCAGTTTAAACATAGTTTAGTCGTGCTTGAGCTGTGTATTTTCACTGCTGCTATGTTGTTACCACCAGAAAAATCGTAAGAAGAATCACGACGAATTCTGTACACCTCGGCATTGTCTGGCACCAGAGGATGCCGAAATGATGTCTGACTATCTTTGACTCTGTATCTGGTGTTTGGCTACTATACAGTTGTGTGAATGTTTTCATAAGAGTCCATACACTTTGTAATCGGATATTTGACACAGTCTCGTCCGGTATATGCGAAAGAGTACTTACGGTTCATTTGTACAGAATACATTACCGTGTAAAGCAGGGGTCTCAAACTCAAATGCAACAAAAGACCGGTCAAATAGATGTATATCAGATGCGGGTTGTATTCGGTAAAACAAAACATACTGTAAACTAAAAGAAGGCCGTTATGACTTATCAAATATCTGTTTAAATAGATATCCTGTCAGAAACATTGATTTTTAGAAAAGTAATCAGGGCCGTGGGCCAGATACGAAGTCTTAATAGGCCACCAGTTTGCGACCCCCTAGTGTAAAGGATCTGAAAAAGTAATATATGCAATATTAGAGTAAGATGATTCAGCACAAAGTGCAAATTATAGACATTGTACAATTCGATTTTTTTTTTACTATAGATAGCCTTGTAACTTAAAATGTCATCTCTCATGATAGTGATTTTCATACATTTCTTTTAAACATGTGATAGTTTTTGACAGTTCTGATTAAGTCGGTTTATTTTGATGATTAAAATGAATAAATTTTTGAATTTGCACGCTTTTCTTGTGCAATATATTTTTCAATATTCAATTTCTATACACAATCTCGCTAAATAAAAGCCCATACGTAGGACGTTCGCTCGAGGATTCTAGCTTTTCGGCTCGAAAATAAATATTTCTATTAGTACATTACTTTCTACATAGTAAATTAATAATTACTATTCAAATAATTATATTTATTATGTAAATTTTTGAATTAAAAGGATTTGCATTATTTACAAATATCTACTTTTGATTTATTGAATATTTTAAAATGTTTCATTCCGAAATCTTAAATTTTTGTTAGTGAGTTTTTCTAATGTAGATATACACGGTCAGTCATACTTTAACTTAAAAGGTGAATCATAATAAGTACAAAAGTACAGGGTGATTCACTTGGGACTGAACACTTTGTTCAACACCTGACGATTACAGTCTCGTTTGAATAACGTGAATCGTAGTGTATACTTTAGTCGGCTGCTTCGTCACGAATAAATTATCCCGTTTGTGTTTCTTGCTTGTGTTTTCATTCTACACAAATATATTTTATATAGGAAGTGTTCGGTCTCGAGTAAATCGCCCCGTATTATTTAAATATACATTTTAAAAGCATGATCGCGGCTTTCTCTCTAGAAGGAAAAATATTTCTAAACTTACTATAGTGAATGCGTACATCAGAAGTCAATTTTCTTTTCAATGAAAAAGTACATCTACAACATGCTGTAAGTGAAAAAAATTTTTTTATATGTTAATTCATTTAAAATATTCCTTTGTATTTACTAATTAAATCGAAATTAATTGCAAAAGTAATCCGTTAAGTATCCATTTGAAAAGAAATATAACGATTTATATATTTTGTCATCTCGGTCATAAATAGTTTATTTAATAAAAATTTTACGTAAAATTGTAAAAACTGGCCTGTTGTCTTTAGTTCTAAGACAAGAATTTTATAAACTAAAAAAATAAAAGTTTATATTTTGGACAAAATAGTTTCTTAATGACGATTTCCAACTTTTAGCAGACCTTTTCTTGCGGGCTACTATTGGAACCTCATTTTATCCTCTCCTTTTTATATTTTCATACAATTTTGTGGGACATTTTTACTTACTTTAATGTAATGTGCAATCCGACCGAAGGATATGTCTAAATATATCAAACTAGCCTTTAAATTCAGCAAATTTATGTTAAAATGAATGTTTTCTATCTTCAAGACCTACTTTAGATAACGGCAAGGTCGAGGCCGAAGTTTTAAACGCGAAAACGTGTACGTCAGACATTCGGTGCCGCTTTCCCGTAAGCCTAGAAGTTTGACAGTGGCGTTTGGAATGTCGAGCACAGTTTCACCGACTTTCCAAACACCATTGTGAAACTTCTAGGCTCACGGGAAAGCAACACCGAACGTCCGACGTACACATTTTTGCGTTTAAAACTTCGGCCTCAACCTCGCTAACATTTGAAAAAAGAATAGTGCTTGAAACTTTGAATATCAAAGATTCTAGTTTTAAAAATGGACAACCTAAGTAATTATATAGCTAGCAGGTTATTTATTCACATCTTGATTAGACTTTTCCTAATCGCCTTTTCAATATAATTGCACTGTGTTACATGTATCACAAATTATACATATCAAGATATGTATAATTTGTGAAATCTAAGTCACCTTAAATCTTTTATCAGTCGAAATACTTTTGGGGGGACAAGAATTGATCACCAGCTTAATGAGCATCAAAGAATTAGTGAGTGTGTATGTAGATATAATGGGCTTTATAATAGTTCATACTTTTTTATTCTCACCAAATGTTTCTGCTTATTGTTTAGTGCTATAGGTTTATTATAACTTTCAGCTTGCCCAAAAATTTTGGTTAGGATTTGCCCCTGGAAAAAGTTAGTTACTACATTAAATCAGTACATTTTTACATATGTTCCTGATATCTAGTCTGTACTTGATTTTGGCCAGCATCTGAGCCAGCACATTAGGAGTCAGTGTTAATGGTTCCTGCGATCCTTGGCACTTCTATAGCATACACACGATCCTTGTATGCCCACAAAGAAAAAAGTTCAGAGATGATGTCGGTGATCAGGCATATCCAGAAATGGGGGCCCTTGCGATCTAGATCATTCGGCAGTGGAGGTCTGGATTTTCACCATGCAGCAGCAGTGACCTTTTCAAGCTTATGCAAACGAAACTTTGGGTATCGACCAACATTCTCCAACACACGTTATCACATATTTAAAAGATTGATTTTACAGAACAGCTTAAAACTAGGGATGTTTAAAGGAACATTCTGTATAGTCGTGCTTAGAAGTATAATTATGTATGCATCTGTAGGTATCTATTGTTTAAGATTTAACAGCAAATGTTTTTGGCTTGATACCATATTTTTGTGCATATTACCCATGGTAACATACAACCCATGATATATACTTAACAGAAAATTGCTATAACAAAAATAAAACCTTTTGTACAGTATATAACCTGCCCCATGGTTTACCATGTGTCTATCGGAGCAACCATTGTTCTATACACAAAAGTTTGTGATTGCATTTAAAATCTGTATAACCTTTCTCCCTTTTAAATTGTCTTTAAACACACGTAGCCTGTGAGTTATATGCATAAAAATATGGTAATTAAAATATTACTATATAGTTTGTGGAGAAATTGCATTCTATAAAGGATTATATGTATACAAATGTGTAAAATTAAAATCACACGTGAAGACATTAAAAAAATCCTATAAATTTTACATTTAGACCTTGATAATGCCCTTTGTAGTGTAAAGTGATGATGAATACTTGTGAATGGCTCATTCTCGTGAATATTAGATAACTCATTTAGTAACTATGAATTACTAAGTGTACGATTTTGTATTACAACATTATCATTACCAAATCACATAACTCTTAAACTGAAACCTGTGACCTCATTACTATATATAGGTCTGTATGTAGTTCTTATTGTTTGAGGTAATTCAGTTCAGGGCTAATTTCGGAGATGAACAAATGATGGCAGTAAATTGAAATTCGTCTGTACTATATTACCATTTCACTATTATTACATTATGGTGTTAAATATACTATAAAATGTATTTCTCCTGCAGTGTTAACACAGATTTCTTTGATGCAATACGTAGGTGAAGTAATAGCCTTATGCTTTTGCACAATTTTAAGTGTTTGGAATACCAATGCCAAGATTTTGAGCTAACAGTGATGGCCAGTTTTATCAATATTCATTAAAATAGCACTTCATGCTGTTTTTTAACAACTTGTTAAAATAATTAATGTTTTATTAGAAAGTTCCACTTCACCAACATTCGTTAACTCAATTTAATGAGTTGTTTCTTAACAGCTATGCTGAATATTGGATGGGGCTTTGGAGTCTGAATCAAATTTATTTCTAGAGTAGTCTGAGTTGGTAAAAACGGACTTACTCTGACCCCATATTTTTATTGTGTACTTTATGTTAAGCTTCTAACAGGAAAATTAATTCCATATCTTGCATTATAGGAACCTTCTTATGTAATGCAAGATCTTTTTTTATGACTAGTTGTATCCAGAGAAATAATATGCTGTAAAAAATTAAGGAATTGGGGAATAAAGAAGCGAGTAAATTTATTTATGTAAAATTTCTTGATATACAACATTATAGTACTTTAATGAACTGGAAACAAATTTTGCCTTAGAGTATTCTGTATAGGTAGATAACATAAGAGTACAGTAGACCCCCCCCATAACACGGTAGATATGTTCTGTGTTGTACAAGTTACTTAGATTTTACAAATACACGAGCCGTTCACAGCCCGGCATTTGTGCAGTTTAGGGGGTATGGCTGTTTGAAAGGTTTTCTTCCGTAAAATTAATCGATTCTAGACTAATTTGACTCGAACATTTCCGAAACACGTATAATTTTTTGGGGGTAATCCATATAAACTGTGCTATAAAATAAAAAATTGTAGGAATACTTACCGAGTGTGCACCGTTCGAAGACACCATTGCTTAAGCTTGTTTTCATTGTGGAGCGGCTCGCCAACGGCGGATGCATTTCCCAATAAGTTATTCTTTCTCCGAAAAATTCGCCAAAGTTTGGAGACATTATTAATAGAAATATAATTTTTATGGTTGTCGAATAATAAATGTTTTTTAGTAGGTCTGCTGCTCGTTTAAACTCGACGGTTTGTGCAATGTCCACTATTGGTCCAGATTCGACCGATCCTGTCGAGACGTGAGTCGGCCACGACAATCTGTCTCATTGTTATACCGTGTTATACGAACACGATTGCAATTTTTTGTCATTGAATTATACTAATCCGTCTTATAGGGGGGGTCTATTGTACATACATTCAATTCTGCCCCTGGTTAATATTTACAAAGACAAATATTAACAAACAAATATGTATATTTTCCCTCATCCTGTGGCCTTTGTTTCTTGAAGGATTTGAATAACTTTCATAGTTAGGTATTCATTTCTGCATGCAAATTAAGTTGACATTCAATTGAATGTAGTTTTTCATTTTTTTTCTCTCTATCTATCGCTTCTGTTCTTCATTCAGATGCCATAAATTCTGAGTCGGAGTTGGTCTATTGAGTCCATTGCCCCGGTATTGGGAAATGTGATTGAATTCTTAAAAATTATCATATCTCTTGTCTTCAAGCAACTTGTGTGTTAGTTGAACATGTATAATGTGGCTGAACCGAAACTGAAACGAGAACTTCAAAAACTGGATGTATTTACTAATACCTTCAGTTCTGCCGTACCATGTTTAAGTCAGGCTTTCTCCTTAATTGTTGGTCCCTACAAATTTTTCTGGCATTTCAAAACATTTTCAATTTCATACACTTTTAAAGCAGGATTGTTGTGATCATTATTAATCCTCTTGAAATGTAGAAAACCAGGTACAGTGCAATACCTAGGATAAAAATGAAATGACGAGAAGTAAATAACATAACGGAATTAGAACCAAAAGCAGTGGTTGCACCGAAAACTACAGCTGTATTACAGCCTGGTAAATTCCAAACTAGCCTGTTTCAAAAATAGTAATTTTTCTGGGTTTCTGAAAGCTAGATAATTGGTATGTTACTGTATTAGTAAGAGATGATTAATAATCGTTAATTACGCTTGTATGCGATGTTTCTATAAGCAGGATTACTATCTAACGTAACTAATCTTCCACATTTAGTATATATTATTTTAATGTCTTTGTAATATTAGCAAAAGTTGTGATATATTCATGAGAAATATGATAACGTAGAAACAATATCTATCGTGAAAGTAAAGCCTGGACTCCACATTACCTGAAAACAAACTCAGAAACAGAATTGAAACATAGTTTTCGTTTCAGTTATGTTTTCGTTTTAACTTGACTCCACTAGCACGTTACGTGGAAATGTGCCATCTGTTGATCCATTCTGTAATTCTTGTAAAGAGTCAAACTTGGACGACGTTGCGGATTTTGCCATGCTTTCTCTGCATTTATTAATAAGAATGAAATTGTAATAATCTTTGAATTATTTACATTTTTTGTCGTACAGACATCTGCATTTTCTAACTTCTTCGACGAATAATTCCGAATCTATTTCTTTCCTCATCCTTTTCTCTACACTTTCCGCCATTACGGCAATCAAATTACACGTGACTACGCGTCACAAATCCTTGCGTTTTTATTGGCTGCAGCACGACAGAAGTGCAAAACGGAAAAGTTAAATAATTTTTAACTCTGCTTTCAGTCTTGTTTCTGTCCAACTGAATGTTCCAAAACTGAAAGTTTCGTCAGTTTGGCTTTCAGTTTTACGATTACGTCGCGGATTACGGTAATGTGGAGTCCAGGCTTAAGATTGTATTCGTGCTTTGCCCGTAGATGTTTCATTTATACCTTCCACCTTTAAAACGTGTCATTGGAGCTTTATCCTGATCGGTCAGTTTTGATTTGTCTGGCAATTGACAGAAAAGTCAAGTTGGAGAAAACTTTTCTGCCAGCCTATTATAACAGCAATCGACAGGTCTTGTTGTTATAACTGCCTGTCAGCCATCAAAACAGGATCAAGCAGATCTAGTTAAATCCTGCCTTATACATTGAGTAGCCATGGATCTTTCATTATTTTAAAAGAAAGAATTAAGCTGTAGAATGTTTTTCAGGTTTATAAATAACAGCCGAAGAACATCTATATATAAGCTAAAATATCCAAATTTTTTTGGTAATATATAGTCTGTCTAAAAAGTAACCAGACTGGTTCCAGGAATAATGTAAAAATTGGGCTACAAATTTTTACTAGTTACGTTCTACATCTTCCATTCCCTTGTTATATTCATTTGAATGTCTTTTAAATCATTGCACTTAGGTCTGTTTGTGTAAATTTTGAGCTTTGTGAAAGATTGTCTGTAGGGGCCAGGAATAGCATGAATATGGAGGATATGAAAGTACTGAGACCTGCCTGCGAGCCAAAAATTAGGCAACAATGCCAGCTGAACTCGCAGGAATATTGTCACGCGACAGAAGTCTCCCGGTACGAGTCTGACCCGGCATACCGAATGTGTTTCAAAAGCCGATCCAGGACTTTGATATAATATTGTGATGTTACTGTGAATCGAGCTATGTGCATTGTAAAAGATGATTAACAGGTTTTGATCTTCTATTTTTTTTTTTTAACTTTGTTAGTTGGTGTTCTCCTGGGCCAATCCATTTAGCACTTATTTTTGTTTGCTTGGTTCATAGTGATGATACCATATTTTGTCACCTGTGACAATTTTCTAGAGGAAATTGTTGTCAAAACCTGTCATGTCAATGACATCTTGGCAAGCTTCCATGTGCTGCTGCTTTTATTCAGGTGATAATGAGTGAAAGACAAATCTTTAACACATTTTTCTGTTTTTGTAACTTCTCTCGAACAGTGATGTATTAAGAATTTTTACTGATGTTCAGTTGTTCTATTGTTTGGCATGTCACACAACAATCTCAGAAGAGAGCAAAATTTGACAACATTTTCATTAGCAGTGTCTATTGTTAGGTGGCTGTTCTGGATTACCTTGAGTTAACATTCTGCCTCCACTGGTCTATCAGAATCGTTCAAAGACCTTTGTAAAACCCGGACATTCATCCCTGTAAGCTTGTTTCAATAACTAGAAGATTTCTGTCAGTTTTTCCATGTTTAACACAATTTAATGGCTATACAGGGCATTGCAAGAATTGTAAAGTGGGAAAATGACACCAACTTCTCACACAATCCCTGGGAAGGATAATTTAACACACTAAAAACCTTTTCTATATCCCAGTACGAATAGCTTTAGATAAAAACTAACGTTTTCCACCAAAACTTGGTCTTCGTCAAGCTATCGACCAGTATGAAATTTGAAACTGGAATTTGAACGACGTGTTTAAAATTATTTTAAATTTCAAATTATTTAAAAATTGGAAATTAATTTTTGCCGTACATGCTACCGAAGTGATAAAAATATTGTTACATCCTCACAAATAAATAATACGACGTATTTGCTGGTGTGGAAACATTAGCAACGTGCTAGTGTTGTTTACGCTTTTTTCTCGTAGCACCATGCCTCCATGCATACGAAATATTGGTGGCGGCGCCATGCAGCCAGGCCCTTGACTTTCATAGAATATTGAGTCCATGTGGGAGTTAACTCCTATATGTTTTCAGTATTCAGATTACACCAGTTTTTCCCAAACCTTTTTGTGCTATGCCCCACGTAAGCCTTTCTAAAATTCTTATTCCCCCCCTAACATATACACTTAATTGTCACAGTTTTGTCGTAACTACGATAAAATCCGATCCTTTCGTCAAAGTCTCTTGCACTTTCCAGTCATTGCCAAACGCGACCTGAAACGCCACAACTCACGTCTGTCCACCTCAAGGCCTGGGCAAAGAATGTCCTTACCCCTCTTTCACCGGCATCAGGGCTTCATTCGTCTCTCTGTTCTCGGTGGTTCCCAGAATTGTTAATCCCATTCCAAGGGAAAAGGGTTATAAAGGAAACCTGGTATTGTGATTTTATCTATTACTTTATCTTTTTTTTTTTTTTTTTTTTTGACTTGATCATAGAAGAGCAAAATAATTATTTTAAGCGTCTTGGTTCGTTGTAACTCGTCCTGGTGCCGGAGCAGCAATATAGACAGTTGCCCGGAATGCTATTAACAGCGAGAAAAATCTTATTAGATATTTTTCAATGATAATATATGAGGATTTATTTTTAAACTCTTATCAAAATATATCAATATTGATGTAAGCATGCACATTTGAATAACAATTGAATTATCGTCAGCAGGAAGAGTTAATTGTTTAATATTTTAAATAATAGTGCTACAGTTCCCACAATCAATTAAATTATCAATGATCTTAGTGATATGTTGATGTAGGCATTGAAGCTTAAAGATAAAGTAGCAAAGACGTAACATTATTATTTATTGTTGAGAATATAAATAAAATATAAATAGTAGTTAAGATTACTTTTAAAAAACATGCTGTTAATGTTACATTTATGTATTTAACCTTTGATTACGATAGTTATTTTTCTTATATAATAATAACTGACGAAAGTCATTGAAAGTATTTTTATTGAATAGAACTTACTACTGTAATAAATCTTGATTTACCCTTCAATTGTCTAGTCTTATAGCCAATTGATGATTTAATTATATAAAATTATTTAATTTGTCGAATGGAATATTTTTTTTGTAATGATACAGAGCAATAGTTTCACTGTTTGATTAGATGCTGTAGTTTTTGTTGTTAATCGCGTGTCAAATTGTAACAAATACAGGGTCTTCCAAAAAGAATGCTACCATTATAAACTATTGTAATTATATTATTATATGAGAATGTTGGACAGTTTTCTAATTTTTTATCGTACAATACAAGTTTCAATGCCTGTTATAATTTCTTAACGTGCACCTTGCGTCACATGGCACACATCTGACCAGTATTCAAATTCTTCCTATACTTGCTATGGCATAGCTATTGTCGCTCCTCCCGTGGCAGTCACAATTCGCACCACCTGCAGATTATGTTGCGTGATGATGAGTGATTCCGATTTTGCAGAATGCAAAATGCTGACTGTTTTGGAATTGCTGTTTTTTTCACGGTGCTTCCTAGAAATAATAGACGAGATCTTTGAATGCAGCCGAGAGACGAAACTCCGTCATTGTCGAGGTCGAGGCCGAAGTTATAAATGCGAAAACATGTACGTCGGACGTTCGGTGCCACTTTCCCGCGAGCCTAGAAGTTTGACAATGGCGTTTGGAAAGTCGGTATAATCGTGCTCGACACTCCAAACGCCATAGTCAAACTTCTAGGTTTACGGGAAAGCGGCGCCAAACGTCCGACGTACACGTTTTTGCATTTAAAACTTTGGCCTCGATCTCGCTATTAACTCGAGCAATTGGTATATGTCGCACACTTCTAGAATAACAGTTAACATAATTACAGTAATTTAAAATGGTGGTATTCATTTTGTCACACTTGTATAATTTACTACTAGTATTTCTATTTTACAGTAAATTGTTAGCTTTGTAATTCTCGTTTTTTAAAGCAGTTTGAAGTGATTTAGTATATCGTTGGTGCTTTCATATTAAAATTTCACACATGTTAAGCTGCTGATTGTTTTTTATATGTAATTTTATAAGTTATTAATGTATGTCAGGTTATATAATTGGATAGTTTTATCTCGATGTAGTTGTAATTAAAATGCAAATATCTGATGATTCATTCTAGGTTTTAGTCTTACATGAAATCTAAGTCAATTTGAAATCATTATTATTTATTATTTTAAAAGTAATTCTGAATGAGAGATAGTATGTAAACATATAGAGAAATGTAGTGTACATTTGCATTGCCTAAGATCTCAAAGTTTATATGTAATATATATTTTAATAGTATACATTGATAATGAATAAAACAGTAGTTTAACATTAAATTTAGTAAATAATTTCTTTTCATCATGGCATCTGTTGAAGGTATATGCCCACAGTGATCAAATTTCAGTTCTTCCAGACCCTTACCACAGTTCTATTGAAATTATATATTACAATTTCAGTGGAGCTGCAGTACAAAATACAGTTTCAATAGTAAATGTGGTTCTTATTACTGACGACATTATACGGTTTCTGTTGTGACACGGTTTGACCAACCGTGGTACCCTTTCTACTGCCGACTATGCTTGATATTATATTTTTAAAGATTTTTACATAATTTTAAATCATATAAATCGGTCTTATTTTTGAAATTTTTCATTTCGATTAAGGTTTCACTAATTGATTATCTAATTAAATAATAAATGTATATATACATACACACACGTACATACATACGTACATAGGAACTTCGCATAACAAGCAAAACAAATGTTAAAAAAATGACTCGCTTAACGAGTGACCGGGAGAGGGGAAGTCCCGGATTTTGTGCATGCTCCGTCAGTCCGTGTTCGGCACTCGTTCCGCTAGCATCTTAGTGTCGCTTGTGATCACACATTTTTTCAAACTTGTGTTCACACACATTACGTATAAACGTCGACAACCGTAGCCCGTTATATAATAAACAGGCTAAACAATATGCCAAATTCTTGGGCTGTGTAATTATTACATTAAACACAAGATGGAAGCATAACTGTCTACTTCTAGTCAAATTAATAAATTTTTAATATTTAATTATGGCAATTACATAGCCCAAGAATTTGGCATATTGTTTGGTGTGTTTATCATAGTATCTGTGAAATTTTTTGTTTTCTACAAATCAAATTTGCATTCGAGGTCGGTTCGTTCGGCGCGAGAAGAAAAGACGACGACAATTCACGCTCCTTAACAATGTATATTGTATAATTTTTTTTGAATAAATGTTATACGTAAAATATTTGAGAGTTTTTTGGCGTGGAACACATTATCGTATTTTACATTCATTTATATGGGAAAAATTGTTTTGCGTTACGAGTACGATTCTGGAACGAATTATTCCCGTTAAGCGAGGTTCCACTGTATGTATAAATTATTATTTGAACTGTTGAAAGTGGCGTAAGTCATTTTTCATATTGAGAAATTTAGATGTAAAGTTTAGTACCGATATAAAAATCACTGCAGATTCATTATTATTAAGTTCATTTATGTGTAGGTAAGTAACGTAAATATTCCTCTCTCTCTTCAATGAATATTAAACAATGCTGTCAGGAACCGAAACTTAGCAACAATCCAAGTTTTTTCCAAATATAGCTAAATGGTGCATTAAAAAAAAATTGTATCCCTTTATCATTACTGTTGATTATATTTGGTCACTGAATTTCTGCAATGATTTGAAATTTTGTATTTATGGTATTTTATCTCGACGAGATCTTAGTTTTTTAAATAATACGTGAATAATAAAAGTCGAATTTCGGAAATTTATTTTTGGATCAATTGTCTAGCGAATAGTAAACCTAAATACGTTTACAATGTCGTTCGTGTTCTTATTTAGGTAACTAAACTGTTCCAAAATTACCCGATTAGTCAAATTAAAACCAGATAAAACAGTATTTATAATGTCGAATATAATTGTCGAATTCATTACGCAATTGCATTGCGTGTTACTAAACTACAGTTTTATTATTATTATTACTACTCTAAAACTTTAATAAATTAAGAATCAAGAAATTATTTTTTTTTACTCGTTTAGCAAATGTTTTCTTCTTTGTAGCTGCACTTAAGCTATTATTTGATTTATCTGTGTAATTAAATTATTGATTTAACTATTGAAAGATTTTTTTTAATGTTGTTGCTAGATGAAATTGTAAGGTCAAAAATTAAATATAGAAGAAAAATTTTCATTAGTAAATGCTTGCAAATCCTACAGAACACTAGAAAAATTTAAACTGCAAGAACGTGCGATAAATAAGTGCCTCTGTTCGGTTCTGTAGCGATTCTAAGTAGTATTAGCTTTTAATTTAGAATATTCGGATAAGTTTAAAATGAAATTTATCACGTATAATTAAGAATATTTGTTTAAAGCTATCATATCAAGAATAACGCGCTAAAGTAAACATTAATACCGACACATTTCAGGAAATTGAATTGTCGTACATTAGCAACAAATTTCTGGATAAGTTATTAGATAATTAATTTAATGATAAACTGGTATGACCTATTTATAGTGGTGTATAAATTCTTTTGTAATCGGACGTGGTATCTTGTTATATAACAGGCGTGTTCGTTCGGTTAATCGGCGTATTGCATCTCTTGATGCACGCAATCTACGCACATTGAAATCGGTTGAAAAATTGTAACGGATTAAATTTTGATTGTTTTTGTTTTATATTTATGACAGGTAAATTAAAGCCCTACAAACGTTGCTGGATTTTTTCCAGGCTATTTTTGTGCTAGAATTTTTAAATGCAAGAATTAATGTATCCAGTTTGGGGGCCGTGGATTCGGATCTCATTTTAAACCAGTTTTATTCCCAGATATCTTCAAACAAGTTTACACAAAATAACAGTATTTTTCTTTAAATCAAATTACGTGAGAATTAAGAACAATATAATCTTAAAAATTTTGAATTGTACTCGTTTCGTGTTTGATTTAATCTGATCCAATAAACTGCCATCTAGTTTTTCCGGTCAACCGACAGGGATTATTTGAGAAACGTACGTGCGTGCCGGCTAATGAAACTTACCGTTTAAAGTTTTTAACTTTACAATTTTACATTGGAAACTAATGTTTTATAATGTATGTACTGTACCTAGTTATATGTTTGATAGTTGATTTAAAACTTTTTAAATTTAATACAGTTATAGAGTAATTTATAATTATATTATTTGTTTGTTGCTTAATACATCCAAAATGAAGAAAATGTTTCTTGCCATTTCTACGTCAATATCAATGATACGATAAACTATCACTATGTAATCACTGTGGTCAAACTGCCGCTCACGAGCCGTTTGCGGCTCTTCTAGATCCTTACTGCATTTCTGTTATACTTGTGTGATTTCTTTTTATAAGCTCGGCGCACATTACTTACGCGCGTCATAATTTTGTAAGTTTGTCGTAACAAGGTTTGGCCACTCCCGCTATTGGTACTGTAACAAACTGTAAAAGGCACAAATTAAGTGGCCAAAGTGTGGCTTACGCGACATATCTAGCCATTCAGAATCCGAACGAAAAACTTAGATATCTTTTTATCTTTCAAAATGTTAAAAATATGCTTCGTATAATATGATTTAGCCTTTTTAACTTAAGTCCATACATTAAATAAACTTAATCTGACTGACAGCAATCAAAATGTAGTGCATAGCTTTTTTAATCAGAAGATCTTGTCTCATTTCAGATGGAACTGATTAGACTACTTAGTATATTGAAGATTACATAAGTGTGAAAAAATGTAAATTTAGATAATTTCTCTAGCCTGAAAAGAATAGGAAACTTTTTGTTTTCCTTTATTGAGGTGGGGCATTAGCAAAGCCTCTTCTATGTGGCTTACGGAATTGTGTTCATTCTCAAAATCTGTTCAATAGATTTTGATTAAACTTTGCCATTTTCCATTAATTCCGATGAGGAATCCAAAAATGTAATAAAAAATAGGGGTTTGTGACCTCGTGCCACCTTAGTTAATGCCTTACAAATACTACAGTACAGATGTTTGCCAGAAACAGTTGAAAAACTGGCTTTCACGGTTATGTTCACTGTGTAATGAATAGCTTTACACAGTGAATGACACTTAGAAACTATATGTATAATACAAGAAGTTGTAAAAGGCTGTAGGTTTTCTACCATTGGTATATTAGCGAGGTTGGGGCCAAAGTTTTAAATGCAAAAACGTCCGACGTACATGTTTTCACGTTTAAAACTCCAGCCTCGACCTCGCTCTTGTCTTGCGTTACTAGCGTCACAATGCTATGCTGCATTACAACATTAATTTCATATTGATGTTGACTCCCAAAGTGTGCTCTTGAAGCATTATCTGAACATTATATAAAATTTATATTTAATTAAATTCTTTTAATAGATATTCCATAATATTTTAGATCCTTATAATTTATTTAGTCGATAGCTGTAATTTTATTTGTGTTAGAAAATATCGAACAGTGACATGTCAAGATACAGTATTTTGGTACAGATGTAATTATTCGTACATAAACTATACTTTTTATATTTAAAGTAAATAATGCATAGTTTTTTATCAACCACTGAAATTTATTTAAAATTTTAATTAAGTTTTTAATGAATTTATGTTTTTACCAACTTCCATTAGAAATTAACTACAATTAAAGCCAGTTTGGAACAGCTGCATTCATAATTTTATTTACGATTATTTCATTGGAAGTAACTGAATCACTAATACAGCTGCGGTATGCATAAATGCAGCTGGTCCAATCTGGTTTTAACCATTCTTAAAGTAACTGATTGTAGTTTTTTGTATCAATTTAAAATCTATAAATTAACAGCTGTTAGAATTCGATTTTCATGTAATCAACCTATTTGCAATATGTTACTTTATATTATTTTACGTACAATGTATGTGATTGTATTCTATATATATATATATATAGCTTTGTGAATAATAAAATTAGGACCTTTCATGGATTCAATTATTGGTAAATTGTGGTAGCGTTCAAAGTTGCTTAAGGGAAATCGTTCGGGTTTCTCGTAGCTCTTATTCTAAGTGCAACGCCGACCCATTAAGGTTGTTATTGCAACCAGAAAACATCCCACATCGGGGATTTTGTTCTAAATTATCAAAATGTCATTAGAAAGGAACCACCTCCGCTCTCCTAGAACACTGTAAGGAGGTTTTTTTCTTATGACGTTTTGATAATTTGGAGTTTCGGTTTTAATTAATGATTTTTCGTATTCTTTTCAATGATAATCTAGATTATCGAAGAATTGTTAGTATTAGGATTTGAATAAAGATCTACGTGAACTTAATCATTTCGGTCTCATTTTACTAAGACAATAAAATAGATGCTTAATTTTTAAACTTTGAAAAGTTCTGTTTTCGTTGGCATATGCGACGATAGAATTTTAGTCGGTGGCGTCGTATCTGCTTGGAGTTGCTGTTGATTCTCGTTGATTATGATGCTACACTTCGTACTTACAGCAGTTCAAATTAGACAAATTATTGCAGATTGTAACAGATTATTTCTTTAGTAGGAAATGATCCGTTAATGTCACAAGACCAAAACAGTAATGAAATTTAAGGAGTCATTTTATTAATGTGATTTAAATGTTTTCTGGGATGGTTGATATCTTACCTTCAGAGCATTGCCCATTTTTATCTTGTAATCCAACATGTAATTCTGTTTTCGAAAAGTTGCAATGATTAGGTAATTAAGTACATCTTGATAGATAAACATAATTAAAACAATACCATTTATTAAGATTTTAAACTAATTTAATAGAAGTACTGTACATTCACTTGTAGATGCTTTTTTTTAATATTATAAGATGCAATAATTTTTGTAAATGCAACAAACATTTAGAACTGACAAATGACACACAAATGTCTTCATCTTCACTACATAAATACAGTAATAGCTTGGTTTTTGTTGATTTTTTTTTTTGCGAAAAATTTGTCTCTGATTTCGTCGGCGTGCCCAAGTGACTTCGCTGTTAATTTCACGAAAACAAAAGGCGACCTGCATGTTTCCCGCCTCGGTGTGGCGTTATTTCTCGTTCTGTGAGCATTACCCCGCGCGACGGCCCACCATTGGCCAGCGTTTCCGTTCCCCGAACACTGGTGGGAGTTCGGTCGTGGGTTCACACTACACCAGGACGAGCTGGTCATGAGTTTTTCAGATTTTCTCCATGTCTGAAACACCCGAATAGGGACCAGTTACCCTTAACAGACCTCCCGGAAAGCATTATTTTTCGTGATACGACCATCATAAATGCATACAATTATTACATGACAGTTACGTCACACTTTACCACGGGGTGATGTAAGCTAGAAGCTCGTGTTCAACTAACTTCTACAAGACAAGACGTTACCCTGCGTGTCTAGTCAAATAATTCCATTTATTTTCTTTAGATTAGTTTTTTTTTTATATTAATTTCTTATTGCTTTTAGTATTTAATGCTATATTAATTCTCTGAAATGTGTTTTTGGTATGTATTTTGGAGTGTCTAGAACAAATTAATTGGATTTACGTTGATTCAGATGGAAATAATTGCCTCGGTTTTCGTCGGTTTTGGATTTTTTTCGGACGAATTATCGACGAAAACGAGGTATCGCTGTATATTAAATGTTTCAATGATTTATACGGATATCTTCTTTTAGATAGCAGTTTTTTCTCGGCAATATAAATTTTTCTATGAACAAAACGATTAACTACCTTGGACAACGATAAAATTGAAATGTCGCTCAGACATCTTCATTAATTAATGTTAAAATTGACTATTTAAATTCCTTTTTTAATGTGTAAAAGAAATATTCACATTTTCAAGATCTGTTTATGCATTTTTAAAGTATATGTTGATATTTCTTAATATTTAATCCATCTAATCAATTTTAATTGTACATTGGTATATCTAGATTGATAGCAGTAGTAGCGAATTTCTGTCGATTAGTTTAATGTACAATATCGTAACCGAACGGGTATTTTAAAATACTCGCAAACTAATATTAAAAGGGACTATCATTTTTTCTTTTAGAATTATTCAAGAAAAATTATTAGTAATATATTCCTGTTTCAACTAATTTAATAATGAATTTTCTAAAGTAAGAAACTTTGATCTTCTCCTATGTAGCACCGCCTTTTGTAAAACACTAATGAATACTCATGAACTCGTAAAAGGTAGTGCTGCTCCATAAGTATTAAATAGAGAATATTTTGATATCTGTGAATGACTAAACATGGGATTTTTGCATTGGGAATATTCTTAAAGTTATCTGTGGAAACTCGTCAATAACTAACTGGTTAAGATGGAGTGACGTAATTGGTGAATTCGCTTTGGGAAAACCATTCACCGAGCTCGGCATATCTTGGAGGCAATGAGTTTGACGATAAATTGATGAGGTGCATCGTGACTCGTCATTTACGCAATGCAGCGTTTAAAAATACTTTCGGAGAAAATGACGACTTCGGGAAAACTCTCGTAGCCGAATCACGATTTTTCGGCTCTCAAATTCAACTTGCGTAGACCTTGTTAATATACGTAATTTTTGTTGTGCGAGATACATAGTGCCATACTTGATTTAGTGCCAGTGGTGTGCTAAATCAAATGGTGTGCTAAATCAGAGTTTATAGTTTGAAAAGTTAGTTGTTGCAATTCTTGATTTTTTAACACATAACAAACACACACATTTATTATATATTTTAATAGTAAAAAATATCAGAAATTCCAAAATTAAGCAAGCAGCGAGCATTTTACTTACATTTATGTATTTGTGTGTAGCTGGTATAGTAGAACTCTTACTTTGTCGACGATCAATGGTACCATCAAATAGTAATCACACAAAGCTTGTAGTTCATTTTAAAATTTAATTAATATGCTGGAATGAATTTCAAGTTTAATTGTAATTTGAGTACACGAATAGATTAAGTTCGTTATTTAATTGTCACTCGTATTAGCAATATTGCCGCAGTTATCATCAGAGGGATAATTAAATATCATGTGCAAATTGTTTCTGATCTGAATATGCCCATTTAGACAATTTTACTTGAGATATTATTGGTAATGGAGTTTATAGATTCGATCCTAAAACCAAGTATTGCTTGTGTAAATCTTGTAGTATTCAGAAAAAAGGTCAAGATCTACAATAAAACAAATTTTTCTATTGTAACATCATTACAACATGTCGAAATTTACTCTAGTAATTCGGATATTGAATTCTATATGCTGTAATTTTGTGAAGATAACACATGACAGTGTATATATACCCTGTAGAAATTTTAAGAACAAAAATAAAACCTCTGCATAGCACACGACTATATAACCATACCTCTGAGGCGGAGGTCAAAAGCAAGATAAAGTTACCGGTAAGAATAGTATGGGGAATATATTGTAGTTAAACACTTAATCTCATTTCTTGCAAGCGTATGAATAGCTAATTATTGGTCTGGTTGGTTGCCTGCTACTGGCCAGACATATAGTGAATCAACTTTAATTGGAATCTGGAATTTAAAATTAGCATAACCTACCACATTGCATTACCCAATCCCTTCCTTTCAAATTATTCTTCAAGAACAGGTAACTTGTGGATTATCTGCATGGAATTATTGTACTTTTTGAAACGTGACACTTCAAAGGGGAGAGGTAAAATGTAATTGTAAAGGGTGGATGTTCAAGACAGTTAATTCAGTATATTTGTTAGTGATAACTAAGCAAGATTGACTTGTAATCGAGGATCAAAATTAAGACAAAGATCCGTAAGCAAAGATCAAGATTTTAATTTTAAAGATTAAGTTTCTGATATGCTATGCTTTAATTATATTTTACAAAGCAAAAAACTATTGTATAAAGAATTATTGTGAAAAAATACGCTGCTGACGAGATGTCGTGCAAGCCAAGATGACAATACTGCCGCTATAGCCTGCTCTCTATACGGCCAGATCAACAAAAAAATTATTGTGATGATGATGATTATTTATGAAACTGAAATAATAGCAAAGTAAGTGTTTATATTAAGTAAATAACTTCAAATATATATTTCATTACTGTTAAAAAGAGTAAGAAAAATGATAACTTGTTAAAATTAGGAAGTAACTATGATATTTTGATCATAATGTATTAGCATGTAAAGTTGCCCAAAAATCAATTGACAAATTGCAGTTCACTTGTTACAATGATTAACTAAATTTAAGAGTATAATTAATTCAATTGTATTATCATGTTTCCACTAGATAAAAGTTTAAGATCACTGTCTTTTGGTGTTAATAAAGTTTTGATGAGTAAAGCACTGTTCTCCGAAAGTAATGTGAATCGACATGCATGGGAACATGCTGGATATCACTTTACTGGATTTTCTGCATGATCATCTTGAGTCGTCAACAGGAACTTTGGTTCCAGCAGAACGTTGTGACAGTGCACATTGCCTTAGCTGTTTAGGAGATGCTTAGCTTAGTGTTTCTAGGACCATCATCATAGCATCCATGCTTCTCCAACTCCTAATACCTAATGGATTTCCTCCCGTGAGACAATGTGAATCAATGTGTCTTCCAGATATTGTCTACCTTCCTCGTTGAGTTGAAGGACAGAATTGGTACCATTCTTCACAACAGTCCATATGTGACTCTTGCAGCAGAGACACGTGAAGCCCTGCATTGTGTACAACAATATATTTGAGTGCAGACACCTTTTAACATGAACGTTGTGGTATGCAACTGTATTAAATGTCATTAAAGTCATTTACATTGTCTTTTCATCTGTAATTTGCAATGTGTCCTCTCTGGCAAGTGACTTTTGCGCCGACCAGTACACTTGAAATTAGTTTTACATTTTTAATGTTTAATGAACATTCATCACTATGAATTCTTGAAAAAATGTTAAAACTGACATTCCCATTTTTGTTTTTTTAGTGCTTTTATTTTTAAATAAATATCTTGAATGAGGTACAAATTCATTTATAATTTAAGTAATACATGAATAATAATAATAATAATAATTTTTCTTTTTCAGATCATATAACTAAAGGTGTTACATCAACTTAAATCAGCTTGGGCTGTTTGTCCCAATTACTTCTACCTCTCTGTTCTTCCATTTTCATTTTCTGCAATTCATCATATAATGCCTCTGTCGAGTAGAGCTCGAATCTATGCAGACGTGAACTCGCATAGACCTCGGGAATATTGGGATTACGAATCGCACGTCGTCGAATGGGGGAATCAAGACGATTATCAGTTAGTGAGAAAACTCGGTCGAGGAAAATACAGCGAAGTGTTTGAAGCAATCAATATTACTAACAATGAGAAATGTGTAGTAAAAATATTGAAGGTAAGTTCAAAATAAATTCTCTTTTATTAATTAATTTAGCAAATATTGCTATATGTAGCATGTAAATTAAAACAAGTTTAGATTAGATTTTTCACTATATTACTATTTAAAATGTGTGTGTGTGTGTGTATATTTATATAAATTACATATCTTAACCTATACTTTGATGTACAATACATATATATGTATGATTCCACTCGGTACAACATCCCTGCATCGAGTGGAATCGTCTAATTAATACTGTGTCTTCGTGTATGCTTAAAGAACAATTAGAAAGGCCATTCCATTGCATGTAGACTATATTTATATTAGTTCACATGCAATGAGGTGGCCTTTCTAGTTCTTTAAGCCATATGAAGGCACAGTAGTAGAAGATTCCACTTGGTACAGGAAAGTTGTGTTATAAAAATGATTTGAACGCGAAATGAGTTAAATTTAACTTCTAATTTCTGTTAGTTTATGCAGGATAAAAACTTTATTTTATTGTGTATCAGTTTTGTTTTTTGATAATAGAAGATATTGGTCCGGTTATGACAACATTTCTAGAGAGGCCTTTTTTTTTCCTGGTGTTACATTAATTGTATCTTCCATTGAATCTTTTTATAATAGTTTTCATTTATGTGAGAAGCATAAGCTTATTTTAGCTGCTTTATTACATGTAGTAATATATTTCTAATCTGTCGTCTTTTCTGTGTTGAAAATAAAGGAATCGACTAAAACAAAAACTTCAAATTTTCTGAACCCAAAACAAATGAACGCTTAATTATCTCGTAAAAGTGGACTGTCCCCGTAAGTTATAGTAACCTCATATAACGTAAAGAACTAGAGGCCACCTCATTTTGTGTGGACTGTAGATAAGTATACTGATTCAATTTTCTATCTGAATTTCCATGCTTTTCAGTCTAAGGATTCTGATTTAATGAATTTAGAGCAATATAAGTAGTTTAAGACTTAGAACAATGTAAGTACAGCAAACTCTCCTTAATCTGACTGTTCCTTATATAGGAAGAGGCCAGATTAGCAGGAGTGCTGGATTACTGAGTATGTTTAAAGTCAATGAATGGCGTGGAGCATCACCCTTTCACACTGATTCCTTTTGGAGGTAGACAGGTGAATAATACAATGCATCAACATGCAGTACTGTACAGTAATGAAACCTGTATATCAGGAAAACAATGTGTGACGTGACAAACATTTTCATAGAAATGGAAATGTGATCTTACTGGAACATATACAACCGATTGCGAAGAGAACATTTAGAGCCGACGGCGGTTTACAGATCGGGTAGACGGCGGTTCAGAAAAATTTCGTTGCAGAGACAGCGTTTCGAGCTTCCCACAATGTAGACAGCGATTAGAAACTAGTTATTGGACCTACTTTTTCTAGACTCGCTCGACGGCAGGTTTAGAGGGCTTTTCGATTTGAGTGGTAGTTTTGTTGGTGGAAAAGTTTAGATAAAAATGGATATCATTCCTTCGATAAATGTTGTAAACGGTACGAATCGACAAAATTATTCATTAATTGCTTGGAGCAAAAATAACAAAATTAAATATTTTAAATTTGTTTTAAATGTTCCAGTTCCGATATTCAAATGGATGAAGACTTAAAACTACAATTAGTTTAAATCGGATGCATTTATTTACAATTCGAGTATCGTGTCGGTTATAAAACGTTAATGCATTTCGGAGTGTTTGTATTTAATCATCTAGTCAGAACGTTCTGTTAAACAAATGAGACGATTTTAATAAGTACTAAAATCTTTTTATAGAAATAAAAAGTGAATAATTTTAAATACTTTATTATTACTATTACATTTTGACAGTTACGAAGGGAGATGACGTCGAAATATTTCCTTAAAAATCTATTCCGAAGACGAATTTCGAATTCAGTATAAATTTTCTAGATATGGATTTAACCGTATTTTAAACCATATTGGCAACAAAATTAAATGTCGAAATGGAAAAGGATCGTCATTAATTGCCGAACAATGGTCACTTTCGGAATATAGCTGGCAGCCTTTTCTGACGTCACAAACGAATAACCCGATTGGCTGAACGACTCCTAAAACAGGGTAATGGCAAAGAAAGTAAGAGCCAGTGTTTTGCCGAAATTCCTCTGGTGGGTGTTCAGAAATAGATGCTCGTCGTCTTTGCAATGCATTTTAAACCACGGTTCAGCCAGCCGACATCTATCAGCCGTTCTGTTGTTAAACGTCGTTTAACGTAAACTCTGTCTCTGCAATCGGCTGATAGTGGACGACTGAGAAACCAGATTAGAAAGAGTCTATTATAATTAGAAAATATTACAGTAGATGACCGAGGCAGTTAAGGTATCAACTTATGTTCTGGATGACCCGCATTGAATCTGGATAGTGGAAGACCTCTAGGTATTTTTCATGATGGTCTGTCTTGGCCAGTTCCTTGTCACTTTGCTGTCTTCATTGTGAGCCTGGCTAAATCTACGATGGGTATGAAAAAAGGACCTTTCAGTGATCAAAGGGTAGAAGAGAGCTAAAAACAATTTAGATAGAATAACTGACAATGCAACTGCAGGAGCTGTCTGAGTTCCATTCCAGGCTGATCTTTTCTTCTGGAATTTTTGAAATTAATTTATTTCTAATTAATAATGACGATATAAGATAGAAACCTAATTACTTCCAGCCCGACTATGTCAAATTGAAAGCTTGAAAATAAGCTTGTAAAGTTCATGTACTGATTTATATTGTATGCGAACACTGAATTGGTATATATTTCTAACAATATTGCTTCATTTTTTAAAATTTAAAGTATTCTATAATATTTCTAATCTTGATTTGCATAAACAATATATTTTCTGCTGTATGTTTGTAATGTTGGTCGGTGTCGATCCTTATAGGTTGATAAGGAATTTTTGGGACGGGTTTGAAAATAGTTTGTTAAATATTCAGTTCAATGGGTTGTTTGACAGTTTAGCCTGTCTGCACACTGTGTGTATTTTTTTCCCCCTATGAAAAACAGTGTGTGGATTAATACTGGCTTGCCAAATTTATTTACTATTATTATTATCGCCACATATAGCAGGATTAAGTTAGAAGAAAGATCATAATGACACTAGTCTTTCCCCTGAATAGAGGTGATAGTAAAGAGGAGTGAAGATTATTTAAGAAAATGGACTTTGTTCATCTGCAGTTCTTAAAGATAACATTCTTTTCACAAATACACAACACGATGACAATACAGGGCGATTCGCTCGGACTGGATACTAATATAGTGGAATATTTGCATATAAAGTGAAAGACGAGTGTCGAAACACATACGGAATGATACTCTTCCGTGGCGAGCGCTCTGTCAAGTTAAGTTTTACATTTATACATTATTCAAACGAGACTATGAAATTGTGAGGTATTGCTCGTCTTCGGGAACATTACAGTAAAATGAATAGTTGTCCAAGAAATAGAACAGTTTAAGTATAATAACCGAAACTGGAAGTAAAATTTATTATTCAATCTTCCTTACACACCGGTGATTCAATCAAAAAATACACTTACGTAAAACCAGATAACCGGAGTGGTTAGTATTCGGGTCGCAAACGTTTTCGTAGCCTCTTCTAGGCTCTTCTTCAGGCTTAGTAGTAATAAATTCGAATATATTCCTTTTTGAAAGAACCGAGTTTCGAATTCCGTCACGTGAAAACGTTCCAACATATTTTTTAAACGAAACGATCGCCGTTCTGTGTAGCGCGCATGCGCTTCGAAGCGGCGATGATGTTAATGTTTAAAAATTATCTTCCAGCAGTAACTGCCACGCTGCTGAAAGGGCCAACTCGTCTTTAAAATTGATGCACGTGGTGTTACATCCTGCTCTGTATATTTCCATAGCTTCCAATAATTTGAGATGTTCCGGGTGGTTAGTGGTGAGGATAATGCGAGCTGCGGTAAAGTCCGCCGTGACTTCTTGATCGGTGGCATATGTTGAGAGAGCTGTTGTGAGCCTTTTGTGTGCTATGTCCGCCTTATGTTCTTTAATCCTTATCCCCATTGTACGTTTGGTGGAGCCAATGTAGACCATATCTCTGTCAAATCTGTGGTCTCTGAGGGGGATGGTGTATATTCCCGGTAGTCTGATTGGGTTCGGAGGATCTTTTCCGTTACGGAGTATTTGGAAAATGGTCTGGCATCTTCTGTAGGCTATACGGACTTGACGTTTTTTGGATATCGTAGCATATATCGATTTTAATCGTGGGTTAAAAGTGATAGGGATCCTTTCAGTATTGTTTTCTTGAATATTTAAGCGCCTTTCTGTCTGATTGTTACACTGTTTCTGGCTCTTTCTGTACTTTCTACATAGTCCCCTTATCAGGTTGGTGTATCCGTGTTCTACCGCTATTTCGTTTATACGTTTGATCTCCTGATTTAGTGCCTGGTGAGAGGAGGAGTGCGTAAAGGCCCTCCTAACCAATGCTCTAAAGGCTGCTATTTTATACTGAAATGGGTCACATGATCCCATCGGAATATACATGGAGGCAGTATCAGTTTTGCGATACACCGAAGTGTGTATGTTTGGCCCTTCCAAAGCGATATCTATATCCAAGAAATGGATTTTAGAGTTACTATGGCGTAGACTGGGGAGGAGAGAGTTTTAAGCTGTTGTATCAGTTCAATGGAGTTGGATATGGTAAACTCGTAATCCTCTAGGTGCGTGGTGAGCAAGTTGTGTGTGGCTTTCTCTAATATTCGAGTTGGGGCCCTGGCCTTGTCTACTACCGGTCTTAGCTTCTGCTCCTGTTTGTGTGTCTTAGCAAAGGCGCAATCGAATATTAGGAGCATAGGGGCATCCACGATAATACAACTTGCTCACCACGCACCTAGAGGATTACGAGTTTACCATATCCAACTCCATTGAACTGATACAACAGCTTAAAACTCTCTCCTCCCCAGTCTACGCCATAGTAACTCTAAAATCCATTTCTTGGATATAGATATCGCTTTGGAAGGGCCAAACATACACACTTCGGTGTATCGCAAAACTGATACTGCCTCCATGTATATTCCGATGGGATCATGTGACCCATTTCAGTATAAAATAGCGCCTTTAGAGCATTGGTTAGGAGGGCCTTTACGCACTCCTCCTCTCACCAGGCACTAAATCAGGAGATCAAACGTATAAACGAAATAGCGGTAGAACACGGATACACCAACCTGATAAGGGGACTATGTAGAAAGTACAGAAAGAGCCAGAAACAGTGTAACAATCAGACAGAAAGGCGCTTAAATATTCAAGAAAACAATACTGAAAGGATCCCTATCACTTTTAACCCACGATTAAAATCGATATATGCTACGATATCCAAAAAACGTCAAGTCCGTATAGCCTACAGAAGATGCCAGACCATTTTCCAAATACTCCGTAACGGAAAAGATCCTCCGAACCCAATCAGACTACCGGGAATATACACCATCCCCCTCAGAGACCACAGATTTGACAGAGATATGGTCTACATTGGCTCCACCAAACGTACAATGGGGATAAGGATTAAAGAACATAAGGCGGACATAGCACACAAAAGGCTCACAACAGCTCTCTCAACATATGCCACCGATCAAGAAGTCACGGCGGACTTTACCGCAGCTCGCATTATCCTCACCACTAACCACCCGGAACATCTCAAATTATTGGAAGCTATGGAAATATACAGAGCAGGATGTAACACCACGTGCATCAATTTTAAAGACGAGTTGGCCCTTTCAGCAGCGTGGCAGTTCCTGCTGGAAGATAATTTTTAAACATTAACATCATCGCCGCTTCGAAGCGCATGCGCGCTACACAGAACGGCGATCGTTTCGTTTAAAAAATATGTTGGAACGTTTTCACGTGACGGAATTCGAAACTCGGTTCTTTCAAAAAGGAATATATTCGAATTTATTACTACTAAGCCTGAAGAAGAGCCTAGAAGAGGCTACGAAAACGTTTGCGACCCGAATACTAACCACTCCGGTTATCTGGTTTTACGTAAGTGTATTTTTTGATTAAAATTTATTATAAATTAAAATGATGTTAAGCTATCTGTAACTGAAATATTTAATAATTTTTATTTGTGCTAGAATGCAAATATTAAAGGTTTGGCTCTACGGAGGACTTATCGCACACTATTGACATTTGTCGGAGTAATCAAACAGTAACGGACGAATGCAGTTTTATTATAACTACGGTACGCACTTCGGACAGTCTATCCGTCCCTCGTCGGCCATGCTCGTTACAATTTGGAGTGTTTACGGACTCTAAAGTACAGGCAGTATTATGTTACGAAACAATGATAAATGATTAAAATTGATTACTCCAACGAATGTCGAAAGTATGCGATAAGTCCTCCGTGTATCAAAAATTGTAATATATAGACAAAAAGCAAATCACCAAGCAAATATTAAAGTTTGTTAAAACTCCAGGAAAGCGCGCATAACGTATTTTAATATTGTGTAAGGAGACGTAATGTTTTTAATAATATAATTGAAAAAACAAAGCAATTTTAATACTTAGTATTTTTTTTAATAATCGTGACCTAAAAATACTTTTTGAAATCTTAATTTCAAATGTTTTGATTTGTTTCTGCTAAGTGACGGCAGAGTTTGGAACCTTTCCAAAAATATTACGAAATCGGTTCGCAGTTTAAAATGTAGAACGGCAATGCAATTTTTCATTTTATTATATAAAATTTATAGCAGAAGTAATTAATTTTAAGAAATCTCTGAAAAAATCTCAATTGTCTGCTTTAATTAAACCTTAAACCGACTCGAATTTAAATTGCTTACGTAGATTCCGACGACAAACATCTTCGTAAACTCTTAAAAAAATCTCTCGATTAAATAATAGTTAAAAAAAACTGTGTGTTATTTAACGACGAGGAATAAAATCAATAAAATATAATGTTTAAAAATAATTTTAAAAGAATTTAATGTAATTCTAAAAATAAAACGTTCAGAGAGTCGTTAAAAATCTATATCGAATCGTAACTAATTTTACACTAGAAAAATTAAAAGCGATATATAAATATCTGTTGCCGTATATTTTGTTCTTTAAATCTGAAATTTTGCCAAAAAGCGTCTCGGTAATGTCGGTGGGCCAAGTTCGAAATATTTGGAATTTAAAGATATTTGTATATTATGAAACATAGTCAAAACATAAACTAACTTCAAATCTGCATTTTAAGTGATACAATTAAAGATTTGGTAGCTTTGTGAGAGATTCTGAAAAGTTCAATGCCCGGTGCAATAACAATCGGCAGTTATATCGCACCTGTTCATAATAGTTCAGCGTAATTTCAATTAAAAAATGTAGGGTAGTAAAATAATCGTTTTTTAATATAGTTTTATGGTTTTTGATATAATTGCTCATAAAAATTAATTTAAAAGCTTAATACTTGACATACAAAATCATTCGTCGAGTATTAAATTTTTCTTTGACGCTTAAATATAACTCGGATATTGCCGATACGAGGAAGTGGCGGCGGCGCGTTATGTATTAATTTTCACACTGACAGACCCTTAGTCGAGGGATCTAAATGTTTTTGAGAAGTATCTTCTCGTCTTACATAATCGCACACGTGCGCACACTAAATCAAACTGATGTTTTTGAACATTACATTTTAGATGCTACCTTTACATTCCATTATGTAATCTACACAGTGATTCACTTGTGGCCAAACACTTATTACGTGGAATATCTTCATTTAAAATGAAAACACGAGCACGAAACGTGAATGGAACGATCCTTTATTACACGACGAAGCAGTTGCCGCAATTGCTCGGAGAAAATGCGATACCCCGTTGGCTAGCTTTGCAAATGTGGTGCCACGGTGATGCAGTTTTGGACGAATGCGGACACTTCTAGCATCATCTGAGAGATTTCTGTTTGTCTTGGACCACGACTCGGTATGAGACAAATAGGAATCTCTCATAGAAGATTGTCTTGTAATATAAAACATGGACCATGTTGTTAAAATGTTACTGCAGTCACGAGTTACCAAGCAAAATAAGTGTTCGGTTTAGAGTTAAATCGCTTCGTGCAACTTCTATTCTAACATTTGAATATTACATTTAAAAAAATTAACTGCTTTGTATTAATTTAAATAATTAAAAGTATCCATTTTTTAAAAAAAATCTTGATCAATTAGACACAAATGGTCTAAAAATCCTTTATAAATTTCCATACAACCATTTTTAATCTATCCAAAAATTATTCCATGTTCATTATTTGCGTAATGTGAAAGCCAAATACATTACAACTTCATCCATATACGATGATCAGGTTTTAAATGATTATAAAATAACACCTTTGTTTGCTTGTCTTCGAATATTAGTTTCCAAGCATTTTAAGATTTCTTTGGCCCACTGTATATGTAGATTCATAGATTATATATATATAAAATCTTTGAGAGTAAGTCGGGATATAAAGACAAGGATTCAACAAAATGACACGGGAACAGGATTTATTCAGTGAGTTTAGAATATAATGTAATAAAGATGCAAAGTAAATTTAGTAAGAGTTGTGTAGACGTTGTATCTCCTTACACATTTGTCGAATAGAATGCCCGTCCTGTTAATGTCGATTTTTCTAGCAGTATACATTTTATGCAGCGAGATAGGATATTAGTTATTTAAAATGATTGGTAATAATCTGAATGAGGACACTGTTTAAATTCAATGCGATGTGCAAAACTGTTAGTACAGTACCTTTTGATACTACTACTACTACTAGGCCGTATTGCATCTACCCTTAAAATTGAATAATACATTATTATTTTTTATGCCAAAATATCACACATTTGACAATCATTTCTTGATTAGATGATAAGCAACAATTAATGCAATTTTTATTTGTATGGCAAGATAAATAAAGGCTGTGATAAAACTTACAAATAACAAAAGGTTTATTATATATGATTATTGCATACTTAATTGAAAACGTAAAGTTTTTTTGCGACTGGACTATGCAATTTCTGAGTTTATGATAAAAAATTCGACCTTTTAAATGGTTTTTGCGAGTCTCTCGGACTCGTTCGCGTCTTTAAATTTATATCTGCTAGAAATTTTACCCGTTTAACGAGGAATTATGATTTCTGCCGCTTCTTATTTGATTTTACATTTCTTTATAACATAGATTAATTAAAAATTGCAAATAACTCGCTAATAGTCCTTTCATCAGTACAGTACAATAGTAGTCAACTTTCATCCTTGAGTAGAGTATATTTCATTGTACTCAAGGAACTCTCATTGAGGAGAAATGCTGGAACTCTCAACTAACGTATCGGATAATGATAGTAAAAATGAGGAGGATGTAACCTTTACCGATTGAAACGTACAAATCGGATTGTGAATCCGTCAAATTGGAAGATGTGACGTGATTTTGTAATCTGAAATAGAGAAAGCGTTGTCTGATGAACTTGATTTATTAGTGGGTGAAGGTGGTTCAATTTGGAAGAAAACTCTACATTGCATTGGGAGAAAGTTCGTTCACACAACATATAGTCCCACCCGTAAGGTTGTAATGCTACCGGGATAATTTTTAGAAGCTGCACAAGATATATTCTTTCTTTTTTTTATTGACAACTCAATCGTAGGACAATACTGTAAAATTTAATAATTTACTTTTATAAAATATTCAATTGAATTCCATACAGTTCACTGGGTTCGTCGCAACCATTTGTTATAAAATTAGCATTGACGTCTAAGGATTGATTTTTGAATGAAGTTTTCATATTAAAAACAATGACTTAACGTGTTATTTTCCTTTGATAGCCTGTCAAGAAAAAGAAAATTAAGCGAGAAATCAAAATTCTTGAAAATCTGCGTGGTGGACCAAATATAATCAACTTGCAGGCAGTAGTTAAAGATCCTATTGTATGCATTTTATGTTATTTATTAAATATAAGCTTGAGTTGTTATATATTTTGAAATTATTAGAATTTTTTATATATATATATAATGTATTTATGATAGTTTTTAAAAATTTTGAATATAACTAATGCTTTTCTTTTAGTCTCGAACACCAGCCTTAATATTTGAACACGTGAACAATACAGATTTTAAGGTGAGTCGGCAATATTTAAATTTAGCAGTTCGATCTATTTATAGTAGTACGATATTCAGCGATGTAAAACATTATAATAAAATAAACAGACCTATAAAATTCATCTATAATTTATAACATACTTTTGGCATCTTACGTTCAGTCGATGGGATTAGGCACCGAGGGAGGTGGCCCAGGAAGATTTTATATAGAAAATGGGCCTCTAAGTATTAGACACGAGAATAAAACCTGGAAAATTCCTCGTCGGTTAGGCGTAAACTTGATGTTTGGTGGTTTTTATCTCCTCGGCCATCTTAAATAGTTATAGAATGCATATATTTAACCATTAAGGTCCATTTATACAAAACAGTGATGTGCCGGCACAGTGACCGTTTCGTGACAGTGATGCCTGGCACGGCACGGTGATGAATATTTACACACGACAGTGACGTTATTTGTTTCGTTCTCTCGGTGAGTGGTCATGGACTTTTCTGAGGATGAATTGGCTATGATTGTTAAACATTTGAATGAAGAAGAGAAAGAAATATCAGGTTAGTCCATAAGTCCATGTGCATTTTTATGACTTTGAGAAAAATCTTGTTTTGCTGTTAAAAATGTCAGTCTAATGTGATAATTTTTACACTGAAGTGTTAAATTGGATCTCATTCATATAATACTGTTCAGAATTGTGAACATTTCAGTTGTTTATTTTTGTTAAAATGGAAGTAACTGACGAATATAAAAGACATGTTTTATACTTTTTACTTTTAAATGGTGAGAATGCTACAAATGCAGCCAAAAAAATAAATACTGTACATAATCAAATTATAATTAGTACAAGGACTGCGCAGAAGTGGTTTGAAAGATTTAGAAACAATGATTTTAGTGTGGAGGATAAGGCTCGTACTGGAAGATTCATTGACTTTGATGATGATGCTCTCTCTGCACTAGTAGAAGCAGAACCATCTTTAACAGTTGATGAAATTGTGGAACGTTTAAATTCATCCCACGGAACTGTTCATAGACACCTACAACAAATCGGAAAAGTTTCAAAGCTAGGAAAATGGATACCGCACGAACTGTCAATAGCTAACCGACAACAACGTGTAAACATTTGCACGTCTCTTTTATCCCGCATTGCTTTAGAACCTTTTCTTGCTGGCTGGTTACTGGAGACGAAAAGTGGATCCCCTATGATAATGTGACGAGAAAAAGACAATGGATGGATCACGACAAGCAGCCAAAACCGACTGCAAAAGGTGGGTTGCATCCAAAAAAAAATTCTTTTGTCTGTTTGGTGGGATATGTCAGGTGTAATTCACTTTGAGCTGTTAGAACCTAATCAAACAATTACAGCTCAAATGTATTGTGAGCAATTAGAGCGTTTAAATGAAAAATTGAAAAAAAATCGACTGTCGTTAGTGAACAGAAAGCAGGTTCTCTTGCAGCATAACAATGCCAGACCACACGCTGCAAAAATAACTGTACAGAAACTTGAAAGCTACAACTGGGAAATTTTACCTCATCCACCATATTCGCCAGATATTGCTCCCAGTGATTATCATCTTTTTTGCAGTTTGCACAATTTTTTAAAAGGGGAAAACTTTTGAGGATGAGAACAATGTAAAAAAAGGCTATTTCTGAATATTTTGATTCAAAACCAAAATCATTGTACGAAGATGGGATTAAAAAGCTACCATCGAGATGGCAAGAAATTGTACAAAATAATGGTGAATACATTATAGATTGAAATAAAATTTAATTAAAATTTTTTGCTGCTTTTTTTTGTAGCTAAAAATACTCACGAACTTATGGACTGACCTGATACAATCAAGAAAGCGCCACAAGTGGGTAGCCTACATCAAGCATAAACTAGAAAGGTCAACAGAAAGGGAGTTTCATACTCTTTATAAAGAATTAATAGATGACAAATCTAAATTCTTTGAATATTTTTGAATGTCCCAACATTCATTTCATATTTTATTGAACAAAACAGAGAGATATTCATTTTGTACCATAATATCCATGTATTTCGGATGAGATAAATCAAATAGAACATGGTGTTGATGCACTATTTCAATTAAATGTTCGTAATCCGTTGAAAAACAAAATTTATCGTCGGTGAAAATATCGTTCCGGTAAAATGCAACTTTCACAGTACGGTCACGCTACTGCCACTGCACGGCACTGTGATGGATGGGTCTGGACAGGGTGGTTTTAAACTAGGTTAACGATTTTCCACCGGCAAAAAATCACTGCACCGAGCGGACACTGCATGGTCATGTCACTATTGTGTGTAAATGGACCTTTAATGTAAATAATACAAAGCAAAAATTAAGCATTGCATTAAGGAAAAAGTTTGTTTTATTGCATGCTTACGTTCTATGGATTTTTGTACTTTTTAAATTGTTATCACTAGAGCCGAAAGTTTTCGCCAGTTTTTGGGTCTAAAATCGCAGTGAAAATCGCCAATTTTTTTGCCTTAAATTTACCAAAAAAATCGTATTTTTAAGTTTCTATACATTCCATAAATTATTAGTCAAAAAGAAAATGTTTTACAAAAAAAATGATATAAAAAATAGTAAAACGAAACAGTTCAAAAATTTCAATTAGATAAATATTAAATATTGTTTTCGTGTTCATTAAGTTCTGTTTTTATTAAATAACAGCGGAGTGATATAAAGTGTTTTAATTACTTTAATAATTACACATTAGATTATAATTATCCTGTCATTTTTAAATTTAAATAAAAGTTTTTACTAATTTTATTCATTTGTTTTACAGCAACTCTATCAAACCTTAACAGACTATGATATCAGATTTTATCTGTATGAATTATTAAAGGTAAGAATTCTATTTTATTATTGACAGTAAATGTAAATAACATACGAAATGGGATAAAAGTTAGCAATATTTATCGACTGTTGACACAGTTTTAATTTTTGATCAAATCATTAATAATACACACGTCGACATTGCAAAATCGTGACTGACGGTTCTTTGGTTGCTATTGGGCAACGTACGCATCGCATTTTTCCCGAGAACTAAGATGATACAATGTATTAGTGTTGTATGCGTGTGGATCCTAGCAGTGGAATTTTTTGTAGTTTGGCAAACAGACACTATGTTGACACGTAGATGTTCCGAGTGCCACGGCATCCAGTATGCCGAAGACCACTGGAATCGTGACTGTCGGTTTGTGCCGTAATCTTTAAACTTGTAGTTCTTAGTTCTTGGCATTTTGTGAGCTTTTCTGATTGTTTTTCTTCTGCTCTTTCACGGGTATTGCTGCATCAATTAGCTACACTTTTTTCTTTTCGACTGCTGTTAAATTTGGCGCATTACGTGCCAGTACTTGTTTGATCAGATTCTACAATCCCCACAGTACTTGTTCCTTTTTGTTCAATGCTGTTTCCACCAGTTCTTGGCTATTGGCAAATAATTTTTACAAATATTTTGGTGAATCATTTCAGCAACAGCATTATGTCATTGTTTATATTCATTTTGTGCAATCTCTGCATGAATTGAGTATGTGGTTGACTGTTTCGGCTGCTGCTTCACACGATCTACATTCTGGATCTGCTTTGATTGCATTTGTTCTAATTTCCTGTTCTTAAGCAGCTAGAATCAAGTCTTCAGTTTCTCTTTTCAAATGTTCCAATTGAAGCCATTGCTGCTATTGTGAGAAGCTGGGGGTTTGAGTGGTTTACTCTAAACCCCTTTGTCAGGTTAGTCCCACTCACTTTGTCAGGTCCTGACACCAGTTAGGTTAAAATTTAATGCGTCCTAACTCGCAAATATTAAGTTCTACTCTTCTAAAGATACGTTCAAATAGGAGGGTACTTCGTAGTTTGAGTGGGGAGGGTTAGCAAGGTCGTCGATAAGGTGTTGGCAATACCCGAGATGAAGCAGTCATTTGAATAACTCAACAAGTTTAATATAAACATAAAAGATTACAGAAGACTAAATACAATTTGATACATATTATTAGCCTCTATCGAGCACTAGATCCTAGACGAGTAGTTCTAGCAGGGTACTAGTTTCTTAAATACTAAATCTAAATTCTATACTAAGTCGATCAAGAGAGAGTTTACATATACTGGTTAAACATACCTCGTTCGGACTTCAAGTAGACGGTGAAGTCTTCGAACATCTGTGACCAGAGGTAAGACGACTGGCAGGAGGACCAGCAAGGAGTTGGCTGTTTTTGGCGATTTCCCTGACGATCGGGTGCATACCCTTTTTATCCTCACTGACCGTGGGAGTAAAATCAGGTGACTTGATTTATTGTGGTCTAAGTTCAGGATATGTCACTGATCTGGCCGACGAGGGCTGTAAAAAATTCATGACTCTGCCAGATTGTTGATACATTTTGCTAGGTGTTAGGACTCTCTTTTTATTGCATAATTTAAACAATTTTGACGTTCTCCCGCATCAACAATTAGGTGTTGGGACTTACCTCAGCAACTTACTCAAAACAATGTTAAAAATTGTTGATTTGTAAGGTTATTCAATCGTCTTATCTAACGGACCAGAGGGCAACGGATATGCCAGGTGGAGATTTGGGTTTTTTCACTTCATCATTACACGTTACCATTAATCTAATTGATTAATTGCCCCAGAATCTCTCACTTTTATCTTCATCCACTTCCCCCTCCATCTGCTTCAGAAATTGGCTGTGAAGGCCCAAGTATTGGTGACTTTGATGGTATTTCCACCATTCAGTCTTAGGTAGTTTTTCTCATTCTTTGAATGTATTCTTTGCTAATCACATTTTTAACTTGTCCTTGCTGAATGTTATCCAGCTGTAAAATTTTACGTATTTATAGGCTTCATTCTGTAAGTTCATTATTATTATTATTATTATTGCTGTATTTCCTTGCAAATAAGAGCGTGCTCTTAAGTGTGAAAAATCGTTTTCTTTATTTTTACACGTGTCTGCCGGCATACATAAGAGCACTGCACTGATTTGTCAATGTAAATTAAATGTACCGAAAGAGTTAATTTGTAACAAATTTACTTCTTATGAAACTATGTACAATAAAAGTGCTGATAATGCACAAATAAATATAATAAATTAATTAACTTACGAAGAAAGGCATCTCGCCTTTTGCCGAAAATATTTATTAATTGTTTTAGCATATAATTGCATTATTTAAATTCTTAAATTTCAGGCTCTCGATTACTGTCATAGTCTGGGCATTATGCACAGAGACGTGAAGCCGCATAACGTTATGATCGATCACGAAAACAAAAAGGTAAGGTTATCGTTTTAAAAATAGAGTCTGTGTTATGAATAGCTTAAAACGTAATTTTCTCTTTCCAGTTACGATTGATAGATTGGGGATTAGCAGAATTTTATCATCCTGGGCAAGAGTATAATGTTCGTGTTGCATCTAGATACTTTAAAGGTCCAGAATTACTTTCTGACTATCAAGTAAGTTTGTTTTTTTAAGTTTTGTTGGATTTATTTAGTGTAATCGTCTCACATATATTGACATTTTAAAAATATAACTGCTAATAAAAGACTGGTTATTCTTTACACGTGAAAACAAAACTGGAGTTTTCCTTGTAACAATACAGGACGATTAACTCGGGACTGGCCAATACTTTGTGATTGCACAATCATATTTGAGTAGCACACAATGTAAAACACATCTCAGTTGATTGGTTTCCTGATGAGGCAATCAACCGAGATATGTTTTATATTGATACGGACATATTCCGCATAGGAGTTCAGTCTCGAGTATATCACTCTAGTAATAGAAGCATCTAATTATAAATTGTGTATTTTCAGAAAAATCAGACAGATGAGAGCATCCTTAGTTTAATTTCATTGCATTTTTATACCTAGTCGTTAACTTTTCTTGAAAGAATACTTGTAAAGTACTTAATTTAGTATCTTAGGAAATCAACTATAATTACGGTCGGTAAAACTTCCGTTAACCTAACGGGTACTTTACGCGGATTCGAGATTAGTTTGCCAGGCCTGGGCTTTTAAGCGTGCACCGAAAAATTAGTAATAACAACGATAAATATCAAGTCAAATCAAAAGTTCAAATATATTTAATTAGCAACTAGAACGTACTACGTACAAATATCAATAATTCCAAACAAAATTTATTAACGAAAATCAACAAGTCAACCCGACAATAAACTTAGCTTAACTTAATAGTAATTCCCCTTTGAAATTCGACAAATCAAATACTTAGCAACTATGAACAAAATCTCTTACTAATTAAACGTCTATCCGTCACCTCACTATACGAAGAAACTATTTCCTCAATACTTTCGAAATCAGTCAATCGAACTCCTCTTTAGCACCTTGGATCGTCCAATTATCAATCTGGACTTCTATCAGAAAATACTTCGCTTTCGAATTAACCTCGCTCTCAACGTCGTCTCGATTTGGAATTCACCTCGGTTTGGAAATCACCTCTCCTTCTTCGGTTAACGTACGGGTTTTATACTGTGAGGTGACGTCACACTTGAGCTGGGTTACTCCCCTTATTTACATACTTAGTTGCTAACATTAACTTTCTTTTCTGGCAGCTTTAAGTTTCCGACAAAGCTTATAAACCGTTTACAAAATATTTATCATAGTTTTCTGGGATGTTTAAGACGGTTTATCAAGTATTTCTCTACTAGTGATTGTGGGGACTCCCCCCCATTTTTTTTCTGCGGACTGTTACTTCCGCCGGGCAGCGCAAGTGCGCAAGATGTTTCCTATGGCGCTTATTTCTCCGTGAGTTGTTTTTTCTTCATTTTTCATTACTAACAAGAGAGTGGTGGGGAACCTTCGTCCTAAATAAACATAAACCCGAAACAAAAAGATAATAAAACGGAAATAATAATAAAATAAAAAATAAGGTTCGGACTCAGTTCCTTACATACTTAGCATGAATGTGTAGATATTAAGTTTAAATTTTAGTTAAAAATATATATATAGGGTCTTGTGAAAAGAATGGTACCATTTTAAATTATTGTAATTATGCTAATTATTATCCGAAAACATTGCAATGTATATTAAAATGTAAAAAAACCACTAAAGTTTCTTAATGCATACACCTCGTGTCACACGGTACACGTCAACTGATACTTAAATTTTACAGATATGATGGCGGAGAGCATACTCTCTACATCATATATCTGTTGTCCTACAGCAACCACTGTTTAATTAAAGCATTTATTATACAAACATTAGTTGAAAAATTGAAAGTCTTTTGATTTTTGGCGCACGCAAATTCCAGAAAATTGCAAGTTTTCTGTTACGGTTAGTTGCTTTTTAAAGAAAATATTACAAAACTTATGGGGATTTAACAAAATATGGTATTACTAAATTTAATTGAGTATTTGTCTCCCGAAATTGGCACTATATAGTCTGGTACTAAACTGAAGTACAGTGAAACCTCGATTTACAGGACTAATTCTGATGAGAAGCGTCTCTTAAAGCTGAGAGTTCGTTATATAATAAAGTAGGTTTTCTGAAATTGTGTATTAAGAATCAATTAATCTGTTTTTACTTACATAAATACATTTGTGTATTTAAAATTATATGTATGAGAAGTGTTAATTTCACAGAAGTTTCCCGTGTGTCATCGTTGCAAACAAAATCGCCGTTTTTAAAATTTAAACTTTTCGACCTTTTAGTTCATTTTGTAATCCTTGCAAACAGTGCTGTAAGTTTTCAATTGAAGAGTGCACACACAATATCTGAATTTAAAAATATAATGTCATTTATATTGTGGGTTCCACACATTTAAGAGTATTTTTCTGATGGCGTGGAAAAAAGAAATCAAATAATTTTCTTTTACGAGTATAAGTGGGGACATAATGCAGCCAAAACAGCCCAAAATACCAATAAAAAACTTTCGGTGTAGTTTCTGCAAATGAGCCACCTGAAAATCGGTTTGGAAAATTTCCTTCCGGGAATACAAATCTCAAAAGTCAGAATCGAAGACCATTGTCGAATCGGAACGTCGCCAGACTGTCCGGGAAACCGCAGAAAGATCAAACATACCGGACATTCTTTGACCATTTCTCGATATCTAAACGTGTTAGAGAGAGTCAAAGCTCGACGAATGGGTATCGCACGAACTTGGCAAGAGAGATAGGAAGCATCATTTGGGGATTTACAGTTCTTTAATTATTCTTCACAAAAATGAAAGTATTCAAATGAAATTCTTCCCATTCACCTTATTCTCCAGACTTTTTGCCAACAGACTATCACTTTTTTTATATGTTTGGATAGTCTTTTGGCAAGGAAAGTCTTCCGGGAAGAGGATGCAATAAAAGTACCTTTAATGACTTTTTGGCTTTTCACTCTCGTGATTTCTATCAAATTGCATTGGGAAAAGTGTATTAATGTTGGAGACAATTTGATTGAAGTTTTAAATTAATAAATGCTCAGTCAGAAGTAAAAAATCTGCCGTTTCATTTACAACCTAATAATATTGCTTACGTAATCACCATAGTTTCAAAATTGTAATAAACGAGTATACAAACTGAACTGAGATAGATAAATGATTAATTTTTGGAAAATACACTCCATTTGTATTTAACTAAACAAATAAATAATAATGAAAAACTTAAATATATGGAGATGCATCCTGCATGAAGTTGAGTGGTGACTCATGGATTTGAAAAATAACAATAACCTGTTAATTTAATTGCATTTGAAATCATTTAAAATTTATCAGGGTGTTAATTTTCACATGACAAATGGACTGGAAATTGTCTGTTAAATCAAAGTTTTCTCAAATAATAAGAATTGTGTTTAGGGTTTATTGATATTAAATTATTATTAATATAAATATAGTATTAAAACAACATTTTTACATATTGTTTGACTGACTATGCTTATTTCATTTCAAGATGTACGATTATTCTTTGGATATGTGGAGTTTTGGATGCATGCTCGCGAGCATGATCTTTCGTAAAGAACCTTTTTTCCATGGGCACGATAACTATGACCAGGTAACTTTATTTGGAAAACTTTAAAATCACGCGATAAACTTTATTAAAACTAATTTTTTAAAATGAAAATTCCAGCTTGTTCGTATTGCTAAAGTATTGGGAACCGAAGAGTTGTTTGTTTATCTTGACAAATACCAAATTATACTTGATCCAAGATTCAACGATATACTTGGAAGGTAAGTATACCAGTTAAAAAAGTGTTCTTTTTTTGAAAAAAAATGTTAAAAATAGAATCTGCATTAGTTTTGTTGATCGTAGTTCTTTTGGTATGCATAAAATATACGAATTGTTTCATGTGTATCGACCGAACAATGCATTGTACTCGACTCCGGAATTTTAAAGTTCAATGGCCTTTTTGGTAACTCGCGGTGGCCTTGTCTAAGATTCGTCAAAGAATCTGCGTCCTTTGCTTAGTAAATAGACTAGTTCCTGCTACTGCGCATTTTTACAGACCTCGCAGTCGAGATTTGCGAGACAAGATGTTTCGCGAATCGCTGTAAGATGTTTGAATAATTTAGCTGTTTTATTACGCATTTTTAAAATGTAGATTTAGTACGTGATGATAAAAATACTGTTGTTTAAATCAGTGTTGTCCAACCGAAATTGTTTACTGGGCCAAAAGTAAAAATACACTGTGCGCCGCACATATTTATATACAACAAAACACATACAATTATACAGTATTCTGTATGTATTTTAATGTGAAATTTGCTTTTCAATTTTTTTACTTAATTTTTTAGTAGTCTTCTTTGAATAATAGTTGCATACAATTCCTAAAGAATAGAAATAATAGACCCCTCTAATAGTAAGTGCATTCTAATAAACGATGCAGTTGCAAACAAAAAAAGCAGCATATGCCATTTATTGTTTACTGGAATAAATACAGTACGATAGTCTCAATAGGCTCTGGCACCCTCCCATCCCATCTTGCAGGTACTTTGAAATTTACAGGACATTTGCATTACTGTGTATCGTTTTATTATAACTTTAATTACTACTTACAATGTATTTGAAACGTTTAGTTATTCATACACTAACAAGGGAAAAATAAGTGCATTATTTCCAAAATCCTGGTTCCAGAATTTATAAATTTACAGTGTGTGTAGTTTCTCACGCTAGTAATTTGTTTGGAATAATTTTAATTCGGAAAGTACGGCATCATGGATTAAAGTGAGTGCCGTCAAGCAACAAATCGTATTAAAATTAAACAGATACCTCTATCGGAAGCGAGACTGTTTGAACGTCTTCGAATACAATGCAATAAATCCTCAGTTTAAGAATAATTGGAGGATGAGCCTGCCTGCTATTGCCATAAATCTAGTAAATTGAGTGTATTTTAAAAATGTACATTGTAATTCATTAATGCACTGTACAGGGACAGTAAGTCCCCACTTAACATTTGTTATAATATTATTGAGGAAAGATACATGTGCATATGTAATCACTTATAATTATCATTGTTGAATTTTCTTTACAAACTGTAAAATCGATTTTACGAGGTGGAAAATAAATGCTGGAAGATTTAAATACGATTAAGTTAGAACAATAACCGAATTAAATCTTGTTTATGTCAATTAGTCAATGGTAAAGTTAATTTTGTTGCATGTCATTTTGTTTATCTTCACTGTTTCTAAGAACCTCTCGACTACATTAAGTGGAGTCTTGCTGTATTAGAATGTTAGTGTATTTAAGTACGAATAAAATTATTATAATATACATTGAGTAATTCATATTCGTTGATTTTTTTTGACGTCTTTTAATGTACTCTATTGGTGAATAGGGAGAGAATCTATAGTTATTTTTTTTTTAGAGAAGAAATCTTTCCGTTAAATCTCGAGTCCATTAAATTGAAGATTGCTGTATTAGCATTTCGTACGATGCTTAAAACAAAATTTGTGTTAGCTTCTCTGCTTTCACTTCAGAATATTTGTCTTATTTGAAAGTTAATTTCTTTACTTTTTACACTGAATTAGTATTAATAAAAAAATACTTGACATGTTTATTTTAGACATTCTCGAAAACGCTGGGAGAGATTTGTGCATAGTGAAAATCAACATCTAGTTAGTCCGGAAGCTTTAGACTTTCTGGACAAACTTCTGCGATATGATCATCAAGAAAGACTTACTGCCAGAGAAGCAATGGAACATCCTTATTTCTGTAAGTACACAAACTATTTTTACCTCTACACATAGAAGTTATTGTCCTTGTCAAGAGGAGAAGATCTATATACCTAGAATAGAATATATCTAGAGCGGCAATGGAGAACCTCTTTTTTAAAGTAAACCTGCTCGGAACCTGCTGGGCCAATTCCAATACACGGCTGTATTGACGAAACTCGACGTATATGCCATCTGTACCTTTGGGAATAGATTTCTGAAAAACAAAAATTATTGGAAATTTTTATCACTAAGAAAGTATAGTGTTTTCTACAGTAATTTGCGTGACATAACGTCATGTAAATTACTGTAGAAAACGATGTGCCTAGACTATAACAGGTAATTAGTTGACGCAGTGAAATCATTTTGTATCAGTTGTCGTCTTTAAAGAAGAAAGAATGCATGCTCTGGGTTTTAATTGATGCTGATGGTTTGCATATTGAATGTGTGGTGTAAAATGAAGTGTAAAGTTAAGTGTAATCGACTTGCAGTTTTTGTTCTTGAAGTTCCATATTTTTGCTTGGTGGCGAAAATTTGAACTACAGTAGAGCATTGATTATCCGAATATTGATCGACCGAAACGTCAATTAACTGAAAGCTTTCCAGTTGGCAAATTTTAAATTTCTGCTAGTGCTGTGTCGCTGCAATCTTTGGCTGTGTCTTGGGCTATTCCAATATTATTTTTGTTGGTGTTTGTGTATTAGCTGGCAGCACTGGCACGACCATGAGAGGTTACTTAAGGACATGCCAGGATTTGAACGAATTTCAACATTGGATAGGTTAACATACAGGGTGTCCCGAAAGTCTTTCCCGATTACAAACATGCAGAAGGCAGAAAATATGACACAGACACACACCTTTTATCTTGAAGTGCAGAACATATTCAAGCTTTTGGGTACACAATAAATTTTGACCTGTGCTTCTTTCGTTGCTCGAAGGATATCCAGGCAATATTCCAATTTCACCCATGTGTTGGTCAGCATATCATGAGGGATGGATGTTATACGACGTCAGTAATTCTGTGCCATAAGGCTGCGATGTTGTTCACTGGTGTTTGGTAAACCTGGTCCTTGACATAACCCCAAAGGAAGAAATCCAGTGGTGTTATGTCTGGTGATTGCGGAGGCCAGTTGATGGGGGACCACCACGCCCGATCCACATCTTGATGCTTTTAACATCTGATGGGTGTCTATGGTATGCCGTCTGGAATTGTCTCTGGACTGTTTTTGGTGACTGTCTTGTGATACCAGAAGACACACTGGGCTTTCTCCTGGTTTGAGTACATGTTGTTTGCAAATGGTGTCCAATTCCGCTGTTGTTAATTCACTGGGTCCTGTAACAAGCAACGTAACAGTGAGTATGTATGTACACACAAAAATTGAATGTTACCTGCACCTCAAGATAAAAGATGTGTCTGTGTCATATTTTCTGCCTTCTGCATGTTTGTAATCGGGGAAAGACTTCTGGGACACCCTGTATTTTTTTTGTATATAATCGGTTATCCGAAAAATCGATTTTCCAAACAACCCCAGACCCAAATTGATTCAGATAATCGATGCTCTATTGCAATTTTTATTCCCAGAAAACTCTTTCCCACAGTTTGAATGGTGCATATGCAAGTTTCATCGGTACGTGTCTGTTAGAACTGGATCCGACGGGGTTGGTTTAATTTTAATCACTCTGTACTTCAAAATAATTTAATAGTACAGTTTGCTTTCAATGAGATGTCTTCAAAGTTACTACAATTTGAAATCGCCTCCAAAATACCTGTATTAACTTTCAAAAACGGAAGTGGAACGCCAATGTTCCGTTTTCGAAAGTTAAGCCTGATGATGGCCTATTGAGTAGGCCGAAAACGGTTCTTTCAATAAAACTATCTCAGCAACAAATGAAGGTGTTGTGTTGTAAATTAGAGTAATAAATTAATATTAAAACTTTCATAATTTGTGCCGTTTATCGGTACAAATTAGGAAATTAAAGTACAATTAATTTGTTTGAAAATTTAAATAGAAGCAGTGACCAAAAATGCTGCTTAAAACGTAAGTGCATTCCTTTTAATATTAATCTTGACGGTTTATGAAAATATAAAATATATTTAAGTTTTTACTTTTGCTTGCCGTAATAATCTACGGGATAATTTGCTCGGGATCGAACACCGTTCGATACATCCAATTACGCAGTTGCATTTGAATAACATATTATGTTAAAATGTCTCGGTCGACTGCTTCGTCGTGGAATAAAGAAATGTTCCGTTCGTTTCTCGTGCTTGGCTTTTCAATTTCACATGCAGGTGTTTTACGTACGTGTTTAGTCCCAAGCAAATCGTCCCGTATCCGAATGCATTAAGATGTTTCTAATTCGGACAGCGGATTCAAATCTAACTTTTTGGCACGGACATTTACGAATGTTTGATTTTAATGGAATTTTTATGTTGGCGAGTGCTCCAAAACCTCGAGATTGATATTGTATTTAATAATTAATGTGCAATGTTAATCACTTACTTAAAATTTCATTATGTTAATTGTATATGCATTTAATTGGTGTTTAAAAATGTTGTTGAAGGACTTTGGGAAAACAAGTTTTCGTAGATACATTATCAACATTTTAAGCATTCTTGGACATGATAAAAAAAATTCTCTTAAAAGCTAGTACTAGTGATTTTTGTTCCAACTCGTCTTTAAGGGGTACCAAAATTATTGACAGATTTAGATGTATTAGAATCCATATTGTGATTCTATCACAGTGGTGTCGGTATCCCCAAAGACGAACTTGAAAGCTGAATAGTGCTACAGTTCAAAAATTAAAAATGAAATCTCTTAAAGAAATGGAGAGAACTCTTAATGTTTTTGAAGACAGGGATTAGTTTGTAATAAGTAGGGGGTATTCACGATCTGTAGCTGTTACCACAATGTCGGCTTTTATGTCGTGAAGAAGTGTTGCTTTCCCTATTTTCTCATCATTAGTCTTCATATTTTAGTGCACATTCCTACTTTTGGTAAACTTCCTCTAAGTAACATTCATTGATTATTCTGGCAAAGGGAGCAGAACCATTTGTAATTTTAAGGAATTCTTTCCACAATTTTTTTAAGACTTCGTCAATTAATAAAGCAGTCCGACGGCGAAATAAAGATCTCAAATTGCTTTGTCGAAATGCACGTTTGCAGTTTGTAGCTTTCGCAGAACGCAGCTCCTCTAAAAGGAGAAACACTTCCCGTCGTGAATACCCCTCACATGTACGTTACACAACTAATTATTAATTGACAATTTTTATTGTTTAGATCCAGTTCCAAAAGACCAACAAACCAGAGTCGTCGAAGGACAGAAGGTGCCTGCTCTCACCAATTTACCACCATCTATGCCTTTAGGCAGCGTTGGTGAGTGAAGATTATATTGATTATAATCGGAGAAAGCGAGGAATTAAGAAAATGATTTTTGATTTTTCTAAAATGTTTTTCCTTCTCTAGCAACAGAAGCACAAAGGTCCAACTCTGGTGCACCTACAATTCCACTTACCACTTCTAATACTGCAACCGTTCAGTCGTAAAACTCTTTAAGTATTCCTAAACATCACTCGTATCTCAGAGAAGCAAACAAAATTATAATTCTCACCCAGAAAAATGGCTTCGCCCATTTTACTCTCAAAGTGATGTGTGGATTTTCTAGAGACTGAAAAAAAAAATTAAAAAAAAATTTGTTGTATGTGAAGAAACTCCATCACTTCTTAGAAGAAAGTGTTTTTTTGATAGCACATCAAAATTAGACATTTATAAAAACTGCCAAGAACTCATTTCGATATTTGTAGTCACATATAAATTAGACAAATGTTTTAAAAAAAAAAAAAATGTCTTTATTGCAAGATCTATGTCTTTTAGTGTTGTGTCCGAAGGTGCTTCTGAACATCTCGATGTACATTTTTTCATTTCAGTCTTCTTTTTTATAGTGTGAAAACAGCAGGTTCACTATTTGTTACGGAAAAAAAACTATAAAGAAAAAAAAGACAAACTTTTGCATTATGAAGGATCTCTTTTTTCTTCCCCATCCCCTCTTGAAAAGTGATTTGTACTTGTTTTTGATCTATTTGCAAAAAATAAACTTGGCATTATGTAGTAATGGAAGTTGCTTAATAATTTGGTTTTTATTTAATAAACTACTTATCGTTTAATTTTTACAATTCAGTGTCGTTTTTATGAGATTCTGCGATAAACGCGGTACAGATGCGGCTTCGAACCGGGCGGTCGGGATCCTGCCGGGGCCGTAGACTACTTGAAAGTAAGTCAAAGGATCGATGGCCTACGTGCGACGTATAGCTTCCAAAATTGGCCCGTCTGGAATTCCGACGACCCTCAAAAATGGTGTAAAATTTAAAACGACCATTTTCTGCTTTACCCGAGATGGCTAAAAGTTTGTAAGATGTGAGAAAATACATTGCACTGACTAATTCCAGTGGATGCAATTGGCATAAGCCTATTGTGTGTTTAACAAGCAATCCGATCAGATGTTCTAATAATTATATCTTGCCAAGGGTCATAGGATATGGTTTCTTTGATCTGTTTCGGTCATCCATTTAGTCCAAAATTTGGGATCCAAACCTCTCATCCAAATCTCCACTTCACAGTCCCTAAATTAGCGAAATCACAAATACTTCAGTCGTACGAAACATTTAAACCGAATTCTTATACAAATGCACATAACCGAAGATGAAAGATTACCCAAAAAACAAAATTGATAAAAGTATACATAAATTTCATATATCATTAGCTTAGAGGGCGATGACCACAGTTTACAACCAATTTTGAACAGTAAAAAGTTGTTATAAATATTCTAAAGCCTTGTAGATGTGCCAAGACTGCTTTTGTAATGCATAGTTAATTCTTGGTGCACTTCTTTTCGAATACCGATGCTCTTTGCAATCTCGCCTTACATAAAACTGATGCTTCAAAGTGTCAAATATCTGCAAATAAAAAAGACCCTGCACAAATCTTAGGGAAGTGGTCTAGGTGGATTTGCCAGATTTTTATATATTGTAGTTCTAGTGGTTCCAATCAAAAGTTTCTATAGGCAATGTCAAAAAAATGGGCAGTTTTTCAGTTATCAACCATCCAAATGCATAATTTGCACACACTGTGATGCCCTAAATCTTTTTTGCTTTAAAATATAAAATGGTACATTCCATTTAGAGTTCCTTTCCTCGTGAGCAGCTCACTCTGCGGACACCATTATAAAGTATCGGCAAAGCGAGCCTCTTGCAAGAGAGGCACTCGTGAAAAGTGTACCGAATATATTAGCATAATGTAAAATGAATGGTGCAAGAATGAAACTTCTCACACAGATTTCTCCACGAGGAAATCTAGTGATGTACCAAACATTTTTATATTTTAAAGCAAAGATTTAAGGCTTCTTTTGTCTCGAACAGTGTCTTTTTTACTTTGTGCCTACAGAGACTCGATTGGGACTGCTAAAACTATAAAATGTCGAAGATTTGGCCAAATCCACCGGGGCCGTTTCCCAAGGTTTGTGATGGTTCCTTAAAGTTTTTTATTGAAAAATGTGGATCAAATTGAAAATGAATTTTCTTTTCCTCCCTTTGCAATACTTTTAACTTATACATTAATTAGATGAAAGTAAGTAAATTTTTTATATTTAAAACCTTTTAGAAATACTTTTTTCAGATAATTTCTAGAAAATGAGTAATGTTTTCACAGTAATTATTGATATTAAATTCTTAATTAGAAACAATAGTTAAATTCTATGAATGTCAAAAATTTAAAGTACTAAATTGCTATGTAAATTTTCGTTCGATGGCAATAATTATGACTAGTTATTTGAAGACACAGTCCTTCCCAAAAAGAGGAACCACCATTTATTAACTTTGTGTTCCAGACATTATCCAAATGGAAGTCTGCCGTAGAGCTCGGAGTTAAAACTTAATATAAATCCCATAATTCTGGGCAGTATGAGTTTGCAAATCGTTTGCATCCTTCGTCCCTGCTGGCTAACTTCGTTGCCGGTCGAGCCAATCGTGGGCCATAAAGATTAGTACCACGTTAGTCGACCGACCGAATACATCCACGCGTCGATTCTCTTATCGATATTTCCTTCTATGCAAAAATTTTATATACATAATTACACTTGTATGACAAGGAAACTAAACTACAAAATGTATAGTGTAGGATCTAAACCAGATTTTTATCTGGCATTCCCTACTGAAAGTACAGATGTATAATTATAGTGTGTGTACACAAATATATATAAAGACTAAATAGAATTAATTACATAATCTGAAGTATTTGATGATACTTAATCACTGTTTGCATGATTATGTTGAGTTTTCCAGCATCATGTTAAGGTATTAAAGTTAATTGCAACAGCAAATTTATAATAATTATGGCATTATGGAATTAATCAGCATACAATTTGCATATTCCTACTTTACTAATTTGCATCCTGTTGGTGTTTCACACGGAAAGCTGTTTTCTTGTTCTACCCACAGAGATTAGTGACCTTTTGGTTGCCAATTTCCTAGGTTTTTTTTTTCGTTATCTTCGGATTTTATCTTATAAGATACATGATATATTGTAAATTCGCTCCTTTAGCGAGCAATTTCTGGCCATTTTAATGTGCTTTGCACGAATCGCGGGCGACAGGGATCATTTTATCTAAAGAACTTGTCATTGTTTCGCGGGAGAGGAAACGTGCCATTGTATTCCTGGAAAGATTGCCATCAAATTGTATATTATTTAAATACAGTCGTAGTAAAGAACGGGCTTTCCATCAATGCGTACGTTGATGGAAAGCAGAGATGACGTCGCGTCACGACGCATCTCTCGGATAAGGATCGCAGCTCTGACGTCAGATCGGCGATAAACGGGATTTAAAAAAATAATAATTCCCGACGTGCTTTGCGGAGAGGCCGAACTTCGATTGCCCTCGGGCCGGTTTCCCGCATGACGTGGGATTATCTATCTAATCTCGACGTTCTCCGCTTGGAGTCGCGTCGAGCAATTCTTCCTTCGAAATGGAAAATGGCGGCAGACGGGAGCTGCGAGCGATCTCGCCATCTCGACCGCGATGGATGTATCAGTCTGTCGGCCATTCTCGGCTCTTTTAATGCGCCGATCAGCGAGGAACAAGCATGGGCCGTGTGTTTTCAAACGTCACGATGCCTGAAAAAGATCTGGGAAGAGAAGGTGCCGTGTTTCTGCCTGACCAACACCGCACAGATCTTCATCCAGAGAGACGGTCAGGTATCCCGCAAGACCGCTACCTACACGTCGGGTAAGAGGTTTAATACGTATTATTATTAACCGGAAAAATAATTAAAAAATTTCTACGCTCTTTACTTGATTTTCCTTCCGTTTTAAACTAACTAAAAAAAAAAATCTAAAAAATTACGCGAATCGTAGGTGTCACTCTAATCTATCTTCATTAACTGTACGTTCGGCTTCCCCGTTCGGCTCTCGAATCTCTCTTATTTTAAAAAAAATCGGCGCCCGGAACCATAAAAACTCGTACAAAACGCGGAGAAGAGGTGGTTAAGGCGTAAAATTTTAATAATTGATCACTTATAGTAGGTGTTAAGCGTCATAAACGGCGGAAATTCGTAGTCATTCACGACTCCGTAGTACGGAGGGGAAGATGCCATTCAGGGGCGCAAATTTTCCTTCGTAGTATGGCGTTTCTACTCCATACTACGATCGTTGCCGTTAAATATTTTAGAATCTATCGCTCTAAACCGATCGAACGGAGAATGTTTTACTAAATAAATGCGTCACGTACGTTTATTCACGTCCCCGTGATGAATTATGACTTGTCCGATTGTCACGACAGTATTCGATACTCCGACTTGTCGCGTTATGCGTTGGTAAAATAGGTCAAAGTCACTTGAAATTTATTTATTTTTTAATAAAAAAACCGAAAAAACTAGTAAATTGCCTTTATCCTTCGTTCGATATTTCTTAAAAAAGAAGAGATTCAGAGTTATTTTCGCTGCAAATTATGGAATACGGAGACACTCCAACTTCACTTCTATCGCTTGCGTGATGTATTGTTAATGGAAAGAATCTTCCCTATTTCGCTGTCATAATGGTAATTTTTCTATTAATAAATAAAAAATTCATTTATTCGACTATTTAAAAATGTATATAAACACTTTTTTACACCGCACACGACAGATTCTGTGTCCTCCTTTGGAAGAATGTGTTATAAAATCCTGTATAATCTCCGGATGTAAATATTAAATCGAAGGCGATTTAAAATTCATGGAGGAGTGTCTGGAAAAAAAGCTGTGCGGATGCCAATTTTTAATCCATACACAAATTGAAAATAAGTGAATGCTGCCAACTAGACTTAAATTTATATCCTTTTTTCTATGTATATATTATTTTACTTCCTTATTTAAGTATTGTTGACAGAAATAATCCAAGAAAATCCTATAAATAAAGGAAATGTTTAAAGTAAAAACCTTAATAAACCACAGTTAAATACATAAAACCCTAACAAATATTTTAATTGGGTTTATTAGGGTTTTTAATTAAAATATTTCTAATTGATTAGGATTTTGTTTGTTTTTTTTTAAGTATTTCAGAAATTTTATACCACTTAAAACCCTATTAAATTCCTAATAAAACAATCAAATCCTAATAAATTAGTTAATTAACTAAAAAACCTACATAAAACCCTTAAAAAATAACACCTTAAAATATATACCTTTCAATTACTTTTAGGGCTTTTAATTAATTAGTGTGTTATTTTTTTAGGGTTTTATATATTTAATTATGGTCTAATAAGGTTTTTAATAATAATTTATTAGGATTTGATTGTTTTATTAGGAATTTAACAGGGTTTTAAAATGGTATAAAATTTAGTATCAGATCTTGAAAAGCAATAAAAACCCTAACAAATTATTGAAATATTTTAATCTAAAAATACTCTATTATTTTATTATTGAAATACAGTTTAAAAAATATCAGTTATGTTAACAATAGGGAATATTTGTGCAAGGACACACTTAAACTTAATTTCCTTCCACATTTTTAATAGTCGAATACCATTTTTAACTTATCTCTCCCCTAAAACATTGATATTTTCTCAAAGACACATTAAAGAGAGCCGGCTCTACCCCCAAAAAACGGGGGGGGAGACTTTACTAGTATCTGGTGCATTAATTTCTTCCCTAGTCTCTTCCGTTTACACCGAAGGGGAGAAAGTGAAACTGGAATAACTGGACTTTAACACTGCTTTCGCCTACGGGACCAAGTTAGGTCTACGTCCTTTTCATTCACTTCCTGGCTTTACTTAGGCCCGGGGTTATTTTGGTAAGGTCGCATCCCTTAAAACTAATCCGCTATTTGACCGCTAGTTCACCCGTTCTTCCTTCGACTTCCGCCATTTTTAGTGAAAATAACTAAATAAATAAATAAATAAAATCTTTAAAACTTTCGTCTTAATATCTATTATTTGACTGATATTAATTAAAAATTAAACGGATTTTCTTATTTTTCTTCTTCTTTCAGGATTCACACGGCCACCTGCTACTACTGAATATAAGGTAAACAAGAGTCAAAGGGAAAAAAGTATTTATATGTTTACTTGCTTCTATAATTATCTACATAAAAAGTAAGGGAGGAAAAAAAAATAGAATATCGATCTTTAACAGAGAGACAGAACGATTTTATGTATATTCTAAACACTAAAATGTCAAATAACACGTGAGGTTACGTTCGAGTGTGTTTTGCCGCTTAATTTCTCGAGTTTGAGGGTTTCCCAACGGACGGTTCGCGATCCCCGGGAGGGTCGAGAAATCGACTCCTAGTCGGCACGTGACTTCCGGTGCCTCGAGAGGAAATGGCAGAATAAAAAGGAGGGGGGAAACCTTTAGGAAATTGCAGTTGTTTTGAACGAAACTGGCGTTTTTTGATTGGAAGAAATTCGGCCACGCGTTATGGCTCGGTGGGGCCTAGGCAAATTCGAATTAGGGGACCCCACGTACCGTAACGGTACAATGTCGAGTTCGGACGTTATTCTTACAGGGAATTTTTGGCGGGAAATATTTCTGGTTCGGGGCAAAAATGCCAAAAGAAATTCGAAGCAGAATCTGTAAAAGTGCCTCTCGTTTACGGTAGAGGTCTTACGATGAGCGAAGCCCTAGGCAGTTGTAGACCCGCGAGGCCCCTTTCGTACGTTTACAAAATACCGGTATAAAGGCCGTAAAGTAAGATATTGTACAAAGTTTACGTTCTTAGTACTGTATCTAGTTCCCGTAACGATAAATATGTATTTATATCCGAGGTTCTTAGATGCCTAAAAATGCTAACGCTTGTTTATGACAGGTATATTTATCGTGGCAATGTGGTTAAAGGATTGTAGGATTACTGGGATGCGGCAGCACAATACCTGGGCGATCTGTCAAGGGGGACGCCCCGGGAGGACTTTCTGTGGGGAAACTGGTTAGACACGTGAGAAAAGCCAGAAAGCTCCACGTGACCGGCCGGTTGGTGAGGTGCGAACTCGCGACCTCGTGTTCTGTGGTTCCGTGCACAAGGCCCACTGAGGGTCCGTGATGATTTGAAGTATGAATTCGTGGAAATTCTACAATTGTGGTTTTTTATAATTATGTACTGTACAACAAAGGGATCGGTCGAAAAGTGAACCCCCTCCAAGAATTTTACATTTTTGTCTGTGGAGGGATCAGGGATTCTGTTCATCCACTTTGAAGATTAATAACTCCCGTGCTTTTTGTCGAAAATGTCTGAAATTTTGCGGGGAGGTTTGTGCATTAGAGGGATCGATTGCTATTAAATTTCGATTGTTAAAGGTCGAGGGGGTGGGGGTGGTAGGGGGTCACGTGGGGTCAAACTTAATGACGATTTACTCGTTATTTTCCTTCAATTTAAACATTATTTTCTAGGAGTGTTTGATTGAACCAAAATCTGATGGCTTGATAACCTTGAGGTTTCATTTTATTTTTTCATTCATTGAGTTGAAAGAACTTTTTCTGAAAGTGTTTAACGGAAACGCATTTTCACGCTATAACATTGTGCATACTTTCGCTTTTTATACAGTGATTAATAGCAGGAAACAATGAAGGAATTTAACGTTACGGTAGGGCTTTCCTCTCTCAGACTGATACAGCTTTATACAGTAAAACCTGCCTAAACGGGAAAAATTTTGGTTCCGTGCGATTCCGATTTACACGTTTTACTCTAATGCTTCTTAAGTAACACTTATATGGATACAAACATCGTAGTGCACCCGTTTGGGTGGCGTGTTTTATATAGAAACCTTTGAATCACCCTGCATAATATCTTTTGTGGATTTTTCTATAAAACGAATGATACAGAATACAGAATAGGCCTGTACTTGCCGGATGAGATATTTCCTATTGTAAGAGATGAGTTTACTAGTGACCGAGCGGATAAAACAACTGAACACTGGTCGAGGATTCGCGCCTCTAACACCTAAATAGAGAGCTTCTTTCTTATATAAAGACTGATATTCTGCCGTTCCTATTTTGGGCCTAGCTGACTCACGATGGGCCCTTTAAAAGACCCTTTTAGTGTCCAACGGACGGAAAGAGAGAGGAATAAAAGACTAGTTTAGTTTTGTATCTGGAGATAATTACTAATGGAGATTTACATTATTTTGGTAGAATAAGATCAATAAAGTTTTCATCTTATATCACGTTACAATTGATTTTTTTCTTTTTGTTAAATCTAAATAAATCTCTGTTTACATCTTTGGCCAATGGCCAAGTCCTACTTAAATTTTATTTAAAGGTTGTATGATAAAAATCTAATTAACTATCAAGTTTCCAATAAAAGATTTTATAGTGTTTACATGTTCGAAAGTATAGTTTAACTTTGCATTGGAATTGTGTTGGCCTGTATGATGTAGCGTCGTATGCCACATATGAGTTTGTTCTTCGGTACTCAATTGTCTTGCCATAAATAAACCTCTTAGACACTCGGCCGAATACATTATTTTTTTGGAACACGGCTTTTATGTAAAACATTCAAATACAGTACTACACTTTGGAGTTACCGCTCAAGCTTCGTTACTAACTTTAGAAATAATCGATACTTTCAACGCATTGCTGCTTTGTTAAGGCAGTTTTACTAGCGCTTTAAGCCTTTAAAGTGTTAGTATAGCAAAATTTGGAAACGCCGAAGACAAAATTCAAGATGGCTGCCACGAACGACTAAGTATTTGCAGAATTTAAATTGCACGTCATCGCTGGCTAATTTTTTTTCAAATAACATCATCTGTAATTTTGCGCCATTTCTGAATGAAAGTTTGATTTTATTTTATATAAAAATAATGTTTATAAATTGCAAAGAGGCTCTGTTTCCTTGGAAAGCGTAAATCGCTTAAAGCGACCTCTACAGCTGGACGAGCAAACCAATAAAATAAATCGTTTCGTTTGAAACCTACTACGTCGTCCAGTTGAAAGTATATTTACCTGGCAATGTGGCCGATAGCTAAGGGCAGTTAGCCGACAAAAATCTTTCTGCACAGTCGTGTTACTAATAGCAACGCAAACAAAATGGAGGCGCGAATAATGAGTAAACCAAAGCGTGGAAGAGGCCTATTATGAATCTACATTCTATCATAAAGACGTTATTATTTCAGTTTTTTAAACTCTACACCCATGAGCCACATTTTACCAAGCCCATTATGGGTTTGGCCAGGTACCCCATCCTCACCACCTAGTTGCCCCAAACCAATAATAGGTTTGGGGCAACCAGGTGGTGAGGGTGGGACCAAACATATCCAGATGGACCATCCCACCAGAACATTTTTGGGTTTTTTCAACCTGTCTGGATTCGGTCGTGGGTCTCGCCGAGTGATAGTCCTTAGCTAATCGGCCATCTATTAATACAGTTTGAAACATTATCATTGACTTCAAAATAGAGTTCTTGTTGGTTTGACACTAACTTCTTCCCTGTGGACACTAAGAGGGTCGTTTTTAGATGGGTTACCAAAGCCCATTATGGGTTTGGTTGGGTGGTGAGGGATGAGGCTCAATGTATCTGGATGGACTACAATCCAAAAATTCCTGGGGTTTTTCAACCCGTTTGGGTTCAATCCTGGATCCCTTTGGACTGTTAGGGAGGATGGGACCCAACATATCCAGGACAAACCGCCTTCAAAAAGTTCGTGTGGATTTTGACCCATCTGGATATGTTCATGGGTCCTTAGAGCAGTAGGCAAACATCCTAACTGCTCACCCATTCAGCTGTTTAGCACTACGGTACTGGACTATTCGGTGGACATGTGGCAGTTTGGTTGTACGAACAGCTGCACTGCAATATCTATTATAGCAGTTCATCCAGTCTCCTTTTTAATGGGTACTTGGAGGATGATCCCTGGGGGGCAAAGTCTGTGTTGGCCACTTAATCCACCAGGCTACAAATAGAATGGATCGTATGTTCTGTCTGCCTACTGTGCCTTTATGCACTACAAGGAACACCTTTGCCTTTTAACTGAAAAAGAGCTGATTCAGTTGAACGTATTAATATATCGATATTCAATGCTTTGATACAAAAGCAAAACTGCCGAATTAATTTTAATTAAATAGGCGTACTTAATTATTATATATACAATCCTTTAATAGAATACAAAGAGTTTAGATATGCCGGAATTGTTACATTTTGTATTCACTCATCATATTTATTTATTTCAGCTAGTAACATCACTAGGAATTACATTATTTCACGCATTGGATTTCGGTTTATGCGAAGAAGAAGAAAGATCTCTCAGTCCGTCGCTAGAATTATTAATTGACAGGATGACCTCGGCAGATCCCGACGACGACAGTCATGCTGATGATAGTTCTAGCTCGGACGACGAAACGGCTTCGCAGAACATAGACGAAGGAATCGAAAAAGATTCTGAGGAGGACGACATGTTGCTTAGCGAAACTGGACACGAAAAAGCCGGTCTTACTTTGGAAAAAGTTTTAGAGGTAAATAATGCTTTATAAATAATTTAGAATGAAAAAATTAATTATTGAAAGCCGTAATCTTTCTATGTACACAGAGAGAAATGTAAATTAAATTTTATATTATATTGTTAACGTGGGCCTCCACTGGGGACAAACGGGTTGTTTGTCTCCACTGGATCTGGCTTTCTAACCGAGTGTGTGGGAAGGGTTAGGAAGTTTGAACCTTATAATTAATTTCCTCGGGAGTGTTGGAAAATTTATTCTCTATATTTCTCCACTATATGAGATCCCAGAGTTATTATAATATAACTATATCCCTTTGCCCCTCCTGGAAAAGTTGCAGCAGCCAACTACGATTATTAAATATATTCAGTTTTATTGTTGCCAAATAACTTTAATAAAATTTGTCTATTTGGGTTAACTCTTGTTTGTTTATTTGCAACTACTCCAAACAGACAAACTCATTAAACTATTATTTGACAATGTGCCAAACACTTATTGGTAAACAAAATATTTTTTGACAGTTTGCCAAAACTTTTATCACCAAAGAAAGATTACATATGTATATAAAATTGGTGGCTCACTAAGGAAGATGATGTCTTGCGATTTGTCCTGGGCGACGGTTGGGAAGGTGCCTTTGTGGGAGTCAAAACGTTAGTAAAGGTTTTCAAACTAAAAGTAAAATTTGCTAAACTAAGTGAAATCTGCTAGAGGCATTGCGAGTGTGGAAATCCATTTAAAATGTGCTAGCATCTGACAGAATTCTGAATAATTTTGTACAGGAATTGAGTGGTTAAGTGCTCAATATGTGATACACATACTCTCTTGTGCATGCATGAGCAGATATTCTCTCTCGGCTTTGCGGGCATGCATGAGTAAGAGCAGATACTCTCTCCCCCCTCTCTCTTATGCATGCATGAACAGATCTCTCTTTATCTCTCTCTCTCTTTCTTTCTCTCTCAGCTTGCTCATGCATGCATGAATAAGAGCTTCATGAAATCAACACTTAATCAATTTATAACTGTATTGTGCAGCAGGTTGATATTAACAAGAAATTATTAGTGTATGAATGTGTATTTGTATAAGAATTATAAAAAAAAAACAATTGACTAAAACAAATGAACTTTTCTGTTAATTTTAAACGAGAAATAAAATAGTATAATAACTGCCAAAGTAGAATAGAATTTAATGCATAAAATAAATTGAGCTGTTTGAAATAAACCATAATATGCAGCTCGTTTGTGGGATCGTGGGCCAGACTGTAAAACCGCGTAGCAGCAGCAATGGGAACAGGTCCATTTAATTAGTGAAGGGAACAGATTATTTGATGAATCTTTAACAAGGTCTAATTGAGTATTCTGTATTGCCTGGTCAAGATACGTGAAATGACTTGTACGCAATATAAAAATAAACAATTTTGAAGTTTATGTATAGTGCCTCAAAAAATCGTAGAGAAAACAGTCTATTGTTGATATTTAAAAAACAGTTGCATCTATTATAATAAAACTTTTAATAAATGATCATTGCGCTGTATTCTTTAATCACGAACTTATGGAGAGAAATAGGAAGAAATATCAAAGGAGATGGGTCTGTCATTAAAAGTAATCCACAAATTAGTGACACCTGTGAGAATTTTGGGAAACAAAAGCCACCAGGATGACATTCAAATCTGTCACCAAGAGATCAAAGCCACATTTTTTGCATGGCCACACTTAACCAAATGAATTGTCTTCAAATTAAGGCCATTTCAGGCTTGATCCAGACTAAGCAAACATTTGGAATGACCTCAAAAAGGATGGAACCATCATTTACTGGAAGCATACAAAGGCCCCTAAGCTTACATAGAAGCACAAGTTGGCACGACTGGAATTTGGCTGAAAATACCTAACATGGGTTATTGAATGGCAAAAAGTTGTCTTCAATGATGGGCCAGATGGCTGCCAATACCATTTAAGAAAAGAACAAGAACCATTCGTCAGTCATATGTCTGGTGCAGGTTCTGTGATAGTTTGGGGCACATTCAGCTTCAATGCAGACTGAAATCCATATTTATTTCTGGCCTGCAAAAAACTAAGGACTATCAGGATGCTTCAGAAAACCATCATTTGCCATTCAGGCCAATTATTTGGGGTCAAAATTGGGTGTTTCAACAGCATAATGCCCCTAGTCATACAGCAAAGACCACCAAAACTTGGTTTCAATCAAAGGATATAACTGTTCTTGACTGTCCAGTGTGCATCCCAGATCTCAATCCAATTGAGAATCTGTGGGGTCTTCTTTCATGAAGGTTTACAGTGGTGAACAACGGTTTAGCACTGTTAACGAATTTAAAGTGGCCATCATGGGAGAATATTCAAGATAAAACATGCTAAAATCTTATCAATTTCATAAAGAATAGCCTATTTAAGCCGATTAAAAAATTTGGCAGAACCAAATACTAATTATGAGATTATTGTTCACTTTTTGGAGAATTGGGATTTTGTGGCAATTGGCAATGAGCTATTCCTTGGCGTAGTCGCCACGAGCCACGACCACCTCTTCTTATGGGGCCAAATCTCGTCTCGACTCCTACGTAAGACGGTGGCATGGTTTAAATTACAAAGCCATGGAGCATCTCAAGATCAGTACAAAACATTTTTTATCTGGTTAAAATACTCAGTATGAAATGCATTTTGGGTGTATTAGTATTTATTAGTTAACATTAAATTATTGTATGCTTTATTCTATAATAATTGTAAAATTTAAAAGTTCTATGACAATAAATACAAGTGGATACAAAAAGCAAATTAAAATTCTTTAATAAGTGTTCTTATTCTATTAATTACAATGCACGAAAAAATTTGCTAATAAAACAGAAAACATAGCCCTATTTTAAGTGTACAAGGATTAAAAGGTAGTAATTACATTTTGGGATTTACCCAAACGACGAAATGCCGAAGAAGGTTTGAAAAGTCCCATTAATCTCTTGTTAAGATGCCTATTGCAGTGGTTAATTTTGACGTTGGCACGGGATCTTTTGTAAAAATAATAATTTTAGTTTTGCACCCTCTACATCTGTGTTTCTTGACCTTTTTCTCATCACCAGCTGGTAAAATTATGTGGGCCAGTAGTTATATGAAGCTATCAATTATGCTTATACCCCATATATTCTTATCTAGAGTTACTGTACATAACAAAGTACTTACAGAAACTCTTGATTGAACTGAACTGTTTAAATATTATCCATAATCAACTGCACCAGTGTTGGAATGGTCAAATATTGTTTTGTGGACCAGCAGTTGAAAAATATGGCTCTAGATTATGATGTCACAAATGAGTACATCACCATTTCAGAGAATATAATGATAATAATTCAAAGCAATTTTTCATTATCATTTTGCCATTTTGCCACCCGGAGTAAGAACCCCGATTCGCGCCCCATAGATTCGGTTCTGGGTAGCACCAAACATTCTAAATATTGTCCGAAGCCTACCTTTACGAATCGTACACCGATAAACGGAATCTGAGAATAGGTTTCTTTAATTTGATTTTCTGTGTCGTTTAATTATTCAATAATTAAATTTAAAATGTTAAAAAAATCTTTTTAACGGATAATTAACATTTTACAGATGTGCATGGCTCGGCTGTCAAATCCGCATCAAGCAGACAACCATTACAAAGCCGTCTGTAGAGCATTAGTGGCAGAAGTGCAAGAGTTATCGACGTTTCTCGAGAAAGTATCGCAAGGAACGAAAGTAAGTTTTTAAACTTTTAAAAAAAAATAAACGATTGTTATTATTTTATAAGTTTGCTTATCGATTCGATAAAGGAATTATTGAAAAATTCGCAAGAAGAATCCAACGGCGCTAATCTCGACTGTCTTCAAGTTCAGGACTGGGTAAATAAACATTAAAATATTTCACGAATACTCATGTATGATATATGTAGAATTTTTATACTTCAGGCACGCTTATGGATGCAAGTCATCAGAGAACTTCGTCAGGGAGTTAAATTGAAAAAGGTGGATAGCGCTCCGCACCCCATCGAATACGAACTCACGCCTTACGAAATGTTATTAGACGATATCCGTGCTAGGAGATACAAACTAAATAAAGTTATGGTAATGTCGATTTATTTATTAATTTTTTAACTTTTTTTGTGTTACTAGTAAAATTTGTGACATTATCCCGTCACAAATGATAACCTGCTTATCCGCAAGTTATCATTCAATTTCTTAATGTTTATTTTATATAATAACAAAAGAAATAATTATTAAATACAATCACGGGGCCGTATTTGTCGGCATATACTATTGGAATAATTCCAATTGTCAGTGTAGAATCAAAACATAATTGTAAACAATTATTATTCGATTCTGCTCCTGGCAGTTTATCATAAGTTATTGTGTTTTTCCTTTACTTCACAAAGGAAAACACGCTGCATAAAAGTGTTTTGTACTGTCGGAATCGCTGCGGTGCACGTTCCTAAACGCCTTCGTTACCTCACGAGTTTTGGCAACGAAGACGTTTAGTATAACCAAACTCCTTGCGAGTTTTACTTTCGTACGATCGTAATGGGAATTTATCCTTAACGAACGAAATCCATATTTAATTTAGTAACTACGAAGACAAATGTTAAAATTAAATAATAAGTTAAATATAAAGAATATATTACATAGATTATACCATATACATAACTTCAACCCAGACCTTTTAAATTAACTTATATCATTATAATTACAGAGTTATTTAATATAATATTTCTGTCCAAAATGAAATGCTCTCATAATTCTGATTTATTAATTAATTTCTTAATTATGTGATTTATAAAAGTGATGAAAGAGAGAATTTATTCAGGTGCAGTGTTGAATATTGAATACTCCTTCAATTAAAAAATAGAGACTAAAATCCTTGATTTATGTTTTTAACAGGTTAACGGAGATATACCTCCTCGTGTAAAGAAAGATGCTCACGCACTTATATTGGAGTTCATACGTTCTCGTCCCCCTCTCGTTCCTGTAAGTTTATTTGAATTTTAAACATAGGATACTGAACGTGTTAATTTGGAAGTCGGCGGGTTATTCGATGGCATATTTTAAATTTTAAGTTTTTATTTTTCGAATTTTTTTATTTCTTAGACAACCGATTCAATTTAAGCTAACCTCAGTTAGTCCACGGATATATTATTTGGCAGTTTAATCATTGCGAACGGTTGTAAATCGTCTCGAATATATAAATTACTGTAAATGAGAACTTTCATTTTTGATGGGTTTGTATGATGTAATTTATAAAGTATTTTTACTGTTAAATATTTCTGAATTTATACACAGTTTTAAGATTGCAAATTTGCCATTTAAAATTAATTGTATACATTTTGGTACGGTTCTCAAAGTATTCTTAAAAACACAAATATATATATTTTACAGACTAATTACAACCATTTCATTCTTGGAGCATTGCTAGAATTTGCTACCTTGCTCTTCCGCTTCTTATTTTCTTTCAGTTATTTTATTTTTAATACTCTTTAAACAGTGCATGCTTTACTGCATCCTTGCGTTAAGTCTCCCGAAACCGATCTTACAAAAGACTACGAAAAAAGAAATCGTGCACGTACAGTTATACAAGCATCCACATTGAACCGGAAGCATTTTTTCGTATCCATAAATAGAGAAAAAATCGCATAGAGCCAACTTCATTTTAGAGAAATGTCCAGAAATTTCTGAAGTGATGTGATTTCTTCACTGATGACTATAGTCTGTATGCTGTAAATAATCAAAAAAGTTGGGTGAGAAGACTTGACCAACCCTTATATTCATCAGACTTGGATCTGTATGATTTTATTTCTGTTTCCGAACTTAAAGCACTTCCAATTCAATAAAGACGTTTAGAGATTCGCAGTAAATTCATTTCGTGATCTTATGAAACGTATGTAGATATGTTCGTGTAGTATTTAGGCTTGGCTATTTGCATGTTGTGCAATGACTTTCATGATAACAGACAGTAGTGCTAAATGTGTTTAGATTTGTAGACTGGATTGCTCAATCCTAACCCATTCGGGCGAACTGTGATGTTGCCCATTGGCAGTCAACATCCGTGATAGAGAAAAAAGTCATTCTCTAGGCTAAAACAAAAGTGCGGACGAGAGGCAAATGGCTGCATTCATTTTATCTTTGCTCTAAAGTTCTTTAAATGAAGACAGAGACCAGTTCTGATGATTTGTAATTTGATATTAATATCTTTATACTGTTTTTTTTGTTCCAGGATAGTGCTTGGTGCTATGTCACCCTCATTAATTTCATTATTCTTATCTGCCTTCTATGGGTAGATTGGATTATGACCACATTCGTCATTAACTCTTCCACTGAAAGCTGTGGGGCATCTCAAGCTTCATCCTTGAATGGGATGATTCGGTCATGCCCCAATGACCGAAACTGGTCTTCAATTCTGAATGTATTCAAAATGCCTTAGCACGTATTTGCTACGAGTGGGAGTAATATGTGCATTTTGCATTTGGCTAAATGGTACTTTATAGATCATATTCTGTAACTTACATGCGAATCTCTAAACGTTGTCTACGTATGAAGACTTTTGAATCATTTTTATGTAGTGTTTAGTGTATCTAATACATAAAAAATATTTCCAAATTGTAAATAATACCCAAAACTAAATGATTTTTATGTATTTTAACTTATAAAACATTTGAAATGTATAAAAAATTAAATTTAGTAAGTTAATTTTAAAGGAATATATATAAAGAATAAAAAACTGCATATAAAATCCATATTAAATACTTAGTAGAGTTAGTAAACTATAATCTTGCCATAAGTTTTTTAATGAGAAATCTGTGGACTACAGACAGGAAACATTAATAAGAGTATTGGATCATTAATCAAAACAAACTACAGTGTTTTTGGATTAAAGATATATCTTCTGTATCTTTAATGGTGCCATGCCACTACCTAAGAAACTCTTCCGATAAGTTTCTTTTTAGTGCCGACTCTAATTATTCTTTATAGGTACGAGCACGACCGACATTGTTACGCCCGTACGTACCATACGAGGCAAAAACTCCGACCCTTCTCCGTCCAAAATCCCGTAAAGCAAAACAATTGATTTCGAGAGAGACGAGTGGAAGTTTATTACTTATATAATCAATATTCACTTTAGAAGCCATTTAAAATTTGGTTAAGATAATTAGACAAAAATCTTTTTGCTAGTTTTAGAGTAATTAGAGCACAGAAATGTATGAATTTGTGTTTTCAAGTTTACTAATGTGTATACAATTAATTTATTTAATTTGAAAAATTAATTATAGCACCGATCGGTGGTGAATAAGGAACGAAATCGTCTTTAACACATCCGATAGTATTAATTGATGAAATAATATATTGTGTGTCGTTACGAATTTTAAACGTTAAAAAATGTAAATTATTCTTTGTTCTTCACTTCTAATCCTTCTCTTTAATTATCATCATCTGTTCTTTTTAATTCTTATTATTTAATTTGGCTTAAGCTAGTATTTCGCATTAAAAATTTTAAAAGTAAGTTGCAGTAAACTTAATTAATTTTGCTAAAGGAAATATAAATTTCTATTATTCTTCCTTCTTTTTTTGTTTTTTTTTTCCTGCTTTGAAAATAAAATAGATCTATAAAATTAACTCCTCATAAGTAACTGAGCATCGTTACTGTCTATCTGCCTCCATTAATTTGTTGCACGCCGCCTTATAATTTGCTATTATCAAAGCATGTTTTATTTTATTAACTTTGTGTGGAGACTTTTGAATCGTCCCATGTTTCTTATACGAGGATTCGATTAAATATAATGTAAATTATACGGTTCGGATCATTCTACGGGCTATTTATTTGCAGTTTTAGAATAAGTCGCAAGCTGCGTAATGATAATTTTAAATAACTTGCGTAAAATTTAATCCAGAGTCGAATACTAGCAAGTTTTTTAATAAATTAGACTTTAAATATCTCATAGTGTATTTAATTTTATTAGAATATCTCCGTAAATGATGATTTAAGAAACTTGTGAAGTGAATTTCCAGAAGTTAACTTCACAAAGTTAAAATGGTTTCTGCGGAATTGATAATAGCATGCTTTTAAAATAAAAAGTCAACGACTAATACTTATTTATTAGTAATGTATCGTAAGTATTTATATAAATTATATGAATATGTTCGATAATATTTCCAATATAATTTTATCAATATAACAGTTTTGCCGATATAAACCTGTTAAAAACATTTTACTTCCTTGCAGATCTAAGATTAAAACCTAATTTATTAAAATAATTCATGAAATCTCACACAAATACCGGAGCTGTTTATACACAGAAAACAAAAGAAAATAATGGTATCCCGTTACACGAGGTGAACATTAATAAAAAAACCATAATGCCAAAACATTAAAGGTTATGACGGAGTGGAAACACACATTGTTATCGTTGCTTGAGGCCATACACGTGGAGTTTTGAGGTTTCTATCCTCATTTTGGAAAAATTAGAGTGACTTAAATAATAGAAAAAATGCAACTTGTTAAATTACAGTATGCTCTCGGTAATCTGGCCATTTGCTAGTTTGACGGGTCCGGTAATTCGACGGCGGTCGACTCTCGGGTGTTATTGTCGTCCTCGCCGAGTCGTAGACAAGCTTCCTACTAGTTCAGACTTCGTTTTCACTAAGTTTGAACTCTTTCTCACTAAATGTGGAACGATATCGAGTCCAAATTCAAGCGTTCGCACTTGGGTACGATATTAAAGATTGTCGGGTTTGTCATCTTAAGCCGCTTAAAGTACCTTATAACAAAATACTATACGAATATAAAAATCAGTCCCCCTGAAATTTTCCAACCAAAACCACTATCTCCCAACAAATTTCCTGCTAAATTTAGTGAGAATACACCAATTTGTCAATACCGATTAATGGTAATGGCAGTACATTCGGATGTTTCGATCACTCCTCCAACTTTTGTTTTTCTACGACATTAATAATCAACTTTATGCCGTCGAATTATGCTCCTTACTTCCAATAATCTGGCAATCTCCTCCTAAACCCAATCTCCTTAATTTGACGGGTGTGGAATCGAAACGGTTCCACGAATGTTGGATTATCGAGATTCTATCATAATTAAAATCCATTAACGATGATACTAGATAGAAAAATAATAGAGTTAAAAAGTTTGAGAAAATATAAAGATGAATTAATTGACAAGTTTTGCAAAGATTCTAGAATAGACGGAAGCCGGTGGATAGTAGTAAAAATTTCTAGAATGTATCGAACACTCCAAAGCCTTAATACAGGGGCATATGCTAAGAAAATTTTGAACATCTAGAATATAAACAGTACCATACAGTTCTGTGTACAGTACAGTACATATACAGTACCATACATTTCTGTGCAGAGTGAGCTATTTTACAATTAGAAATTGGCAAGTACAAAGCGGAAATGAAGTAGAGAAAAGAAGTGAAAGCGGCTTAGCGACATCGTAAAGAATTTGAGTTGTTAAATAAAAGTTTTGAATGAAGAATACAGCTAAGAAGAAATATCACCAATGTAAATATTTTCATTTTAAGTTCAATCTCTGTCTTTTTCTGCATTCTTAGTAAAAGATGTCCTGCATGTGACCAAATTCTTTGTTAAATTATTATTGAAGAAAAATAAAGAAGCGAAGAGGTGATTTATTTATTTATTAGAATTAAACCTGTCAAAATAAATAAAAAAAAAGACTAAATTAAAATCTGTATATTTGCTTACGGCCAGGATGCATTTCCCAATTAAATTCGACGTATGACGAGAACGGTCTCGAAACCGGCACGGTCGATTAATGAAATGCCGACATTGCCGACGGAAAAACGGGTACCGATCGACGACAACCGGCCATCGTTCGTTTGGCTGTCCAGAAATGACACGTAAATTTTCTTTGTTCTGGAAAAAGAAATCCTTTGTTTACAAGGGGATTGGCTGAAACCTTTCCATTGTTTGGCTCCAGAAAGGAGAATGACACTTTCTGTAAAGCTTGTCTCTCGCTATCTAAAAGGACTACTCGTGTCGGATCTCGACTTTTCGATTGGCAAACGGATCGCAAAGAAATTGGAAGAACGCACTCGATTACTTCGAGAGGCACGAATTGATAGTTTATCACAAAATGGAACTGGAAAATTCTAGAAAAAAGTCAAAATGTTGTCTAATGGTGCATAATTGGAATTTAAATGAATTTTAAATTTAGAATATTCCGGAAGAAAAGAACTGACTCCAAGTAGAACTCAAACCCGCAACTCCTGTGTAGATGGAGATCCAGGTAGCATAACTGACAATACATCTCAACTACTCCCAGAACTATTAATTAGTTGAAATATAACCACTAGTCACTTACGGAGCTGACTGGAACTGTAAGTGACCAGTATTAATTAAAGGTTAAAGATTTTATCGGGAGAAACCTAGCCACAACTGCAAAGTTTTGTAAAAGAATGGCATCTATATATTATAACCATATAGTCAAAGATATGGTGCAGTGGCCACGAGTGAAAAAATACGTGGATCTTAAGTCTACGTTCAATTGGGACCAGTTTCTAATTCTTCACGTCTGTTGGGCCTCTCGTATTTTTCTCAAATGACTTGGTATTCTGCAAGAAACCAAAGCACTCAAAATTTAAAAAAATACCATCCAACAGAATGTATCAAACATCACCAATCTGTGCCAATTTATTGTGAACTTCATAAAGGGATTATAGAAGCCATAGAGAACATTCTCTGTTGCGAGAGACAAAAGTGGCAGCCTAAATTTTTCAACTAATAAATACTATTAAAGATTGCCAAATCCTTCTTGCGTGCCGTGCCATCTCAATACTTCCGAGCACGTCTTTTATCTTTTATTATGTCGCTGCTCTCGGTGATTAGGGATTAAGAAAGAAACGGCAACACCGAACCGTCGTCAAAGTAGAGTCACCAGAAGGATATTACCGTGCGACAGCATTTATGCCATTTTTGTCTTGAGCCTCGAGAAATTCAAAAGATAACTTTCCACTCAAAAACGAGTGTGTCTTAAGAAATACAATACAAACATTATAGTAAATAATAATGGTGACAGTTTTAAGAATGTAGGTTTTTGACTAGGATCTTGTATTTGTGTACGTTCGAAGTATACGCTCGTCGATACTTACTCTTTCTCCGATAGCCTACTAGTGGGATCCCAGACCTCGCGAGATCAAGTATCGATACGATACAAGGATTTACATTATATAAATCTGCGTAAAGGTGATTTCACAAGTCCACGCTTCTCAGATTAATTTATACAGTCAACTGGGAATATTTTAATTGATCTTTTGGGAACGAGTATTGTATTTTTCTGACATTACTGTATTTTTGTGCTGGGATGCCCACGCATATGGCACTCAAATACTTTGCACGCCACTTTGAATGACATTAAAATTAAAAATATCTATCTTAATTGTTTCATCTTGCATTTTTAGAGATTCTTTTTATTATATTTTAATGATGACGTTTCTATTTAACAGATATTCTAAATTAGGAATAGACAAAAATTTTCTAAATTATTTCTACTCATTTTTATACATTATATACGAATTATTAGTCTTTCATAATTATAAAATTATATAAAACCAAGATATAATTTCATTCGTAATTTTTAAAATGTTTCATATTTTCCCATTGGTTTCATTAAGGTTTCGAAGCGGAAGCTGAGACCCTTACCTCCGAGACAGCCGACTCTATACGAAAAATTAATGGCGTCTCTGAAACAACAGCACAAACTTAAACCTGTACCTCGTGAAACGCAGATGGGTGAGTAGTTATATATCTTTAAACCGTACGACGCTCGGAAAATACTCTAACAATAAACACTAATGCAAATGCAAATTATAAACCTCGGTTTAGCACCGTCGTTTGTTCGTCTCCAAAAATGGCAAGTCGAATCGAGCATGGCACTAAGAATTATATGAGGTGTAGGCACAAACACTGCTCCAGGCTACGTCTTGCTTCTGCTACATAATAACTAAATTGCTCTTCTCCGAGCAAACTTCTCTACGTGGCTTAGTTGCACTCAATGCCGTGTAGAGAAATTTGTGAGGTTGCCCTTCTTTTTGACAAAATCAAGCTGCTTCCCTACAAGTATTTTAACCGGACAAAAACATTCTGTACTGTCTTGATCACTGTAATTTAAACCATTCTCCACTGTACTATATTATAATTTGATATTATTCCTTGTATTAAATTATACTTCAGAAGTGTAAGTGTACAGAAATTTAGTGGACGTAATAATTTTTACACATTTTCGCATATATTTTTATTAAAGATGGAAGCATCAAACATTTCTATTTAAACCATAAAAGTACTTTATGCCATTTATCTTTTAAATGATTACTTTAAACTTCTTAAGCTGTCGTATTATAGCACTTTGCCAGACGGTTTAGCAATTTCTTTCTTAATCCGTAACACCTATAGCTCGATAACAAGTTTAGCCGACAAAATGTAATGCAAGCATTCACGCCATCCCACTTTTCACTCGCGACAACTAAATGTTATGCGAAGCTCTGTTTTTTGGGCTACAAAACTTTCTTTTTCGAAACAGAAAAATAGGATCTTAGAGCACTAGTTTGCGAGCACTGAACGGACTTTAAACCGACGGTCCCCGAGCCAAATCCAGCCCGTGAACATATTCCACACACAAACAGAAATAGACTCCTTTTAGTGTATATGGAATACAGAAAATATTTTTGGCACACGACCGAGAAATCTTTGCACCGCCAAATTATACGATCATTATTGCATTAATTTTTGCTTTCGGAGTCAAAACATATTAAACCTTTATATAAAAAATGCATATAATTATCAGCACACGCATATTTTCTGTTTGATCGTTTAGTAATGATAAGAAACCTTTTGTCGCAACACAATACATTATAAATTTAGTAGTAAAAATTATTTGGATGAAAGAATTATTGATATATTAGTACAGTAACTAAACTTTATAGACTTTTGATAAGATAACTGACTTAAGCAATCGCGCAATTTCTACATACACTTATCTATAAGATTATATTCGTAATAACATTCGAGAGTAGCAGCAATTAATTTGAAAGTGTAATAATTAAATTTTGGTTTATGTATTTTATAATTTTTATCCTGTGATGTTGACACGAAGTAAAACTATTGTTTGAGAAATATATCTAATCTTAACTTGTGATAAGAGAGACAGCTCTCTTTCTATAAAAGAAATGTCTATAATTCTGCTTTATTAGTGGCAAGTGAGTAAATGTAATTTTATTTTAAATTTTTAAATCATAAATATTTCCTGTTATATTTTAAAATAATTCATAAATTATGTTTATTAGAAAAGATTAAAACTTTTTATTCTCTTGTTTTATATTATCGACTATTGAATTCTTATCATTTCTTGCCATTCTATCCAAATAATTGCGTGATTACAACAAAAATAATCTAAACGTAATTAAACAATTTCTTTCTTTCGTCATTATCCAAGTGTGCACAATTCTCCCACGAGCGAGTCGGCAAGGCTCGAAATTGCCCGAGGTTTAAACGCGCTTTAAAATTGTTTCGCCGGAGCGAATTATTTTTAGTGTATAGCAGTTGTGATATTTGTTTTGATAGCAAGTTTGCGTGTCGACGTTTCTCGTTACGGCCTCGTAGCCACATTGTTATAAATTTTACCAACTGTCGGCGGTGACGGACGGGGAAGTTGGGAATTTCCGGAGATGTCGGTAGGACCCGTCGACTCCCTCGTCCGTTACTTTCCATACTGTTCGAACAAGGTCCTTGTCGATCGTAGTAGTATAGTACTTTCTTTATAACAGAGCCAATAAGACATTTGATAAGATTGACATCATTTTATCAAATATGCCATATAAGAATGAAGAGATGGAGTTTTGATTTTTGGCATTTAAATTGTTTAATAATGTTTACGAGGATACTTTTAAATGACAAAAAGCAAAGAATGGTAGAAAGTATATGTTGATATAGAACAGTCAAAGGTAAGAAATAAATTACGTCAAATTGATAGAAATTGATACATATTTTCAGTTTTAGATTTTTAAAGAAAGTATGCTTGATTAAATAAAAATTGTAATCCCTAAATTTTCTTACGGCAATGGAGAGTGTTTGTGGTTGTAGTTACGCTGACGACGACTTTGTTTTCAAAACGTAGTTTATAAATATAATAGATTGAACATAAGTTCTTTCTCAAACACAATGTTATGCTATTTATAAACACAGAAGGGTAAATGGGAAATACCAATGTGCAAACTTGCCTTAATGCACTTTGTTTCTAGATTGCACTTATGAACACACTTGCAATATCACGTATTTAATTCATTCACGGATGCCGAAAGGGGAGTGGATCCGGTCACGAGTACTTATTGGTGCTTTACAAGAATGGTGCTGTTTACGAGGGCCTCATATCGAGGTTCGATCGTATTTCTTTTTGAACGGAATCTGTTATATAGTGTGACCCAAAATAGTGTTAAAATTGGTTTGGAACACGTGTTGTTATTCGTGACAATGCTTCTGACAAGTGGCTGTTTTAACTGCTTTAAAAAAAAAGTATCTTGGTTAACCTCCTTTTGGGTCTCTCTTTATTTAAACAAAATATTTGATTCTACAAATAATTCTTATCTTTCGTTAAAGCATATGCTATACGCACTAGCTATCGAAAAGTTATTGTATATTCCATAGTTTTCATTGTGACTTATTGGTGGGACCGTGCTTGTACCGTGTGGGTCCATTGGTTGCTGCACAATCTTGTGTTTCGGCTTCCGTTAGATGGCGGTTTGCCATACAGACTAGCCCAGAATTCCGATCGGGCACCTTTGTGACAAATTGAAGTACCGGGTCTGTGACAGACTGGGGAGCCAACAGATGCACCGAGGAAAGACATACAAAAAGAAGTGGAAAGTATGCCTTGGAGGATCGACACCGTTATAAAAATAAAAAGAGGGGCAGAGTATTTTATTACAATGTGAACATTTCTAGTATTGTATTTATTCTGTTATCAAAATTGATACTTCTATAGTTGCATTCCTAATTTACAGAAATTTATATATATATAAAGTTATAAGCCCTTCAAGTTTTAAAATACAGTATTCTCTAAATGAGTGGTGATAAAAATTTAAGTAAATTTTATTTTGGATATACTACTGTCTAGTAACGAATGGTTCTATAAATAACATTTACAGCCATGAACGAGGACGAGGTAGAAAAACCGCAACAGAACAGACGCCTCATTAAAGTCGACTTGTCTCTCCGACTCTCATCTAGTTTCGAAGTATTAAAAAAATTCTAATTTTATTTGCGTCGGTCATATTTGCCACATTCCTAAATCTTTGTCTTTTTTATTTGCAGGATGACGATTTCGACGATTTGTTTAACAGTCCTCCCAGTGAAGAATCGCATCCTACACCGAACGATGTAGATGCGTATGAAACCAACAATTACTTTGGTCTGTATTTTCCTCTATTATTGTTTGTAGCTTTTTGATCGATAAAAATAAATAGTCATCATTTGTATGGTAAATAGAAGAAAGAAGGCACAGCGTACCAGTTTACAAATCGCCAGTCAATCAGTGCGATATCATCAGACCTCCGCTTCTGAAAGCCAAAACTTTAGACTACCGTTACATTCAAGACGACACCATTTCTAGTCCCGTAGCCTCGGACTTTTGGAAATCCGTGAGTATAGTTCAAAATTACATTCCGTGCACGTAGAATGCAATGTTTACATAATGTTGTGATATTTTTCTATTTCTGCAATTGTCACGTTATGTCACGACTTTGAATATTTCATATAACTCAACACACAAACCCTTCACGCATATTTAACAATGTGCGTATCGATATTGTATCCCAAATAACTATTAAATAATTATTCTCGACGAAAGTCCAGTTCAAAATCTCGGCATAAATAACTTGACCAATGTTGTATTTGCAGCACGTTTCTTTGGTTATATCTACTGCTCTTATACTATCTCTGTCACATTTGACCATGCACACTGTATTATACAGGGTGGGCCGGCGAAAACGAAACGGCAGTGTGTTCATGTTCGTCCAAGCAAATTGCTCGGACAGGTCAATTTTACTCTCGAGGGAACATGTTTTTAAATGAAGTTTTTGCGATTCTGAATACAACAGACAACAATAAATTTTAAAAACTCATGTCCCCTCGAGAGTAAAATCGACCTGTCCGAGCAATTTGCTTGGACAAACACGAACACTCTGCCGTTTTATTTTTGCTGGCCCACCCTGTATATGTAAGATATGGTTTAGATTGATATTGAATTGGTGACTACATAGTTAAAATCTTAATCTATGGTAATCACGTGAATTTAATGCAACATTGTGAGAGAAATTTACTGAGATATTGTGTATTGTCACAGTGAAACAGAGAAAGATCCGGTGGTAGTAAGAGGTAGGTAAGACAGAAGCATAGTATTTTGATGCGTGAAACGACAGAGACAATGGTAAGTACTACTGGCAACCATGTTTGATGCATGAGAATGTATCAATAAAATAATGGCAACTGTCCGGCAGTGCACGAAGGAAGAACAGTGTGGTGTTGTCTGATTTTTGGCAAAAACAGATCAAAATTCATCACTTTTCCTTTTGTGCTCTGCTGGACAGTTTGTGCCATTTTATTGGTCTGTTGTCTTACGTTCTAATGTATCAACACGGTTGCCAATTACACTTAAAACTTTCAAGCCAGAGGCAATTGTGTGTCAAAATTACTGTTATTGTTTGCCCTCCCAACTTATAAAACCACAGAAATGCCATTAAATTGAATCTACCTCGTTTATCTCAGGAAATCTTAGTGTTTCATTTTTTAGACTAAGTTTCTAATCTTCAATTGCGCTTCATGCCTTTGCGTTATTGCCGAAAGGCATCGAGATCTGTCACTTATGTTTCTATCACTTGAAAATTTCTAAATGGGACATTGTTAAGTGATAGAAACATAAAATAATTGAGTCGAGACGTGCTTTTTCTGCAAGACAACAATGCTATCTAAGCAGCTCTCCCAACCATGTACAAAAAAAAATTCAAGGCTTCGAAGCTGAAATTTTCAGACAGTCCAGTGTATTTGTCAGATGTTGTCCCTTTAAAGAAATATTTGAAAGCCAGGAGGAATTTACTTCAGATCGGGAGGTGGCCGGGACTGCGGAGGTCAGTTTGTGGACTATTTTAAGGAGTTTATTTACAGGAGTTAAAAAAATGAGTGGAAAATTGCAACAAATATGTAGGCTAGAGGTGATCACACAAAATACGGTACATCCGGTTTATTAAATTTCTCTCTTCTTCTAGGAAAAGTCGCAATGACGATAAACATTTTGATTTTATAAAAGTAAACTTTTTTTCTCTCTTCCAGTCTCAATGGCAATCCTTAGAATGCTTGTCGCTAACATTGGAAGAAGTGGTTCACATAAGGAATGTACTCACCAAAGCAGATCTGGAAACGCTTTTAGTTTTTCCACAACTCTACAATGACGTCGCAAATGGAAAAGTATGACGAATGATTCGTCGCAACTTCAGTTTTTTCATATGCCAAACATTTTAATAAAATTTGTCTTTAAAACCAGGTATGCTTCACCTGCAAGAAGACAAAATTTTCATTTTTTGGATCTTGGGGAGTGAAGTGTAAATTATGCGAAAGAATTGTCTGTAGCAGATGTTACTCGAAGGTTTGTCGTTAATTTGTTTAGATCCCGTGTCTGTCTAGTCGTACTCGTTTTAAGTGTTAAAAATTTTTTCAGATGCACATACCTACGGAACACTTTTCTAGCATTCCCGTTTACATGTTGAGTCCGACGCCGCCGACCGAAGACCCGGACAACTTTTGGAAATTTTCATTCGACTTTATTCGGTACTTTATTTATTAATCGTTAGAACGATGCATTCCTCGATGCTTAAAAATTCTAAACTTAATTTTCAAAACAGAAGTCAAGAGAGTCAGTCGCCCGAAGAACCTCCGGAAGATCTCCCCGCACCTACAAAAGTACAACACTCTGAATCTTTCCACTCACTTTCAAATATAGAAGAGACTGAAGACATTTCCCCTCCCAAAAAGAAAGGACCCCTGCTTCGTTCCAAAACTATCCATCACCAACCGGAAGACTCGTTCGAAGAGAATTCGACGAAGGGACCCGTCGAAAACGTCTGCTGCGACTGTAAAGAGATGCTCTGTCACATAATCGCGGCCAGCCAGGCAACCAAATCCATAAGAAACACGTACAGGAACAAGTGGAAGAGGCAGAAGAGCCTACCCACCGCCAAAAGCTTTGCGTCGACGCTTTCGAAAAGTGTGGCGGACGAGGTATGAGCGATCGAGCTCACAAAACACATTTCTTTTTTAAGTTGTTTTAAGTACCTGCTCCCAATACATTCAGGAAAAAACAAATCGATTCCAAAAAAATATTTTTGGTAAGATACTTTAGTAAGAAACGAAAACAGTTACTTACCGAAACCGGGATTTTGATACCGTTAGTCGAAAGTTTCCTGGCAAAGCGACGAGAAAGTAAAAATCGCTGCAGAAACGGAGACGGCACCGCATTCTTTGCGTCGTTCCACATCCAACCTCTTATGTCGATATTTGTGCACAATACCAAAATTTATATTATCAGTATATCCAGAGTAACAAAACACATCAAAAGTTCTCTCTCGTCTCAAATCGTTCGTAAGATTGGATGTGACAGTTCGATGCAGTTATCGGTATATGCGCCTTAGTGATTTAACTTACAAGTCTTGTCCTGAATAGGTTGGTGTCTACCATAAACAAAATATTTATAGCAGGACTCCCAGAGAGGGTCATTTCTTTGACACCCCCGAAAAAGAATTTTCATCGGTTGATTGCATTCTGGCAACCAATCTGGCTTGAACACACAGACACTATACTGTTAGTTTTGCGTTAAGTACCGACTTCGTAGTCTACTGCTCTCTCTCTCGTGAACATGGTGTCATCTACACTTTGCCAGTCAATTCTCTTAAGAAATTACCCAAAATACTCTGTTCCGGATGTTGCCATAACAACACACCTCTACCAGACTTTTTCCAGTAATTTTGGCAACTCTAATATTTCGATACTCTTGATGGCATCCCCAATTGTTATCCAGGGCAAATTGCACCTCCTTACTACAGTGTTATTGTCGCATGCAACTTTTTTATGGTAGATGCCAACTTATTCAAAATAAAAGATTTAATACAGTACTTACGTAGTAAAAACAAAATCATCACAACAACAATTTGATTTGTTTGGACCAAACACTTTTTAGTGTTTAGTAACTGTTATAAGGCATTATTATTATTATTATTATTCCTGTTTACTATCGTTAAAACAACGTTTTCGTGTTCTCCAGACAATCCTTCCGTTACATATTTATGTGCAAAAATTGCATTTTGGTGGTTCGGCATAAGAAGATCCTGATAATTTTGTACGTGTGAAAAATGTGACGGAAGGACAATAAACCATAAGAAGGTAATTTGTAAAGACCCAAACTGGATAAGAAAGTTAATAATAATTTAAGGTAAACACAATTAAGACAATATTTCTTGCGTCTAATGAATAATAAAAAGTTTGTAGTCTTCCTTTAAAATTACGGCTTGTCAAAATTTTGACAAGCGTACCTTTAAGTTAAGTTTGCGGAGAATATTTTAATGTTAAACGCATGCTGCGTTGTTAGTATTTTACATTGTTGATCGACACCACATTTTTTTTCCGTATTGAAGTTTTCATAATTTATTCTAACGTTTTACAGCTAGTCAAAATAGCTCCGACTAAACTACTTACGGTTTCCGTTTCAACGGGTCGAGCATTTGAATTTCACACCACAATTCGGAGTCTCCACTATTTTTGACGGAAACGTCAACCGGTGCCATATTTAACTTGCGCAAAAAAGTTATTTTGTCGTGTGCGGGACGCACAGTTCTTTATTTATGGTCGATAAGTGTTAACAAGAAACGTGTAAAAATTTATTAACTAGTCTATTGCCAAAATCCATCTACGTGTACAAATCCAGAATAATTGTTAACTTATTTCTGAAATAATATATATGTATATTTGATGACATTAAATTAATAAACGAATCATGTAATAAAAACACAATTTATGTATATAGTATTTATGTAGTTAATGTTTTAATTCAATAAAATGTTAAGTTGCATTCGGTGATGTCTAAATTACGTTTTATTGTCTTTATAAATGGGATTTTCCAAACGGTGCTCGTACATTTGAGGATTCCTGTACAAGAGAATTCAACCTACCTTTATTTTAACAAAAACTAAATAATTAACACCTCATTTTTATAACTTATTACGTAATTAACCGACCAGTAGTGTCACATCGTCGGTAAATTCGTAGTATGGAATTTCTAGATTGAGAGGTGCTGGCCCCTTGCGGATTCTTCCGGACGCGTCGTAGTGAGAACCGTGACACGGGCAGTAGTACCCTCCGAAGTCTCCGGCGTTGGCGATCGGAACACAGCCCAGGTGGGTGCAGACTCCTATCAGCACCAGCCACTCCGGCTTCTGCACCCTCTCACTGTCGTGCTGGGGGTCGCGGAGTTGGGCCAGGTTGACCGCGCCCTCCCGCTGGATCTCGTCCGGGGTGCGGTGTCTGACGAAGAGGGGCTTTCCGCGCCACTTGAAGGTGGCATTCTTTCCTTCCGGTATGTCGGACAGTTTGACTTCGATCTTTGCCAAGGCCAGCACGTCTGCCGAGGCGCTCATGGACGACACCAAGCCGGTCACGATGGCTTTGGCCGAATACGCTGCTCCTAATCCTCCGGCTGTAAAGAAACATTTTATGCATAACTGGCTTCTGTTACATTGTTTTTAAGGGTGGGGAGCATCAAGGATAAAAAGTTTTCAGTAAATGTTCCATCAGAACAGACTAACAAAAGGCAATGAAATTAATTTGAAATAAACTTATTTAAATGTTGGGTAATCAAACCCACATATAATACAGTGGAACCTTGCTTAATAAGCATCTTGCATAACAAGCAAAATAAATTGTGAAAAACTGACTCGCTTAATGAGTGAAGAAGTCCCGGATTGTGCGCGTGCTCCATCAGTCTGTGTTTTGCACTCATTCGGCTAGCATCTTAGGGTCACTTGTGATCACACATTTTTCCAAACTTGTGTTCTTACAAATTATGTATAAACATCAACAGCCATAGCCCATTATATAATAAACATGCCAAACAATATGCCAAATTCTTGTGCTACGTAAAGGCTATAATTACATATTAGAAATTAATTAATTTGCGTAGACGTAGACAGTTATGCTTCCATCTCGTATTAAATTTAATGACTGATTCCAAATTAAATTTTAGAAATGTCAAAATTAAAAATTAATTATTTATAATTATTAAATTTGGCATATCATTTGGTGTGTTTATCGGACAAATTATCTGATTTTTTTTTTGTTTTCTGCAAATCAAATTCGCATTCTAAGTTGGTTCAATCTGCACTAGAAGAAAAGATGACGACGATTCACGCTCCTTAACAATGTTTATTGTATAATTTTCTTTGAATAAATATTACACACAAAATATTTGAGTATTTTTTCGCCATTCATTTATATGGGAAAAATTGTTTCACTTAATGAGTGTTTTGCATAATGAGTAAGACTATGGAACCGCGTCGACCACTTGTGTAGCATTGGTTGATGCAGGACCATCAAACAATTTGCACTTGTATGCTAGATTATGCAATGTCCAAAGACTTTTGCAGGAAGCAAGATATTTAATAGCAGTCTCTCGAGAATTGTTTTGAATAATAAAAAAATTAAAAATTGCCATCGACCAGACTAAGACAAAAAAAAAGTCAGCAATTACCATTAAACCAGCATTAATTGTCGTCTAAACAAACGTTTTCTTCCGTTTTAAACAGTCATTGTCAACGACCTCTTCCTATGCTTGTTAAAACTGTTAAGTTAGGCCCTTTGTTTGCTCCTCCTCCATCAGACGATTTTAACAGGGTTATACCGGATATTGAAAGGATGATTGAGGGTCTCAACATAACCCAAAAGGAATATTTCCGACGGAAACCTTTTTCACTATACGTAACCACATGGTCAATGCACAAGAGAATAAAGAAGAGTGGAAGGCCATACATAATTCAAGGAGATGGCTGGAGCATAACAATATAGTGGCCACCAGAAGCATTGAAACGGGACACTTATAGAAACGGTTTACGGGAGTACATCGACAACACTGAATGCACAAAGGCCCCAGCGGTTATTTAGAGAAGATTCAAGCAAGAGTTAAAAGCATAGCTACCAATATTTCCGCAGATAAGATGACCTTCGGATAAGACAAGGTATAAATTTCCATCAAAGTTTTATAGTTTTAGCATATATCTGTCCTATAAGACGACCTCCAAACTATCAAAGCCTATGAATTTAGTTTAGATCAGTGATCAGTGATCATCGATCATCATCTGGATAATAATACTGTATAGAGTATATGGAATTATGTCATATTCGAAATTTTTCGAATGAACAAATTTTATTTTCTGCCTTGCTATTGTTGCAAACGTTTGCATCGATTCGGGCATTCGGGTAACGACCTTGACTATTCACAAAAATGACATATGGGCTATTCTATTTTGTGGACATGCCCTACTCTCTACTAGTAAATAATTACAGTTTATCCATTTTTTATAATGGTTTTAATTTATATAAATTTTAATCTAATTCTTTTGTATCTGTCCTATAAGAAGACCCCAGATGGGGCCTTTTTTTATGATTCAACTATTGTCTTATCTGAGGAAATATATGGTAGTTCTCCCTTAGCTGAAGTACTCAAATTAAAGCAACAGTATTAGCTCCAGTTTCTCCTTGTTTATTCACTTTTGCAAAGGTCTTTAAAACCAGTAAACAACTGTGCCCGGTTGTGGACAAATTGAAATCGCCATCAATTCTTATGGAACACAGGCTCAACTCTTTTATAATCAGCAGCATGGAAGAATATCCGTACACTGTGCCCAATTCAGTAGAGTTAATTTGAAGATTAAACTGCTTGGCAACTTGGAGGGCATCTACTTCACAGTATGTGACTTTGAGTCCACGTTCCCTTCTATTCGTATAGAACCATGTTTTCGTGAATTGCGGGACTTTCTCATTTGTAACGTCGACGTCTCTTCCAGTCATATTTCCAACATTTTGGAATTAACACATCTTATATGTCACTTGGCCTTTTTGTATTTGAAGGGGGATAGTTTCCTCCGGGTTAGAGGGGTACCTATGGGTAGTCCCTTCTCAGGAACACTTTGTGAATTGGTAATCAGATACCTCAAACAGCATGTCTTACCAGGGCTTAGCAATAATATCATCGCAAGATATGTCAATGATGTCTTGATTATTTGGAGAAGAAAACTGAATTTATCTGGGTTCATTCAGGCTTTCAACAATAACGCTTATGACCTATCGCTGCAGACAGAACAACAAAGCTGCACCAACATACACTTTCTGGACATTGACATCACTTTTACAACAAGGCCAGTTGAGAACAAAGCTGTTCCATAAGACCTCGTACACTCTGCTCTTCCTTCATCATGCAAAATCACATGATCCTTATAATTCTAAGATCTCTGCTTTTAAGGCCCTTGTAAGAAGAGCTTGCACCCATTGTTCAATGGCAGACGATAGAAAAATGGAACTGGAATACATTACAAGCATAGCAAGCCAGCATGGATACCCTGCACACCTTATTAATGCTCTGATTGCGTGCCAGGAACATCCAGAGGAAACAACTATCGAGAGACAAGTCCTTTCTACCTGTTACTTACAATAAGGTCCTTACCAACATCTACAAAGAAATATCCCACTTTATAAGTAACAGAATCGCTTACAGGAGATCTCCCACTTGTATCAGAAACAATAAGGATCAATTGGACCGAAATAGTATCCCAGGGGTCTATACTATCACTATTTACAATCATAGAGTATACCAGCCTGGTGAATATATTGGTGCTAATGCACGTAATCTAAATATAAGGATCAAGGAGCATAAATACACCATTCAGAAAGGTCTTTGCACTAACGCACTGGCTTGTTTTGCTGTCAATAACAATGTCCAGGTTGACTTTGACAATGCCCAAATACTACAACAATGTGAGAACCCAGCCAACATCAAATATCTTGAACAACTGGAGATATTTAAAGCGTTTAAGAGGGAAACAGCTATTAATTTTAAAGACATGGGCACGTTAGCAGCAGCCTGGAGGGCTACCCTTGACATAAAATAGATCCTCATCAAGTTTGTTTTTTATATATTTTATACGAACTTAATATTTTAAAATTGGAATCCAGCTGGAAGACAAATTTTTTAAATGCGTCATTGAGCATGTGCGTATCTTCACGACATGTGACATTTTTGGAATTTTACGTTCTTTTGCCAACATTCCATTTACATCGAAACCTGACGATGACTGTTTAAAACAGAAGAAAATGTTTGTTTAGACAACAATTATTGCTGGTTTAATGGTAATTGCTGACTTTTTTATTTAAATATATACCAGTAGCATTGTGGTGATTGATCAGACTAAGACATTACTACTAACAGTGGAACTCGGAAATGGCTGTTACGTACTAAAGGACTTTGTACCCAGTTTAAAAGATAACAGACTTGATAAAAGTCATCCGTCTTGAATTGTTGTTAGTAACTAATGTCTTTATGAATGGATTAAAATCCAATAATAGTATGGGTAAACTACTAGTGCAGACATCAATTACAAAGGTGTCTTATTATATCTGTAATAGAACGAAGATTTTGATTGCCGTTCATTGACTGCCTCCGGAAGAGGTAGTCAATAAGCAGAATTATAAGATACAAAACCATAAAATCATCTATTTGCAGTCTTATGACATTTAAAACACAATTCAATCTCCAGAATATTTTTATAAAATGATAGATTATTGCTGTTTGCAGCTCATAAATCTGGAAACACAAAATAGTCAGTGAGATTGGGACTGTAAGGCGGTTGCCACCAAAAGCCACAGCAGCTCGAGTAAGTGCCGCAATGACGATGGGTGCACCGTTGTGCAACGAGTGCACTTCTCTTGTTAATTTCCCTCATCATTTTTCATGTATCTTTATACACAACTGATGTAATAACATTGAATAGTATTTTGCACCTATAGTAATTTTTCTTTAAAACCCACTATCAATATGCTCTCACATTACAAAAAAAATAGTGTTGCCATCAACCAAGTTTGTTGCCACAGTTAACGTTTTGGGGCTCCCTCTCGAGGTCTTTGCCATGTCATTGACTCCATTTTGGAAAAAAGGTCATAACAAAGGACCATTAGATTTCAAAAAAGTCAACTCCACCTGTTTTATACAGGTCTGAAGTAGGTTTGCACATTGCAAAAAGAAGTTTGGGAGGCCATCCTGTGCCAACTTTTCTCATGCCAAGATACTGGTGAATTTGACGTCTCACTGTACTTCTATGCCGACAATTGGATTTAGTAACAGCTGTAAATGAGTCTTTACTTTGTCTTTCAAATTTGACCAAACACTGACTAACAACGAATGAATGAATCAAAATGCTACAGCTACAAGGTCACGACATTTCCAACTTCTAGCTAAATAGAATGGTTTCAATTTCCTTTAATTTGTGGTTTGTGTTTGTTTATTTATGCTATTGGAAACTTTGGCTTATACTATAGTATTTTTGCAAACGAGAGAGCGATTAAAATAAAGCGTTGTATTTCTGTTCTGCCAAAGTAAATTAGTAAACAAACAGGAAAATAATTTGCAAAAAAAATGTAACCCACCTTCCCTGCAAAAATAAAAATTAAATTTAAGAAAATTTCATAAAAAGAAACGAATCGAGATTTGAACCCAAATAACTGTGGAATAAGCCACAACGTAACCACGATACCACTCGCTCTAACAGAGAATATAAATCCAACAAACTCAAAATTGGTTTCTTTATCTTACAAGTGTTTATAATTAAGGATTTTGGATTATTACACGTTTAATTTCATGTAAAATTATTTTAACTTCCAAACCTTTCAAGCGTCCCAACTCCCTCAGACAATCTTCCATAGTGTTAAATTAATACATAACTGTGTAGTTAATGATCTAAATTTTGTTTATTAATATGTCATCACCACATCATCAACACTACTCTTTCATTAATAATAATATGTGATATTGCCATAACCACATCATCAACAGAATAATACAATGTATATAAATATATATAAATGGCATTATTCATCAAATTTTGTTGGTAAAATTACAGAAGAAAAAGTATATTTTAGTATTGATATAGATAAATAAGAAATTCTGTTACCTCCCAAAATTACGTAGCTGAACATCTTTCGCGAATCTTCTGTCTCTCGTGAAGACTGGTAAGGATTCTGGTTACTGGGACGACGGTACGTGGAGAAATCGGGAACTTTAATATCGGTGTGCGACAGTCTGATTTGGGACACGGCTGGAAAAAATTGCAATAACTCATAAATTTTAAATAATATGCTTAATTTAAAATCATAAACAACACATAATATGGGGTGATTTAAAAGTCTATATACAAAAGACACTTATATCATATATATGCATTCGTGATGAGTAGGAAAGCATTCGTGTGTGCAATTCAGCTGAACGACTGCATAAATTTTATGCGGTAATTTAGCTAAATCGACTTCCATCTTTTCAATTTAATGCTATTAAATGATTTAAATATTTCCTATAAAGTATGTTAATTATTTAGATTTATTAGAAATGACGACGTTACGGCATAATTAAATATTTCAAGGCAAAAATATTCCATTCGTATAACATTATACGAGATTACGTAAATGAGAATATCGTTTCATATAAAATAACTTTTACTAAAATACAAAAGAAATGGAAAATTATGCAATACTTTTAGAAGATTTAATTGTACATAAATTATAATACAGTAGAGCGCTCGATAAGTGGAACCAATTGGGGACTGGGGTCCTTCCAGTTAATGATTTGTTCCAGTTTCCGACTTTGTATGAAAAAATACATTAACCTGTCCGATGTTCAAATTTTTCTCCGCTGCGTATCGCTTCCTGTTGAATTTTTCTCCGTTGCGTGTCGCTTCGTGTTGAATTTTCGTCGATTTTAAGCCTAACGAAAATTTTTATAATAATCATCGAGGCTATCGTATCGTTAAAAATTATTTCTGCATTTTGTACAAACAAAATAAATATATTAAAGAATATAAAAAACATGAAAATTATACTTTAGAAGTAAATTTAGTATCAAAAACATTCGATTCAGCACGACACAGTCCGACTGAAAATCGTTCCACTTTCCGGCCATTCCACTTACCGACGTTCCACTTATCGACGCTCTACTGTAGATTTAAAAAGGTCAACTTTTAGAGTAAAGTTGACCTTTACCAAAATTGTGCATTGAATAAGCTTCTAATACTGCTAGTTTTCATCTGCAGAATCATAAACAAGGAAATTTTGTGGGTGACAAGAGAAAATCCTCAATTATACTAGATAAACATTTACAAAAATCCTTTGTGCCGGCTCTTAAACATTGTGGTTTATGATCAACAACTCATTCCAAGTGACCAAAAAATTAGTTTAATTATTGAGGCGTTGCAAACGAAATTGCCATTTTTTAAAATTTACACTTTACAGCCTTGTAATTCAACTTGTGGTCTACGTGAATACTGCTAAGTTTGCAATTGGAAGAGCGCACACACATGTAAATTAAAAATATGATCTGATTTATATTGTGGGTTCTACATATTTGAGTGTTTTTCTGATGGCGTGGAAAAAAGAAATCAAATAATTTTCTTTTACGAGTATAAGTGGGGACATAATGCAGCCAAAACAGCCCAAAATACCAATAAAAAACTTTCGGTGTAGTTTCTGCAAATGAGCCACCTGAAAATCGGTTTGGAAAATTTCCTTCCGGGAATGCAAATCTCAAAAGTCAGAATCGAAGACCATTGTCGAATCGGAACGTCGCCAGACTGTCCGGGAAACTGCAGAAAGATCAAACATACCGGACATTCTTTGACCATTTCTCGACATCTAAACGTGTTAGAGAAAGTCAAAGCTCGACGAATGGGTATCGCACGAACTTGGCAAGAGATAGGAAGAATCATTTGGAGATTTGCAGTTCTTTAATTATTCTTCACAAAAATGAAAGTATTCAAATAAAATTCTTCCCATTCACCTTATTCTCCAAACTTTCTGCCAACAGACTATACTTTTTTTATATGTTTGGATAGTTTTTTGGAGAAGAAAGTCTTTCAGGAAGAGAATGCAATAAAAATACCTTTAATGACTTTTTGGCTTCTCATTCTTATAATTTCTATCAAATTGCATTAATTCTATTGCATTGGGAAAAGTGTATTAATGTTGGTGGAGACAATTTTGATTAAATATGTAAGTTTTAAATTAAATTAGCAAATGCTCAAAGTCAGAAGTAAAACTCTGCCATTTCATTTACAACCACCTAATATTTGCAAAGCAATAAACATCTCAAGAATGATATTGTTTGACCAAACCATTCAACAAATGACTCTGTACCACACAACACACACTAAATGTGTTTTGGTCATTTGTGAAGTCACTTAGTAGGCTAGTATTGGCAATGTCATGTAATTCAAACTTCTATTTTGTATAATGAAACACCAGAAAAAATCCTACGTTCAGGAATAAAATCTATAAACACAGTCAATGGAATTAATATGACAATGAGCACCAGCTACAGGTTCAGTTATTTCACTCGGCCACTGAAGTCGAAAGAGACAATTGACAGAACTGGTCGTCAACATGTTTGTCTTAATTTCGGCAGCGGCATAAGTTTGTTTTAGGCTTATTACAACTAAATTTGCAAAAATCTACACAAAAAAACATCAGAGCAGCATCTGTTTGTTTATTTAGCTATGGCAATGCAACACTTTGGGCGATCTGCCTAGGGGAGATGCCTTCCAAGAAGTCTTTTTAAGGGAAACTGGCCCCTATTTAGGTGTTACAGATGTGGAGAAAACCCAGAAAACTCCACATGGCCAGCCCGTCTGAGCGAGGCGTGAACCCACGATAGAACTCCCAGTGTTCAGGGAACGAAGGCTGCTTGGCCACTGGTGGACCAAGCAGCATCTCAAAACAGTGCTTAAAATGTAGCATCTTCCCCTTTATGAAAGGACACACTGAATGTGGCCTAATGGCCCATGCAGAAATGTTCAGTAAATCCCCCAAACTTTCTAATGAGAGTGTAATTAATAAATGAGAATTATACGTATACTCACATATATTTTTTATTAAAAATTATTATTAAATAACACTTCTAGACCACAACACAAATTAAGTATAAATTGAATAGCCTATTACCCCGTTCGCACCGAGCATTTCAATCTAGATTGTGACCAAGGTCGGCGACTATGCCTGGAGCCACCTCCCTCGACCGTTTCAATCTCGACTGAAATGAGGTTCAATCGCGATCGACTCAAGAGAGTTTTTGAAACTAGATCCAGTCATAAGAGAGATCCCACAATCCCATGCACGCAAGAAAATACAAGATAGCTGCGGAACACGTGTAGGACTATCGACAGAGAAATAAAAAAGACACTGTATTTGGAGAGACAATGACATCTGTCTATTATTAGATATATGGAAAGAAAAAGTACTGTATTTATTTCTAACCAAAACTTCCATTTTGTTTGTTGGTTTCGTGACTTACCACATAGTTGTGTCAGTTTTATCATTGCGTGTAACAGCAGGTTCTTCTGAAGCGAACTGCCTATGCGTACAGCAAGACGTTCAACCGGCGACAGTTACAATCCAGATTGTAGGTAAATTGAGATCAAAGTGAATCATGGATTGTGTGCGAACATAGTATAATGTATATGGCTATAATGAAATTGAAGGGCTTATAATATCTGGGAATGACTGGAAAACAATTAGACTAAATTGTTACAAAATAGCTTTTAATTATTCACAATCAAGTTTTAGAATGTATTTTGGGTACATAGACCCCTCATCAACCTACACACATCCATGACAAACAAAAATTTTATAACTTAATTAGATATCCCATAGTTAATATGAGAACCTTGATTGTAGGATGAGATTTTAATGGCCGTACATCTTTAAATATAAGAAAAACTATAGTAGATACAGAAGTAGGATTAGTAAATAATGGAAAACAGGAAGTTCAATCAATTATTATGACTAATAATAACAATATAATATTTGATCTTTTACAAAAGGGAAACTATGTACTATACTACTTAAAGGATAAGCCAACCGTAGGTATAAAAAAACAAATTATAAAGAATATAAATAATTATTCTAAATTAAAATATATAGATATAAAAACAGTTACATATATTAAAAAGTTTGGTAATCGAATTCCGAACCGCCTTTTTAGCCGTCGCCACTTGCCACCGCCCAAGAAGCCGAGGAAAAAAGGATTACCCTCCGAACTGAGTTGCCAACCTTTCATCAATTTGTGCATTGATATGACTAGGACTCATGAGTGTTTTAAGGTATTTGTAATCTCACAAACTTACTGTGAGCTCTCTCTTGGTCAGAGTTGCGTTAGGTTTATCTCTTTATATACCTCTCCCTTTAGCAATTATGCTAAGCATCTAAAATACTTTTTAGCCATTGTGCTAAGCTTCCGAAATGATCGTAAACTTGTAAACAATATGTTGTAGAACTTGTAAATAATATCTATCAATAAATGGGTGTTTTTGTTAAATGTTGATTTGTGGAGTGTACTTATTCCGGTTGTTTCCATCCACCTTAATTCCGAGTCCAAAAGCCTACGATGCGACCGCTCACGTAACAAAATTCGCGGCCAACCTGGTTTCTGTGTCTGTCTGTAAAGACACAGTGGTGTCAGTCCTGACAAGGTACCGAGGAGGTGCAAACCCTGTGGTCACAATGGGACCGTGCATAGGACCAACATTGGCAGAGTTGTGCACGGTCATAATTGATAAAGAGATTAATAAAACACTAGGTATAATCAATTATCAAAGATATGTTAATAACTGTTTCATTGTTTATGAGAAAAGGATATTAGATACAGATCTATTTATGAAGAAAATTAACTTAATTGATAAAAACATCCAATTTGAATGTGAAGTAGTAGTAGACAATAGCCTAAATTATTTAGATGTTACTATAGTTTAGATCAGTGGTTCTCAACCTTTCTGAGACCACAGAACACCCATTCATATACTTTTTATTACACAGAGTATTAGCATCAATACATTCAAAAATTTATAAGCTTGTTTACTATTCTCAAGAAACATTGAAGCAATAAACTAATAAACTTTAATATATTGAATAAAATAGAAACATGGAATTATCTACGAATATAGCAATGGGAATAAATTTGAATTTAAAGCCTTTAAATGTGGAGTGGAGCGATATTAAAGAATTTGGGATCGAGGCAAAATTGACGGTGAAGTGTTGGCAACGTGGTATTGAGAGTGATGAGACAAAATAACAGTACGCTGTTACATATGGTTTAACTTTGTATTTTATTTGAGTAAGTTGATGATGATTTTATTCTTTTATTAACAGTAGTCTGTGAAACAAACTGAGTAGTACCTATCCTAATAAATGGTGCTATTACTATGAAATTAGAAAGGAAAGTGTGGAATTTTCCATTTCTGGATTGAGTGCAATTCATAATGGAAAATTTTATTGTTTAGTATTTATTAAAAATTTTTAGTATATTGCAATTTATTGGTTTTATATTAAGTAAACAGTGCACTGAGTTTGTATGTTAAATTCATTAATACGGAATTGCTAATTAAGTTATGATTGTGTTGATAAATTTGTGTGTGTCATACCGTACAGATGTATATAGGCTGATGGGGGTCTACATACCCAAAATGCATTCTAAAACTTGATTGTGGATAATCAAAGGTTATTTTGTAAAAATTTAGTATAATTTTGTTCCAGTCATATCTGGATACGATAAGCCCTCCAATTTCACTATGACCGTATGCATTAGGCTACTCAAGTTACACTTTAAAATTATTGCACAAAAATAAATAAAGATTATAATCTAAATACTTCAAGTATCCAAAGCAAACCTGTAAGTGAATATACTACTATTCTTATAATTTGGAAAAGCTTTCCAGCAAATGTCCAAGCAAGTAAATACTGTAGTACTTTTAATCACACTAGCAACTTGGAACGTGGGTGAGTGTCTTTCATCCTTTTCCAACTGTACGCCCACCTATTTGGTTACTGTCAGTACGTCATACCATTGTTAATAAAGCTTCACAAGTATCTCAAATATCAAGTGGAAAAAGAAAGCATGGCATCTTAATCCAAAATGGCCACGGCTGCCTGTCTTATCCTCAGTCCACATTGGATCGAATAATTGGGGTCATACTATTTATTAACTCACAGAACACACCATACGCTTCCCACACTGCTTAGCTACCTAGTCTGGCCAGGACGAAAGGAAACGTTTACAACATGCAATTATTTGCCAATGCATACTCGATACAGATTTGACAATGAAGCAGATTACACACTTCTCTAGTCATGCATTATATATTAAAAATTCAAATTAAGAATGGAAGTTTTTATAAAAATAATAAGCAAAACAAGAACATGGTGTTTACCATCTGGCATCTAAAATTTGGGGCATCCAAGCCCTTATTCAGAACTGCAATTTTACCATGAGTTGCCTGGTAGAAGTCACTTTTGTACAATTACACTTCCAAATGATGGTCGAGACCTTATCGGAGCCATAGAAGTCAAAGGAACCACACCTCTACACGCCACCCTTTGCTAGATACGGCCCTCCAAAATCAGTCTACTTCCAGTACGCACGCAATCGGGAATCATACTGCACACTCCACTAAGATTATCGCATTTAACTATTTAGCCTATGCAACTATGCCAGCTTCAAGTAGCCCTCTTGACCGTTTGTGAAGTACTCGACACTATATAGTTTTAGGGGGCACGGTACCCGAGCATCACCTGCACCGAAGCGAACGATTACACGGTCGAGGCAAGCAACAGAAAGTAGGCAGTAGTTCCAATACACAACAAAAACTACCTTTGGAGTGGCATATCCTGCAAAAGATTGCATGTACGGGCACAGTTCCTTTGACTTTTTTGCTGGTGCAGAGGGGTCCTCTAACTCTCAGGGTTACAGATCCTCATTCAATGTTCGAATCTTACCATTACTTATACACATATACACGCAAGACACCTAAAAGTCACTTCTACCAGAGACATAAAAAGTGCGTTTGCAAAAGTATTGGCAACGTTTATACAACATTTTTACACGATATTCAACAAATTTTACCGCGCATTGCGTGCAATTCGAGTCGGAAATTAAATTTAAAAGGTGAATTAAACCCGACGTTTACCAGAAACTGCTCCAGATACTGCCAACGGGCCATTCTTCGGGAAGATCGGAGCCGGTTGCGGCTGGTTTACCACCAGTAATTTAGGTTTAATTGCAACGGTAGCGGAACATGGCGTCGACAGAGATACGACGGAGTTCGAAGTAGCCTTTAAATGCCGATTTAAACGGCAAGACTTCCCAATGAAACTCATCTCTACTAGTTAAAGACCTTCGACGGTCGTAGGACAGATCTAAACTGCCAGATGGCGGAGTTTGGCCTTATATTATAGCCCAAAATAATTGAAACATTTTAAAAATAACTTCTCGATGTCTCTAATTAATTAATTAATCATTCAAAAGTATAAAATTAGATTAATATAAATAAAATGTGCTTATATAAGATACGTTTATTTAATTCGATTTTTGGCTCTTGTTCTTGTTCTTGTTCGGAGGTTTATATTGGGATTTTTGGCTCGAATCTTGTGAATCTATTTAAAGACAGTGTTGCCAACTTAAGGGTTTTCCCCTAAATTTAGAGGGAAATCCAACTACGTAGAGTGGCTGTGACCTTAGAGGCGACGCTCTTGGTGGCAACGACTGGTACCGTCGACCGCCATTATATTTTAAATTTTCAACATTTAAATATTCAAATTAGTTTCGGCAAAATCGTTTAAATTATTCTTCGAATATATATCAAATTATCAAAGTTTATACGGTAAAACCCGCGTAAACTGGAATACCATCGTACCGAGTATTCCCGGTTTGGCAGGTTTTCTTTTTGGAGAGGTTCTACCTTTATGATTTTTAGCACCCGAAGTATATGTATACACATTTAAATAGGACATAAAAACGCGAATTTCTTGTAAAACAAGAATATTTTTTATTAATAAGGATCATTCTAGGAAAAATTCAATATTTGTAATTCGATACGTAACCACAATACCGTCGGTCAAAAAAATAAATTCTAATATTATGTTTACGCGACTTGCTTGTTACGCTATCTAAGGATTGAAGTATTGTTGTTTAATACAGTGGTGCCTCGTATAACGTACGCCTCAAATAACGGACGCTGCAAACAACGGACTTTCTGTTTGGCAGTTACGTGATTCGAGCAATGGACTGGCTGCAAACAACGGACTTTCCGGCATAATTGGTGACTGCTCCATGGGTGCGTTCTTTAATAGCGGTCGCTCTGTAGAGTAGTAGAGCGTCGTTATCCGAAAACCGAGCAACCGAAAGCGTTTCAGTCGGAAAATTCGAATTTCCGCTAGTGCTGTGGCTCTGCAATATTTGGCTGTCTTGGGATACTCCGATATTGGGTGCGTTCTTTAATAGTGGTCGTTCCGCTTCGCCGCTACTACGGGAGTGCGCTGCTGTTTGTAGGCATTTAGGAACGACGGTGAAAGAAAGAAAGATGGCAGCGCCCGCACTATCGATAGTATCGTGACGGAGGAATCTGTAATTCTAAAATATGAGTTTTTAAAGGCAAAAGAAGGATCCCAATTTAACCATAAAATGGATTATTTGTTGAAAGAGCATTCAAAATAGCCACGAAAAAAAATTAGAATGCCGGCTACCATTCGAAAAAAATTCGTAAAGACACTTACATCACCGCAGTGCGCTAACTCGCACTTTCACAATTTCTAAATTTTCATTCATAAAACCATATAATGGACCCGGAAACGAAACTGTCTGAGCCATGGAGGACGCCATTTTGCTTTCCACCGTAAACTACTGCCACAAACGGCCGTTTTTGCCGTTCGACGGCGCGCACTCCCACCGGAATTTAGGAACGCGTTCAGCAGGAATTTTTAAACGGATGTCGCTCGCGCAGAGTTACGCGGAGGAATAAAAGAACGCACCCCATGTTCATTTTTTTATGATACAGCAGTACGGTTATTTTATGCAGCGGGACGAATTAGATGTTTTAACATGTATTTCTATGGGAAAATGCGTTTCGTATAACGGACGTTTCACTTAACGGACGTGCACCTGGAACGGATTAAGTACGTTATATGAGGCACTACTGTACTTTGTAGCCCGAGGAAATTATTTTAGTTCTTACAACATTTATTTAATGTGGAATGAATTTAGTTTCTCACGGTAGCTATTGTTGAAGCAATTTCCGATAATGGAAAATACTACAATATGTGGGAGACGGATGTTGATTTGCAAGTAGAATTCTTTTTCTTGTCGACACCACCAGGACATGATTTGGACTGTTAGCCGCCTGCGTGCTACACATATTTGACTGCCCCTATCAGTGCTGATCGCCAGTAAATTCAAAACCCGTGAGAGCGTACTATCGATAGTTTCATGTAGTTGACAGGGGTTTAAAAAACCAATTAAAATTCATTTTAATTTTATTCAAATCGAACCTCCCGTTGATAATAGGCGCCTTTCTGCGCCGCCATGAGATACAAGCTGAAAACTAAAATGACATTTTTCTTATTTAGTATATGAATATGTGTATATAAAAATGTATTTAAATTGGGCTGCAATTTGGAAAAATTGTAGACTTATAAATTGCCACTGTCGTCCGTCCGCGTCTGCCCCTTCCTTAATCTTAAGAAAGGAGTTCGATACATGAAACTCGCGAGTAAATATGAATCAGTGTTTGTTACTTTGTGTGAATCGAATGTTTTCCAAGTGTTATAATTCTCTTTAACGTTTTTTAAATATTCGTGGTTGAAGCTTCGTAATTTAATTTCAAGATTATATATTTATTTTATTACAAGTTCTTTCTTTTCTTGTTTAGTGAGAGATTGGTCGAGGATGTTGAGGATGAAGAAGTGCACAATAGAGAGAGCGCGGTTGCTCCACGAAACGAAGACCCGGCAGAGCACGAAGATTGCGGGCAAGATAATCCTGGCCGTGAATATCGGGATAGAAATACATTGAAGAAGGTCGGGTCGTTCTTTAAGAGCGTGTGGAAACCCGTTAAGAGGTAAGATTTTGTACGAGATTTAGCCTCGGCTCTGAAATTGGCAGTAAATCGAGTGCGGTGCTCAGCCTAAGTATCGATTACACCAAAAACTTCTATAGTATTAAAATATGAATCTGAAATTCGAGTTAGAAACGTTTGTGAATTGATGAGAATCGCGTAACTTTCCCGTGTTGTACGGCGCTGTATCGAGAATTGGCAGCGTATTCGTCTGCCACGCCGGTGTCATTGCGAATGCAATGAAAAGTTAAGATAAAAATGGAAAAATAAGCTATTTTGAGTGAAAAATTGAATTCTAGACATCACCGAACTAAGGAATTAGTAGAAAATTTCATTATCAGGCCAACATTGGCAGTCGATCGATAGAAATTACGGCAGAACCTCGATATAGCGCCGCAATATGTTTTAATGGAATTGAAATCGAGTTAGACGTTTTCCATGAATAATTATGCTTCTTTTTCTACATTTAGATCCGTGCAGAAGGTGTGTAAAATGGCCAAAGGTGGAGAATGCGAGTACGTTCAGTTCGAGTGAGGATCTCTTGGCTTCCATCTTTGACCATCGAGAATAAGATCTGTTCTATAATTTGGTGGATTTGGTCCGAGTTGGCTTTGGGTAAGTGTCTATGGCAACTTTATTGTATTTTACACCAAACACATAGGAGATTTTACGGTCTCGGTTTATAAATTAACACGTACTGTACAATACGCAATAAATGGCCGGTCGAGGAAACTGGAAATGCATTATATTTTGATGCGATTAAGATCGTACGTACAGAAAACCCACGCTTTTAGGGTATCGGGCATAGATAGCCTGTATATTCTTGTCCTAGTAGTCACAATAATACATCCTCGTGACACAGCGAAAGAAATAGTATAAATGAATGTAGAAATTAAATTATCCAGTAATCTTACGTGATTAACAATGGCATATTTGATACACGACACGTGGCAGTATGCAATTAATTGCCGTAAGCAATATCATTTGTGCTTGTTGGCATGTAAGTGTAAGTTAGAAAGAAATAAAGTTATTGATGCAAAAATTAATTAAATAATTGAATATTTTATAGGAAAATCTTGATTATTTTCTTTTTATCTTCACAGAATTCGGAAGAAATTTAGAGATTTTCATCTCTACGTTCCGAAAATTATCGATGACTTCTCCCGATTTTGACATCCCGATTGCGTCAATACCAATTTCGATTATGACTTCCCGATTTTGACTTCGTACCGGCTGTGTCTCCTTATTACTGTATTTTAATAAATTTGATTTTTCCAAATTGGACTACACAAATTCTGACTCTCGAATTACGTCTACCCTCGAATTTGACACCTGAATCGTGTCTGCAATCTAATTTGGACTTTACCGAATTTGTCTCCTGAATTGTGTCTGTACTCGAATTTGGACTCTCCGAATTACGTCTACCCTCGAATTTGGACTCTCCTGAATTACGTCTACCCTCGAATTTGACACCCGAATCGTGTCTATACTCGAATTTGGACTCTCCCGAATTACGTCTACCCTCGAATTTGACACCCGAATCGTGTCTATACTCGAATTTGGACTCTCCCGAATTATGTCTACTCTCAAATTTGACTCCCAGTTTGTGTCATCCCTGGAACTTGGACTCTCCGGAATTGTGTTTTCACTCGAATTGTGTCCATTGCTAGTGACGTCGTCTAAATTCAACGAAAGTCCGATGAACGTGAGAAACACAAAAAGACCAAGTGTTGATACACGAAACAGAAGAAATTGTTTTAAAATTCTTTGTGAAGAACGAAAGTTTCCAGATAAAAATTGCCTTAATCGAAACGCTTTACGAAACCGTAATTGGAATTATTAATAGGAAGTTACAAATTTGAATAAATGTCGTTAAGTATTGTTTTTCGCTTCCAGGATCGTGAAGTTTTACGAAGAAAAATAATTTGAAGAACACAAAAACAATCTGAGACAGTTGCGGAATAATTTGATTCAATTAAAGTCCTACAAGAAGACATTCTCTGCAATGTTTCGGTCTTGATTCAGTTCTAGAATTTGTAAGAAGATAGTTTGTTGAATGATATAAGTGTAATTATAAAGAATTGTCTCTGCAATAAAGTCTTTTCGATTTGGCATGAAATTATTTCCAAGTCACATAAAATTATTACCTTTTAAATTGTTCCAAATTGTTTCCAACCGGTTATTACGGCAATAAATCAAGATATAATACGACTAAATTTAACTCCTCGAGTTAACCATTGATTTTTACATCTCGCTACAGGAGAAATCTCTGAAGTGTGTGGCACGGCATCTGTCAATATAAGCAAAATCGTCCACTTTTACATTCGAATCAACGGAAACGTTTGGCTTTGTTCGGTGCCGCCGTTACAGCCGGGCAACGGGCCCAGTGACTAAAGGGGCCATTCCCTTAATTGCAAAAATTTCGCTTTGAAAGCGATGGAGAAAAAAGAAAAACCGTGGGTTGGGTTGTCACATCCCTTCGATCCCCATCCCCACCCCATGTCAAAAAACACACCAATGAAAGCGCTTTAAATTTAAAGGCTTAATTTGCTATTTAGATACCCACCTAAATACCTGGTTTAGCAAATCTCCGAAAAAACTAGCTTCTCAAATCTCCAAAAATAAAAGGTATCTATTTACTGTTAAATAGATACCTTTTATTAATATAAATAATAATAATAAAAGTGAAATTTACTAGCGTTTTATTCTTTTTATTTTGAGAGATGCAAGGACCCCTTGATCCTCTGGATGCACTATTGGCCAAGTGTTTTTCTGGGGATCCGGGATCAACTGCAGGCAGGTAACACCGGAAATTCTTCACGGCGGTCTGTCACGCGTATATCGGGCCCGGTTTCTCACTACTCGGTTTGTGTGCCCACAATCGGTGGCACTTTATCTCACGGGGAAAAGGGCAATTGCCTGGAATTCAAAGCAACAGGGGACCCCGATCCAATCTTTTATAAGAAAATATTCCCCAAGAATAAAGTCAATACTGTACACGGGGCCCTTAATTCAAATTTGCACGGGCCTTATGTAGCTATAACGCGCCACTACCAACAATAGACATAGGGAACCACCCTTAGCGACCAAAGGGCCGAAAGAGATAATAAAACTGCTTAGAGAAGAAAACCAAAAAAATTTTTTTAAAAATCAATAAAATTCAAACATTTTTGAAAAGCACTATTCATTTATTTTAATATATACTAATACATTATTTAGAAATACGAATATTAATATCATATACTCGATTTTTAAAATTAAAATAAAGGAAGGAGACATTCCGGCATATAAGCGGCGTTCGATCAGTTGTTTTCTTACATTACATTTTATCGTTCTACGTAGACGTATTATCTTTTTAATAATAATATAAAAAGTACAATGTAAGTATTTCCGACCATTTTAATTTTATTTTAATTATTAAAACATTTATAAGACGATATTTCGTCATTCGTATCTATTGTTGTTCTTTAAAATTAACACAATACTCATTTACATATTGTGCATCGTTACGTAGGTTCGGCGATTTAAAAATGAAACCGAAACTCTATTTTGTTTACTCGACAAAATAAATATGAAAATAATAATAAAAAAATAATAATAACGGGAAAAATTTTAATATATTTATGAAAATATCACAATTTGGCAGCGGTGATATAAATTAAATTCGCGTCCTGTGTTCGAAGACAATGAATTGGTGTGTTGCCATAGACAATAAATCAATAATTTACAATACGGGATGACAAAGGAAATTAGTGTTATACACAAACGATGTGTATAAAGGCAATTGTGAATTCGAATTCAAAATTGCCCTTAAAATTCGAATTCGAATTTCACTCGAATTCGCGTGAAATAAAACGCATTAGTTTATTATCGAAGTTTTTGATAAAATATCAAAGAGAAATGTAATAAAATTGTTGTTGAAATGTAAGAAAATCTTTTGCTTTAAAAATGGAAATCTTAAAGAGTAAATCATCAGTCTATAAATGTCTCTTTTTGTAAATGGAGAATCTTTACTTTTTGATCATTTTTCAATTTCTCTGGTCGATTTATTTTTTTTACACGTCAATAGGAATTTTTGTGACTCGTCCTGCTTTTATTTAAGTTGGAGAGGGGAATGCCGGAAGATTTTATCTTTCCGAATGTCGCGAATGGTAAACGACGGAATGTCTGCCTACATTTCGATCTCTTTTAGATATATGGATCGTTTTGTTTAACTTGGCTGGGCGACGCACCATACTTTGTTGGGGCTCTGAAGTTTTTAAAAGTTTGCGAACACTTTCTTGTAATGCACGGTGACCCGTGTCAAAAATTTATCCAGATATCCTTGTTCTTCTCTAAGTAAATACTGGTCTCTGCTTAAACTGCATGTTCTTTTTTTTAAATAAATAATCTATGAAACAAAGTCCAGCTGTACAAATAATGCTTTGTAAATTGGAAAAATACATATATGATAAATATAAGTGATCCAATAGTCACTTCAAATACCAAACGCATTCTGATCTTTATCAGGCTACGAACTAAACAATTTATAATTATTATATTCAACAAGAGATGGCAGCCTGCCTTCTGTAAAATTGCATTGCAATTACAGGTAACCCCCGTATAACACGGGAGTTATGTTCAAAAAATTGCTGTGTTATGCAAATCGGTGTTATACAAAACAAAGAACTAGTACGAAAAGGGGAGTTAGGTTCCAAAAATTAAAAAATGTGCTATTATATTTTCATAATTAAGATAAATATCTTTATTAAAATTTTCTTAAGTGATACATATTAATATAATTTAAACGATGTTTTCTTCGTCATCACTAAGCGCTATTAACAGAGGGCGTTTTCTTTTTGGCAAGTTGTTCTTATTTCCTCTGAGCATTTTTCTGCATTATCTTTAGATCCATGCTTTACCTTTTGCAAAAAATATGCTATTTTAGATTGCTTGCTTTTAGTTAAAAGATCTTTATAAATTTCCTTATATGGTGCTAAGCACTTATGAAGAATAAAGCAAGTATGGAATAAGGGAAAAACATCTGGCAACATCAAAAGCAGAAGCGTCGAGATCTGGCAACGTTGAAACAAGTTTCGAGAAGGACCACCTATGTCGACAGAAGGCGAGAAGAGAAAATTTACATACATAAGTACTAATAGTTCACGAAAATAATAATTTTCGTGAACTATTAGTACTTAAGTATGTAAAAATTTACTACATTTCATGTTGTACGAGGGTTTTACCCAATTCTCGAACCGTGTCAGAGTGAATCCGTGCTATAGAAGTGCCGTGTTATACAGGGGTTACCTGTATTTAGCCTGATAAAGAACCCTGCTGTTTGTTTGGTATTGGAAAAATAGTTGGAAAATATTAATATTCAGTCAATTTTTAATTTTTTATTAATTCTACAACAAAATATATTTGAATATTTATACTTAGTGAAACCTTTCAAAAGTTAAAAAATATGTATATATATATATATATATTATAAAAACTATTTATTTCTGTTTTATGGATTATTTTAATGAATATCTGATGATTATATAAGGGAATTTAAGCTGACCTTGCATGCATTTCCAGCAAGAATGTTGGAAACGTATGCAAGGTCAGCTTGAATTCACTTACACGATAGTTCCAGCTGTAATAATTTTGTATGTGATGAATATATAGTTATAGTTTGTTTCCCAGATATATTATTATTATTAAAATATATATTAAAAATCTTTATATATTTGATTGTGCTTTTACATGCTCTCTACATTTATCCATTTTGTATCATGTCAAGATTGCATCATGTTTTGACATTAATGAAAATAGGAACAATAAGTTAGATTATGTTGCACAATTAGATGCAATCAAAAGTTGTATCTTTAACCAAAAATGTGTTATAAATTTAATGCAGACTGAAAACAAAAGATGAATTTATTTGTAAATAAATTTGAATGCTCCAACAGATCAAATAGAATTATTTAATTATTTCTGATGCCCAAAAAAATGGTAGATCTCCTGTATGATTGCCACTTTTAGAGCATTTATAAGGTGGGATAGGGATAGGGAAGAACTTGATTACATCTCAAGTATAGCCAGACAACATGGAATTATTTGATATTGATTTATTTTTAAAAAATCAAATGAAATTTAACTTTTATTGTAACTTTTTATGTTAAAAATGATGCGTGTCTATACAAATAACAAGATTCTTCTATTTATTCAAACTTACTTTAGCATTTATTAGTAACTCAAATAAGTGCAATTATTTAGTTTAACCAATGCTAATAGATGTTCTAAATCTACAATATTAATTGCGATATAGCAGTTTTAAAAAGCGAGATGTTCAAATGAAATCTAGAATATTTGGCTAGCGTTATTTTGTCGAATATCTCTTCTGATGTATTTCAGAAATTTATTTCATATAGAATATTTAATAAATTAAAAATTTGGCACATCTCTGTTGACAAAAAATTAAATGTAACGTTTGGCAGTCTTACAGACCGAGCAACGAGAAAACTGGTCATCGTCTTTTGATTCACTGTTTGGGAAACGTGCCGTCTAAATTTTAACGGACGCGAAGAGATCTTAATTTTAATTAAACCGATAAAATATATTTATTTGTTTTAGTACATTACCTAATGTTCGAGAGCAATCATCTCTCCAGATTTGTTGAATATTTGAATATATATTATAATTTGTAATATTATGTATCTAAATGTTGAAGTCGGGGGAAAAATGAAATTGAATCAAATAAAAGTTTCGATAAATTAATTCAAAACTTAATTTATTGGGTGAAATATTGAAAATTGTTATGATTATAGAAATGAAATTTACAACGGTACTCAATAATCAATAAAATTGATTTGAAGGAAGGATCAATAATGTTCATCTGTTAAGTGATGAATAAAGAAATGTGAAGCTACAATACTGTTACTTATGATTGTTGTTCAGATATTTATATAAAGTGATTCTCAAAATGAACTCCGACAAATTCGTCAAAGCATAATTAGAAGGTATGCATTTGTTTTAGGATCTTTGCGTTTGCTTCTACCGTTCAAGATTATGGCCAGTCGATTGCTTCGTATTTCGAAGTTGTCAAAAGTAAATGCTATGCTGTAGTTTACGTCATATAAATTTTGGATATGTTATGAAGAACGTAGATGATAGCTGCTTTAGTATACGGTGAAAATACTCGGCTCTTTCGAATAATCATCCAGTAAGCAAATGGAACCACATTAACATGCAGGCATGCTCGGCCATATTTGTTGCCTTTACTAAGATTCCACATCTGTAAAATGCTTCTAAAGAAAGTTTGGGTAAGGTCTTTAAAAGTGCTTAAAATGGTCTTACGTTTAAATATAAGAGAGAAACAATCATAGACAAACTATATCTGTCTTATAGAATACAAGAGCAGTTCATTCAATCTCAAAATTCAGTTTTTATTATAGTTTTCGAACTCAAATTTTTGATTTTACGCATACTGTTAGGAGGTTGATATTATAGACGTATCAATTATATCGGCCGATTATCATTCGAATCTTGATAATTAACAAAATTTAACTTTAATAGCATTAATTGACCAAGTAATCAACTTATTGCTTGATAATGTTGAATATTAAATGTCAAATCTGTTTGTTTGAAAAATTATCAAATTTTTATCTTTTAATATTAAAAATTACAAAAAAAAAATTAATATTCGATAGCTTTGTTATTTAATAAATACTTATATAAATAAGAATACATGCAACTACATTAATACAGATTTTGATGAATATTAGATGTAGAATTTTAATAATAATGTTGTCTTGTTTAATTTAATCTGTGTTTTCTTGCTGGTGGTTAGTTATATAATCCACATTTCATTCTTAAAGGAAAGACGGGATAGTTTGTGAAGTTCGTATTTAATTGTCGGAGAAATCTTTTGAGTTATATCGAATTGTAACGAGAGACTTATAAGCCCTTACTCTTATAGTATTTTGTGGAGTAGTAATTAACGAAACTCCCGTAAAAAAGTCGCTCGGGTTTTCTCGTTTAAAAAAGAATTGTTATATAAAATTAATCCTGAATTATTTATTCTGTTAATTTTATGCTAATGGATTTTTTAAAGTGAGAGAATATAGTGTTTGCATTTTAGTATAAAATCTTTCCGTTGATGGAACTGTGCTCACAATATGTTTTTTAATTATATAAATTATAACAAAATGCTTCTTTGATTATAACGTATATGTGTATATATAATTATCTTGAGTTTATATGCTTATAAATCATTATTTTTTAATGTAAAATGCTATTTATGTTGCATATGCTTTTATGAAATTGATGGAGTTTTTAATAAATTATCAGTTATTGAAGAGAAACAAAATTTATTATTTATATCTGATATTTTTAATTATACTTGCATGATTCTTTGGGAATTTAAATATGTTAAAACAGGAAAAATCATTTTCGGCAGAAGAAATTCAAATTTTTGTTGATAAATTTTCTTGTAATTAATTAATAATATTATTATTACTATTATTATATACTAAGTTTAATTAAATGTAAACATTTATTTCATATTATTATATTATGTATTGTTTATTGTCTGAAATAGTAGATTGTAGTTATGCAGAATTACATTTAATGTTACATTATATTATATACAATTATGTAATGTTAAATTGGAATTATTTTTGACTATAACTTGTTTATAAGTAATTTATCCGAAAAAATATTACATTATTTTAATGCTGTTTCATTTTTTTTTCCTTTTGTATTATATTGAATGCAATCTTTGGCTGCCTTCCAAGCCAGACAAGAACACGGTTAATTCTCTTGATAAATTTTTTTGTTATTGGCTTAATTAAATTGCGCAAAGAATCCTAATTGAAATCTGTTTAAGATTTAAATTACCTTTTTAGTATATTTATATAATTTTTTTTTGTTAAATGAAAGCCATTTTTATGAATAATTATCCTTTGCATCTGTTCTTTTTTTTATTTTTTGATTTAAAATTCTAAATGGAATTCTGTTTTGGCGCAAGTTTTAATTTTATTATCCTTTTTTCCGTGCAAATTTTTATACTGTTCGATGCGACAGGGCCGAGAATTTTTAAATTTCAATTTCTGTAATTATATTACAGATTTTTGTCCATGTTATAAACAGAATAAATATTGCCTAATGGTGGGGGAAAAAGATGGCTGGAATTTTTCAAAGTAACGAAGGAAAGATATGTACCGTGTTGTCCGATAACCAGGTCGACGGCATAAACAATGGCTTAAGAGACATCTCTGTCTCGTGCGGCAGCAAACAGAAGAAACCTGGAGGGATTTCGAAAAAGAAACAGGCGGCAACTAAATCTCCAAACATTATCAAGAATAAAGGAAAAGAAATAAAGAGGCCTTTGTCTCAAACTTCTTGTAGATCTCCAAGATACGAATCGGTATTTCAGAAGCCGAATGCGGCATATAGTTCCTCTACGAGAAAAACCGTCAATCGTCTGTCGTCCAGCGATCCGTCTGGTGATGCAATTCTAAGAAAAAGTATTAGCGGCGAACAGCTAAAAGGCTTTAGATATTCGGGTTCTAGTTCGCCCTCGCAGTCGTCCGACATTACCAAATACAATATTTTTAGAGGACGGGGAAGACGAGGCTCTGATTCCTGTCCAGAAAAGGGTTATATTCTGCCTTACGGTTTAAGAGTGCAACATGCGGCTCATAAATGTATGTGGTAAGTATGAAGATACATATTTGAATGTGCCGACTTTTCTTTTTGTATGTATAAAAGTGGTGAAGAATGTGCGAGGACTTTTTAATTTGCACGCATGTTTATTGTTATCATTACTAGTATTGTCGTCAATGTTTATACTTAGGTGTTTTTTATTTCTTATTGCATGATTTTTTGAGAGAGATATTTTTATTTAATTATTGTGAAATAAAAATATTACATACTTGCTCGTAAATATTTATGAAAATTTGTTCTTAATACAGGTCTGGTTCCGAAAGTGGCTCAGCTACATCGCCTGCTGGAAGTGGAAGCCAACCAAGTGGTGAAGCTGTAGGTGTAATAAAAAATTCGTACATTCTACCGGAATCCAAGAAGAAAGGTATCGTATAAATTACACTAATAAGTACACAAATAGAGTACATTTGTATTTTTTACAACTGTTAAGCTCTATTAAATAAAAGTTGAGTAAAGCATATTTGGTCTTTCAAAACGAATGCTATCATTTTAAATTACTGTAACGATGAGAATTATTATCTAAGTTTTGCCTACCATCTGCATACAAACGTTTTGTTGTCTACTGCCTCTAAGAAGTGCCATAAACAAAAATGGCAATTTTGCAACAGAGAAGGCATGTTTGTTCTGCACTCCACAAAGTCAGAATTGCTTGTCATTGTTCAACACGGGTATAATCTGTGGGAGTCATAGAATTGTGGCTGCTGTGAGGAGTGAAGATGGGAATACCATAGTGAGCCTAAGAAGAATTTGAGTATTGTTCGGATGAATAATGTGTGATATGAAGTGCATGCATTGAGAAATTGTAATGGGAATCTTTGTCAGTTTTCTAACGTTTTAATGTACATTATAATGTTATTGGATAATAATCAACATAATTACATAATTTAAAATGATAGAACTCTTTTCAGAAGACCCTTTAGAGAAAAACTATTCCTTTACAAAATACTTTGTTAGTCATTAGAGAAGTCTGCATTTGATTATGACAACAAAAACACAATTTTTAAACTTAAATTATTATTATAGCTTTTAATATTTATTATAATTATAATTATAAGATTGAATGCCATGTTTCCAAAAAACTTTTTGTAAAATAAATTTTTGAAATAATACAGATGGTTCACCTTGAAACTCTTTACAGAGAAAGCTCTAAAATATGTAATCATTAGATCCACAAATTTTATAGATTTTAATTAATTATTTGTTAACTTAGAAGTAAATCAATAAATTAAATGTTATATACGATAAATAAATAAGTTATATAAATTTTTATTTTAAAATAAGACAAAAATTAAATTCTATAAACATCCTTTATTTTAGAAAAACACAGAACATTATCATTTATATAAAAATTTTTGGTAGAATGCAGATATATTTACAATACAGATAAAAGTTTCGGACAAGTTCGTTTTATGTCTTTTTAAACAACCTCGGGTTGGCCGAGTGGAGTTTTCGGGTTTTCTTTGCATGTTAGATGTGTGAAGAAAACCCAAAAAATGGGCAAGTTTCTCATATAAAGTCCCCTTCGGATGCATTCACCTTGGCAGATTATCCTCGTATTATGTTGTCTTATTCCTTATATCCCATTCTTATTAAACAATTCTTGTAAAATTTTGTAGAAAATAATTATCTAGATGTATTCCAAAAGTTTCTGATCTCCCTGCTTATTGAATTTTTTTTACTTTAAGAGTCGAAAGTTTTTAACAATCGAATATGGTTCCTTTTGGGAACGTCTTAGACCTGCTTGTATGTGTATATATAAATGACTTAATAAATGCAATTATCTATATGAGATAAGATAGCAATGTGTTCTCATAATTTCAATACATTTATATATATTTTAATCTCTTATTTTATGGATTTAGTTATTAGGATTTTATAGGTAATTTAATTTATACAGATTTTTAATTATCTCTAAAATTTTATTATTTTGCAAATAACTTTTACGGTTGGTTTAAGATATAATGAATTATTTATTCGTCTTTTTACCTTTACCGTCTGTATATTTTTATTTGATTAATTTTATAATAAAATCTAAGTTTAATATTAAATGTTTGAATTTTTTACAATATCACCTTAGGCTACATCCTACATGGCAGTGACCATGGGCAGAAAGAATCTTTGTATGCACGTCCAGCTCGCGAGTGACCTCTGTCCAGAGTGGACGCATGTTGTTATGAAATGGCGGCAAGACGTCTTCGTCGAATGCTTGCCACAAAAAACAGTTTTCTACACTGTATTACCGAAAACTCTTACAGGCGAAAGATACACCGTATTTATAAGAAATGTCATCAGTTCAGTGAATTTTACCATTTGTATTGTGAAGTAAAAGACATCAAACTTGCTCGGTAGCTGATTCTCGCATACACGTATAGAAGCATCATCTGGTAACCACATTGCTGCATGCTAAATGTGATTACTCTGGACATATGTGTTCACTTTATCAGTTTGTCCACTCCAGTCAGTAGTGCATTCAAGTCTGTGTTCACTGGATTCTGCTGTGTAGGATTTACCCTAAAATATTAATTTTTCAGTTTTGGCAGTTTATTTCTTAATTTTAATATAAATAATCCTCACTTATACATACATAAATCATCTATTTATGAACCAAAGTCAAATACAGTTAATTTTTACTTACATTTATTTCTCTACAAATGCCATTAGATTATTAATGAAACATAAATAATAAAATATGCTACTTTCAAAATGTATTTATATGCATACATATATATAAAACAGTTCTGTATTAAAATTTATAGTTTATTACTCAGGAACAGAAGGTCAGAGTCGTATTGCAGCTCAGAAAAAACAGAAAAGTACCAAGGATTTTAAGGTAATAAAATTATATTTGATTTTTATTGTCTTCCTACAAAAATATTAAAGATTAAGTTTAATATAATAATATATACAGGTAGCCCTTGGTTTACGCTACAGTTCCGTTCCTACAAAAGCCGGCGCAAATCGAATCGGCGTAAAATGAACCCATGTTTACAGTGAGGTATAGGGGTTAGGTTCTACATAAATGAAAAACAAGCAAACAATTTTGTTTATAAATACAATATAATACAAAATACATATATTATAAAGTTTAATTTTTAAAAATGTATTTTATGATAAAATAAAGTGAAATGTTTTTATTAAAAAAATCTTAAGAAAAACAAATGATATTTCAAAGTTTCGAATCTCTTACATTTTTTGGAAAAAAGTATGAGTATCCATCTTTAATTGTTTAGATTTTTGTTTTCTTTCATTAAGAATTTCAGAATATGGTCAAATGGATGCGATTATGCTCTTTTTTACATTTGCTCTTCGCTCCCAATCATTGGCACAAAGTTCATCTGTCAAACTTTCCATAGTTGAAATGATACACTAACCCGACATAGAGCTACAGACAAGCAGAGACGCCGATTGGTCGACCGCCAGCCGTGGTAGCGCATATATAAGGTTGGTCGGTTTGGGCGGGAAAATTGAAGTTTGTTTCGTCTCACTAACGATGGTTTGTGATCACCGGAAGGGCTACTGCGTCGTAAGGTGTTTTCCTGAACGAACTGATATGGGATACGAACTATTCACATTCATTGTATTTCAGTTCAAAAATTTTCTCCCGAACAGAGTTAGATACATGACTGGCATGACTTCATTGTTAACAGGAAAAGTATGACATATAGGGCAAGACACTACTAAATGTTTAAGATGTTACTAGTGCTTTGTGATGACAAATTGCAGCCTGGCATTGTGATGACGTCACAATAAATAATTGCTTGTTAAACACGGAACATGTTTAATAACATTGTTAATGTTATGTTAACATGACATTGAGGTTTATTATATCCGTTTTCACAAGTCGTTATCCTCTCCTAAATTAATTTTTTCATGTATAAATTGTCTTCGGTAACTAAAGATTCGAGTAATATTTTTCTTTTTAAAATTAATATAAAAATGGCATTTAGTGATTGCTGCTTCATTCTATTTTTTAATAATCTTCAGGCATTTAGCCATATTTTATAAGAGGAAGAGCTTTTAAATATTTAATAATGTATGCATTTTCAAATTATTTTCTAGTTTGATGCCTATATGCCATTATGCGAAGTCCAACAAGGTTTGAAAAAAGGTGAATTAATTGAGGTAAGATATATATTTACATCTTTATATAAACTACAAAACATTTTTTTCTAGAAAATACACATTTCTAGGTTATAAATGCATGCCATATAATTATTTTTTTCTATTTTGTAGGGTGTCTTAAGAATAAATCCAAGGAATTACGAAGATGCATACATAAGTGCGCCGGTAATCCTCGGTAGCTTTCTATTCGTGATTTATTCCTTCCCTAAATAGTATTCTATCTGCCAGATGGAATGATGAACCGAAGCTCAAATATACACTTTTTTAAGTTTGTCAATGTGGTAGAGTTTTATTTTTATTTTAGTTGAGCTAGAACCGTTATTTAATTTTTTTTTTTTTTCTTTTTGTTTGATGTTAGTTAGAAACCTTTTGCTGCTACTTACTAATGGTATCGATATAAATTTTTGAAAAATTTTTTTTCCTTTATTATTATACTTAATAAATTTGCAACATTATTTTTTGAAATTTTCAATTTTAAACGTATGCATTGAAGCGTCCGTTCTTGGGGAATAAATACAATAAATAACAGGAAACCTTTTTACAGTTTCGGAAATATTTTATCGAATTACATTTCGCGATTTGAATTCTTAGATAGACAAACTTATCTGTGATTTATTACTCCGGTTGCCGACCTATTAAGATCTAATGCTACGAGATATTCAAACTAAAATATAAATAAATATCGAAGTATTAAACGAAACTTTCATTCACATATCTTTGATTATGTTTACATTAAGTAATGATCTGTAAACTCATAAAATTTGAAATTTGATTGCCGTTTCTGGATGAAATTTTCTTACAGTAATTAATACATTTGCATTATACTAACAATTCTATCAGAAGTTTTTATTTTCTCTTCACGATGACCCACTAAATCTCTTGCACTTTACTTTATCGTAGTAAATTATGTTTTTTTATTTGCTCGAAGGTTTAAATTATATTGAAAAATTATATATTGGAATTACTTGCATATCGATTATTGGAAAATTGTTCGACGGAAATATTAGAAGTCGATATTCACATTTTGTGCAAGTTTATAAATGGCATTTTTTTAAAAAAATTTGTATTATAATAACAGTAGAAGTATAATGAATTTAATAGACTTTATAGCTCTTATATTATATTATGTTATAATAACTTTGCGTTAGTAAATGTTTTAATTCTATATATTTTTCTGTCGAAAATAGAATAAACATTCACTAGTTCTGTAAAACAATAATCTTTGCTGTTGCTTAAAGCAAAAGTAATAAATTTTATACCACATATTCTGAAAGTAATGAATTTAATTCCAAAGTAAGCTTGCTTAGAAGAAAATTTCCTCTTGCTGATATTCAAAATACTTTGCTTCTTAGGAAATACATTGATCTTAGTAATCCATTCATTTAAAAAATATTGATTTGCAAATATTTTTGGTATATTGTAAATAATAATGATAATTCTGTTGACTTTACTTGTGAATTAGGTCTGTGTTTTCTATTGATTGCTTTGTATTTTGGTTTTTATATGGTAGCGAAACTAGTATTTTCATAAGTAATTGTATTACCTAAACAAAGATTATAGTTCATAATAATTTTTTATTGTAAAAGGTAAAGAAATCATTACTTAAATTTTCTCTTTTGTTTGTCGTAATTGCTATACGACATACAAAAGAGAAAATTTAATTAAGTAATGATTGAACATATTTTGCAAAAACTTTTAAGGAACTTAAAGTACAGTGTAGCATTTTAATTTGTGTATTAACATTATGTTTACTCTTAGTAGTATCATTAATAGTTATTAGGAAGTTTGAAGTTGAAGGCTTTCTTTGGCACTCTTTCAGTTTTTAGATTTTAATTCTTCTTTGGAATGGCCATCATTAAAAGATGACATGTGAACAGAATAAAGCAGCTATATCACACATTTTCAGTACTAATTTTCTGGAGATAAATAGAGGTTTTTTAGTAATTTTCTTTAGGTTGTAATCTATGATGATTGTAAGTAAACTGTGCTGAAATAATGGAAGTTGGTAGCAAATGGTAAAGATTAAGATCAAGATCAGAGTTTGAAACTGTACAGCACAATATATCCCAGCAGTAGACATAATCTTATGTAAAGCGTAAATATTCAGAAATTTATTATTATTATTATTATTATTAGGTCTTCATTTAGAAAATTAATTGGGCTGCAATTTGAAAAAATTTAGATCTATAAATTCCCATTGTCATCCATCAATCCTTCCTTAATCTCAAGAATGGTGTTAGATAGATGAAAGTTGAGATCAGATATGGAAAGCTTAGGGACAGGAGGCTTCAATATACAAACTTCCAGTTTGGACCAGAAGTTGCATGATTTGAATTAAAAATTTTTTCCAGAATGGAGTTACACTGGTGTGCAAAACTTCAGCGATTTTTTTCTTTCCGTAACTCTGCAAGAAATCACCTGGGAGGCATGAAATTCAGAATATAGACACAGTATTTTGTACTTAAAGGATGAAGAAAGTGCACAAAAATGAATAGAATTCATACAGTATGGAATCAAAGTAGCCTTCTTATTGTAGTCTTGCACTGACTGCACACATTTTGCGTCCCCTCTCTCGCCTGTGATGTCACCTTCCTGCATACGAATCACTTTTCTACTGAATCGAGTGTTCGTCGTACTGATCTCAACAAGTCCATTTCTACAGTTTTATAGCTGTTTAAATTAAATTAATTAAAAATACGATTAGAAATTGCAGCTTTTGCATTGTAAAGATGTCACAGTAATTTATGATCTTGATGATTGTGTATTATTAGAAGTAATGATTTAAGATATTTCATAATAGTGAGATTTATTGGGGAGATTTGAAATGAAGCTGAGGCATAAATCCTTAGATTTGTACTATTATAATGAACAATAATTTATTCTAAAATTATATAAAATTGATTAAGTGTAGAAGTGTACTAAATAGTTGGAATTACATAGTAAATATTGAAACTTGTCATTGAAACACCGTATAAATCATAACCTTGAAATCTATTTAAAAAAATCAACTTTTTAAGTAACTACATCATCGTATACGTTGAATTTTTTGTCTCAAAAGAGTCAATTATCCTTAATGAAAAGGTTTTTTAAATGTATCTGTAGAAGTTGTACTATATTACACTTAGGGGTATTCGGTATAGGGGTATGGACGAGTTCTTCTCTTTGTTAACACACACAAAACATCAGCTGATAGAGTTCATTACAAAAGATGGAAAAGTAATTTTGGAAGGAATAATGATAATGTCTCAATTTAAATATTAGAAAATAATTTGCAAGTAAAAGCAGATAATAAATTACTTCTTTTCATTTTCTGTTAATGTTTTAGATATTCAAATAATTCAGTGTTTTAATTGAAATTTAAATATAACTACATTTTAAATCACATCAATAGAAATTACACTATAACTTTTAAAATTTTATACTGCATACAGATAATTTTATTTTCCGAAATGCCATTTTAAGAACGGTAAATTTGTCGTACGTCGAAGTCTAAGTGTAATCCCGTCCGTCCTATTTAGTCGTTTAATTATTTACGGACGTTCGCGACTACTAAATTAAATACGTAGCTTAGATTACATTTGGCTTTTCTGTATTTCAATACTTATAAATAAATTTCATCATTAATTTGAAATTTAACCAATTTATCTTACAGTTTAATATCAGAAAATAAACACTTTTGGATAAAAAGTTGTCTCTCGCACATTACGATGACTACGTAATATTTTAGTTCGTAATATAGCATAGCTACCATCTTATTGTAGTGTACAATGAGGATGTATTTAGGTTTTGAAATATATAATTGCAGTTTAAAAATGATTTTTCTGACTTTAGACATTTACGGTACAGTTAAAGTACTAGCTTATTGTTCCGAAAATTATTTCCAAGCGTCCCGAAACACGAGAAATGTACATTTTAATATCAAATATTGAAATGTTAATTGGTAAAATCTGAATTTCAAATACACGACAATCATTAGAATATTTTAGTAATTATTTTATAGTTTTTTAAATTTGTTAACTGTTTGATTCATCATTTTAAATTTATGAATATGAATAATCGTGTTGGATTACTTCTAAGTTTCAGTTGCTAACTTTCTTAGTTTGGAAGAAATTTCTGTAGCTTACATTGTATAATCGGAGATTAAAAAAATTTGAGAGAATTCACATTGTATGTTCGTTACAGATATATAATTATGTAGTTTATACTTTTCAGTGGAATTATAGGGAATTCATAAAGTATTACAAGTACGGAATGATTGAATGAGAGCAGAACTTGCGAGAAATAGCACGAGGAGTTTGGCATTGCCAAGTTCAAGTTTCAGCATTGTTAAACTGCTCACTGGTTATACTTTCGTTTGATCGTCCACTGTGTAGATGAGGTATGTCCAGAAAGTAAAAACTGGTCGGATGTAAAAAAACTTCTTTAAGAACTTTTAAAAATAAGTTTATTACAAAATGATGTCACATATATTATATGTATTATATAATATAATATCATTGACGTACGTATCATATATATTATATTGTATAGTCACGACATGAATTTAGACACGCTTTTAGTTTCGTTATTACTTTGCCATAGCTCACCACAGATCAGAGGCAATGCTCACATGGCGTATTTGTCTCGATTGTGCCCGAGACACCGGCTGCCCGAAAATCTAAGTAGATGAGAAAACAAATGATAATCACTAAGGGTCAGAACTGTAGAGAAGATGAGAAATTTTTGAGTACTCTCAGTGTAGTTTCACCCTTGTCCCTAGTGATTATCATGTATTTCTTCACTCAAAGGGGAGATTGCCTTCACCCCTTGTAGGCAGATTGCCAAAGTGTTGTGTTTCTGTACCTTAACAACACAAACATCTACGACAAAGGAACACAAAACCTGGTGTCACAATAGGACAAGTGTCTAAATTCATTTCGTAACTATATAGAATAGTAGTATAATATACGTAATATCATTCTGTAATAAACTTATCTTACAAAGTTCTTTTTATATCCGACAGTTCTTGCTTTACGTGCCTCGTGTACGTACGTATGTGCTTTTATTGTAACTTTCAACTAAATTATATTAATTAAAATCAATGTTTAAATAAATAAGTATGCATAAAGTTCATTACTTATCAATAATTTGGCAATGGGTTTCTAAACAATAAATGGATGCTACGGTAAATATAAAAACTGTTTGTTGGTATTACAAGATACAGATAATTAATTCGTTAGGAAACAATAATTTTTATAAATAACACCATTAAATGCTTTTGCTCCGAAAAATTTTTTTTATTTAATTTTGTTTTGTTATTTTCTTATATAATTTTTTTTTTTCTTTTGAAAAATAATAAACTAACCATTGAATCTTTTATAATCTTTGAGCTATTTCATCTAACCATCTGTATTAACGTGAAATACATTCCTTAATGTGTAGTAAAACTATTAAATATTAACAATTTAAAAATAATTTTATTTCTGAAAGAAACAAATGCATGTGAAAAATGTTTGGATGAAAGTTTACTTGTCAAATGATCTATTGTATTTTAAAATTTTAGTTAATGACATTTGAAAAATATCTAAAAAGTCAATTTTACACTATTGTAACACACTTAGCTTTTGTAATAAGAGGTTCGAGAACATTTTTTATGAGGGTTGGTCAGAAGTGATTGAGACTAACCTGCGTACCGAGGCTGCCAATGACGGCAGGCGTGAAATTACGCCATAGGCTGCTCCACGTGCTCTCTCCTAGGTCTGTGTCCTGTTTCCGGCACTCTGGCACTGGTAGCTGGCAAATGGCAGCAGAAAACCTTTCCTCGGAGTATGTCGATTAGACGTGTGGGCGACAGTCTGTAGCTCGTCGCTTGTAGAATTATTTTGTCCACGGAGTTTTTCCTTGCTTAAATTTGCCGTAGAGAGTAATCGGACAGGAACAAGTCGGGAGGATATGCACGATGGGTAGAATGGTTAGATGGTGATGGGTAGAGATTTTGGATGTGCTACTGTGTGGTTGCCTTTTATGTGATCTGATATTTTTGTGGAAAAGCAGGATGTGGTGGACCTGTTTTCTTCTTTATCTTGGCTGTATTTGGCAACAAAGGAGTGCATTAGCGTGACAATGATATTTACACATTCAAGAGCTGACAGAGTTCTGTCCAGTTTGCAGGCATTCTGGACCGATTCTTTTGTTTTTGTTCTCAGACAAATTCGAGATCACTCTTACCGTAACTATGCAATTCATTACTGTTATGACACACCACAATAAATCTCTCTTGAATGTTGACAACAGCTGTACTGTCTTTCCTCGGGAATCATCCCATTCACCTTTGCCAGTCACTTTCCGTTGTTTCACATGTATTATTGACATATTCCTATTCCCATAATACCCATGCATCCACTACCTTTTACCATCCTGTCATCATTAGGGTAACTAAGTTCAATGAATTAAAACAGTGATTCTCGACCACTCTGCTGCTGTATTTTAGTGTGCTGTGAGATTTTTGAAGTGTGCCGCCACCGAGAATATCTATACATAAGTGACGTCAGACAAGTAGTTTAATCGGTTCTACCTTCCTAGAGCGCATTTTGAAATTGTAACCGGTGTTACCGGTAACTGCAGGTAGTTACCAAGACATTTAGAAAATGTGACCTAAGTAACCAACTGCATTTAAAAATCACCGTTATGACATCACCGGCTGTACTGAGGTACTTACTGAAGTAACCATGTGTGCCGTCAAGTTTTTAAATTATTGAAAGTGTACCATGACGAAAAAAGGTCGAGAATCACTGAATTAAAATGTCAAATTTTAACATCTCAACCGCATTCACTCGGGAAATGTCCACAGAGTCTCACTCGGTACCGACTGATCCTCGTATTTAAATAAGTAAATTCTCCATTCATTTTAGTAGTTTTATATAATAATTAATAAATGCCTGACTATTTAGTCTAATACTAAAAATAAACCACTTAAATTGGCAGATTTATTTTTAAGAAAAACTGACATTTTCGTGTTCGGAAGCAAAGTTCTAAACTACGAATGCTATATTCCAGAACTCGTAACATTTCAAAACAAACACTCGGCAGTTTGTTAAATGCCACGTGTTTTGGAATGTAACATTTTTAGTTTAGAAATCTGTTTTTGACCTAAAGGTAATTGATAAAGATGGTAAAAAATCTTGGCTCTTTAAATAAAAAATGTTGGTTTAAGTAGGCAGTGCTTGAACTTTTCAATTTTCAAACTGAATTGTGCATAAGTTGTAGGTAATAGACCACAAGTATTCTGTACATTTCATGTATACAAAAAAGTAGGCCTATTTCTGTCATAAGCAACATGTCGAATATATTTGCGGGTCAGATTGGCTCGGAGGGCCACAGTTTGATCACCACCAGTTTAAATGGTTTATTTTTAGTATTGTTCTATAATCTATGTTTTGTTTATGGCTAGGTAGTCTAAAATTTTCATTTGTACAAAATAAATATTTTTCGTTTTTGGTAACATACAGTACAGAATCTTTACCTAGAGCCACTCAAGACAGACTCTAGAATATTTATGGAGTTTCAATACAGGCGACCTGCAATGTGCTTCGTAATCCATTAAATTTATAACCTTTACCCTGTGTACACTAACCCGGACTTTTCTTCGCTAAAGCTCATTAAGGCACCTGGCCGAGATTTGCCAAACGTGCCATACGACTCTGTCGTAACCAATAAAATTGCCCGTGGAGGTGGACGAGTGGCCTCGAATAAAATGTCGACTCTGCCGTGGAGACCATTGGGTTACCAAGGTCTTTAAAAGGACTAAAAGTGAAAATATTTATAATTTATTCTAATTTAGTGAGTATTTTTTATATATATATGGCTATTTTTAATACAAACAAGTTATAGAAAGTACACTAAAAATTGTCCGATATACAGATTAGTTGTGTTGAAATCAATCATTGGAAGAAGATAAGGATGATTACAGTCTTGATTTGTCAGATACTTATCCAAAAAGTGTGTATAAATCTGACAAATGCATTAGACCTATTGAATGCTTACATACGTTTGCAACGTTTAGTTCAGATGTACAATTCACACTTTGACTATTAATTTTATGATTATGAAATTTATTTTCTCATCAGATTATTCTTGATTATGGCAACGAAAATAATGCGAAGCGTCTTTTCCGGCAAAGCAAATGTACTTTTAGAGCTCCGAAGAGATGAGAATTTATGATTATTTACTTCGTTTTCATCTATTTATTCTCTTTGAACTATAATCTCTCTCTCTCTCTTGCTTAGAGTAAATGTCTGCAAATAGTTTTCAAGATTATATTTTGAGTATTATAACAATTTTTATGAAATGTTTCAAAGTCAGTTTGGATCGAATGGCCATTTTTCTCCCATTTAAAGTCTTCGGTGTTGCAAATAATAGTTGTTACATTACGAACACCAAAGAATTGTTTTAACTGTAATTTAATAATGTATTTATGTAGTGATTAAACCTTAGTTTGTTGTTTAAATTATATGAAAATCTGTGCATTAATACATTAAATTTTATTTTAATTTATCTTTCAGGACGGTCAGATGGACATTTACATTGGAGGCATACTTGATAGAAATCGTGCATTAAACGGGGATGTAGTTGTTGTCCAGCTGAAACTTCCTAAAGATTGGAAAGTGAGTAATGTTTAAGATTGAAATTTAGTTTCCGGTTTACAAAATCTTATTTTCTGTTCCACTTATCATTTTAGATACTTCGGGAAGATCTTGGGGACTATCAGAAACAACAGAGTTGTAAAATAATAAATTTTAATCGTAATAAATCTAATAATAGGCAGAACAAAAGTCCTTTTAAAGATAGAAGTAAAAAATTTTCGAATACACTTTTTAATCCGAGCGATAAGTTAAATAACAAATTAGATGACAGAGAGAACTTTAGGAAGAAGAAAAAACATATACGCAAAAATACTAAAAAAAATAAGTACTCTCTTGAAACTGAAAACGTTCCCAAAAGTAATTCCGATGACTACATCCCTTATCTGAAAGAAGATTTTTCTTCTACCTCAGTAAACAATCCTGTATATAAAACTCAGTGTGAAGAAATTAAGAGCAACTGCAGACTGCACAATGAATCAAACATCGATAGTAAAAATGACGAAATGGATCAACCCTGGATGAGTCCTACGAGCGACAATTTATTTTTAATTCCCGACGACATTCAGAACTATGAATGTAGCGAACTTGAGATACCTTATACCGCGGATAGAGTAACCGACGAGGACATCGGTACGATCAATAACGGAAGCATGGCAGTCGCACCGGAGGAACTTAGTGGCGACGAATTTTCTCAGTCGGTCAGTGGAGACAGTACATGCAGCTTTCATCTGGATCGGGTACAGGAAGATTCTAGGTTTATGGAATGTTTACAAAACGAAGTAAATAACAATGAAGAGAATTTTATCGCTCAAGCGGGAATTGTTTTGAATGTCGAAGACAGTTTAGAAAGGGAAAATGATTTTAATGCTTTTAATTGTAACACTGAGGCATATATACAGACAGGAGCTTCCACAGACCCAACAAACTGTAATGAAATTCAACAAGATATTTGTAGTTTCGATCATAGTAATAGTTCAAATTCTTTAGGAACAGTTTTTAATAATCACGTGCCTAATGATGAAACTGTTAGTGAAAAATGTAGAACGAACTCTTTTGTTAATGACAACACAGATTCTGAAATTACAAATAATAAACAAGAACAAAATATTATTTCTTTGGTTGAAGTTAAAAATCAGGAATCTAATAATTGTAATAAGCAGAAAAAGAAGAAAAAGCGACGAAACAAAAATAAAACGGATATTTCGGAAGAAAACGGATCGGATCTTCGTCATTTAAGTGTCACCGAACTTTTAAAGCATCCTGACGGATCAAGATTTATTCAAAAAACAGCAAAAGTAAGCCTGTGTTTCTTTAGAATTATTTATATCTTCTATATAAATAAAAATGTAATGTGCGTTTGTTCAAAATCTTAAATCTCTGAAAGTTCTTCACCGACTGCTTTGAAATTTTGACACAATGTTGCATTCGAATATGCGCATGTTTTTATGTACTTACTATATAGACGTCACGCCTGTGACAGGTAAAAACACGCTTTTTTGAAAAACAGTGCCATCTGTTAGACATAAAAGCAACACACGCTATACTAAATATTTTATGATTCCATTTCAGTGTTTCCGATTGCATTGCTAAACTAAATTTTCATAGATTTCAATTTATTTTCATTTTGATTTAATTATTTCGTGTGACATTGCATTGGAATTGAGCTGTGTCATTTACCATAGCGTTCATTTCGTGAGTATAGTTCATTTTTTTTTCTTTTTTAACTGTTTTTCATTTTGTTTTTTAACTGTTTCTCTTATTTTTCACTGCAATTGGTGGTGGAATTGAGCTGTGTGGATTGATCTGCATTTGAATTGAAATATTTCATTACTATTTTTTCTTTGTTTTTTATTTCGTGTTTTTCCTTTTAATGATTTTCAATTTTATATGTTTTTGTTATAACTTTCTTCTTTTTCAGTGCAATCAATTTGCTTTAGTTCATCCAAATAGTGTCTCACAGAAAATCAAACTTAGGTTGTCATACTCGTGGAGCAGAATCAGTGCGATGAATAATTGCAAATCAAACTGAGGAAGAACAGGCATCAGCGAACGAGCGAAACAGACAAAGAATGGCTAAAATACGTATCGAAGAAGCAGCAGAGCGACATGCAGCCAGACTTGAGAATGCACAGTTGTGAGCACAGCAATTGCGTTCTGCAGCTTCAGATCTGCTTTGTTCTCAACAGAATGAATGTGACAGGCTGAGAGTGGCTGAAAGACATCAACAAGAAACAGCAGATCAGTGTCAAACATGCCTTGCATTCCAGTACATCCCAGCTGATGATTATAGTTTGAGCCGGCATGTTCTCATTGGCACTATGACTGAAGTGTGTCCTTACTGCAAGGCTCTGAAATTTAATGGAAAAACGAAAGGAATGTGTTATGCTGCCGGAAAAATTAAACTGCCTAAACTTGGAGAACTGCCAAAGCCATTAAAAACTTTGCTTGCTGGATATGCCGCCAAATCAAAGCATTTCCTATCTAACATCAGGAAATACAACTCATGCTTCCAAATGACATCATTTGACACAGAAATTGTAACAGCTCAATTCATGCCAACTTTCAAAGTGAAAGGACAAATTTATCATAAAGCCAGCTCCCTGCTTCCGTTCCCACATGGTCAACATAAATTCCTACAAATGTATTTCATCGATGATGGCAATGATGAATTGAATGCACGCTGTGGAATTTCTACCGGCATAAAAAGGTCCATCGTTTCCCAACTGCAAGAGCTTTTTCACGAAAAAAACAATTTAGTGCATTTGTTCAAAACAGCAATTGACATGATGGCATCTGATAGTCACAAGATTGTTATTCATGCTGATAAAACACCTGCTGGACAACATGTGCGAAGATTTGATGCTCCAACTATAGATGAAGTGGCAATTGTTATCGTCGGAGATCAATTCCAGCCTAGAGATATTGTTTTTCATCGGAGAAACGATAAATTGACAAAAGTTGCAGAAACTCATCGATGCTACGATGCCCTGCAATATCCAATCAAGTTTTGGGATGGTGCCGATGGATTGCAAATCAAACTGAGGAAGAACTGGCATCAGCAAATGAGCGTAACAGACAAAGAATGGCTAAAATACGTGTCGAGGAAGTAGCAGAGTGACATGCAGCCAGATTTGAGGATGCACAGTTGCAAGCACAGCAATTGCGTTCTGCAGCTTCAGATCTGCTTCGTTATAGTCTTGGTGCCGATGGATATCGATCCATCGGCACCAACCCAAAAATTGTCCTTCAATGTTAGGATGATGAATCCAGTCAGTGGCAAAGAAACAAATATGAAATGCAGCGCAATGAACTATTATTCATACCAATTAATGATTCGAGAGTATGAAAACAATCACATTTTGAAATGCTGTCAATTGTTTCACCAATACATCATAGATATGTATGCAAAAATTGAAACAGAACATTTGATATTCATTCATTTGAATCAGACCAAGCTTTGCTCTGAAAAATACATTCATTTGCAAGATACAGTTATAAATGACGGTAATACAACTAACGTTGGAAGACTTAACGATTTTGCCATCTTTCATATACGGGCGGTCCATGTCATATGCACGAGTACGCTCAAGATGGAATTGTGTATGTTCGTCACTACGGCCATCCAGACCTATTCATTACATTCACATGCAATCCAGCTTGGGACGATATACAACAGCTCTTACTTCCTGGGCACGTACTGTGATGTCATGCCAGTGGATAGGCATGACATCACAGTACGTGTTTTCAGGCGGAAGCTGAAATCGCTGATGGATTTCATGGTAAAACATGAAGTGTTTGGGTCTGTGCACTGCTGGATGTACTCAGTGGAATGGCAAAAGAGAGAATTGCCACACGAACATAATATGGCTATATACTAATTTGGCTCTACTAATGAAATCGACGATGTAATATGCGCTGAAATACCCAATGCCAACGCCGATAAGGATTTGCATGAAGTTTTGATGAAAAATATAATACATGGACCTTGTGGTACACTGAATCCAAATTCCCATGCATGATAGACGGAAAATGCTCTAAGCAATATCCTCGAGCATTAGTATACAACACAGTTACAGGAAACAATGATATCCTTTATACAGAAGATCAGTAGAAGATGGTGGTAAATTAGCAACCATACAAATGCGAAATGGTGATGTCGAAGTAGCTAACCGTTGGGTTGTTCCATATTCGTCTTTTCTATCAAAAACATACAAAGCGCACATAAATGTGGAATACTGTAACTTCGTTAAATCAATCAAATACATTTGTAAGTACGTGAATAAAGGCAGTGACATGGCAGTTTTTGGCATGCAACCAGAAAGAAGTGATAGGAATGTAGTTATACATATCGATGAAATCGCACAGTATCAGGCTGGAAGATACATAAGCAGCAATAAAGCTGTATGGTGAATTCTTTCATTTTCCAGTACATGAACAAAATCCAGGTATTGTTCACTTAGCAGTACATCTAGAAAATGGACAACGCGTTTGTTTCACAGCTGCAAATGTGCAACAAATAGCCCTGAATCCACCAGCTACGTTAACTGCTTTCTTCACATTATGTCAAAATGACACGTTTGCGAAAACACTGCTGTATTTGGAGGTGCCTATGTATTACACATGGAATGCGAGTAGAAAATTATTTGAGTAATGCAAACGAGGACAGTGAGTCAACAGACAACCTGGCATATTGAAAGAAAGTACAATAGGCAGACTGTACACTGTGCATCCCAATCAAGATGAATGCTTCTTTCTTTGCATGCTGTTGGTAAATGTGCCCAGTCCAATGTCTTTCCAGCAATTGAGAATTGTCAACAGCGTTACACATGCCACTTTCCGCAGTGCGTGTCAAGCTTTAAATTTATTTGAGAACAACCGACACTGAGATGTATGCATTAATGACGCGTGCAACATGTCACATCCAAATCAAATTTGTGCATTGTTTGCAATTATATTGACCGCTTGCTCTCCTTCGTTTCCAACAGAGTTATGGGAGAAATATAAATCGCACATGGCTGAAGATATTTTCCATCGAATATGCAAGGGAAACTCAAATGTGAACATGGATTTCACAGCAGAAATCTACAACAAAGTGGTGATGGCATTCCCAATTGATTGAGAACTTTGTTCACGATTTTTAAGCACAAATCTTTAATCTTGATAGTGATTGAAGAAGATTTGTGCTTAAAAATCATGAACAAAGTTTTCAATCAATTGGGAATGCCATCACCAAATCAATCTGCTGCTGCTTCCTTCGATGTAGAATTGTCTCATGAACGAAATTACAACACGGGTGATCTTTTGTTGTATGTGCAATCAAATATTCCTAATCTAACGCTTCAGCAAAAAGGCATTTACAATCATATAATGCAAACTGTCAATAACGAGATTGGAGAAATCTTTTTCTTAGATGCACCAGGAGGAACTGGTAAAACATTCCTAATTACATTGATTCTGGCAGCAATTTGATCCCAAAATAACATAGCCTTAGCTCTTGCATCGTCCAGAATAGCTGCGACATTGCTACCAGGTGGAAGAACTGCTCATTCTGCTTTGAAATTGCCATTGAACATGCAATTCATTGAAACTCCCACGTGCAACACTTCCAAAGCATCCAGCATGGGAAAAGTATAGCAGAAATGCAAACTTATTGTTTGAGATGAATGCACAATGGCACACAAAAATTTGATTGAGGCTTTTGGTAAATCATTGCAAGATTTGCATGGAAACATCAGACCATTTGGGAACGCATTAATGTTGCTTGCAGGAGATTTCAGGCAAATATTACCTGTAATTCCTTGATCCACGCCAGCAGACGAAATAAATGCTTGCCTGAAATACTCTACTTTGTGGCGACACATAAAAACGTTAAAATGAACTACAAATATGCGCGTCCAGCTGCAAAACGATCGATCAGCTGAGATATTCTCACATCAATTGCTGGAAATTGGGAATGGAAAGGAGCTGGTTGATCTGAGCTCAGGACGAATTTCATTGCCTCATAACTGCTGCAATTTAGTGACGTCAAAAGAAGAATTGGTTGAAAAAGTATTTCCCAATATTCAAAACAATTATAAGAATCACGATTGGCTGAGTGAACGAGCAATTCTTGTGGCCAAGAACAAAGACATCTACGAACTTAACAATATTATTCAGTCTAACATTCAAAGCGAGGCAGTCACATACAAGTCTGTCAACACTGCTGTGGAAGCAGATGAAGCGGTTAATTATCCAACAGAATTTTTGAATTCGCTCAATCTGCCAGGAATGCCACCACACATACTGCAATTGAAAATCGGCATGCCAATTATCATGTTGCGAAATATCAACCAGCCAAAGCTTTGCAATTGCACGTGGCTTGCAGTAAAAAATTAATAAGCAACGTTGTAGAAGCAACAGTCTTGACAGGACCTTTCAAAGATGAAGATGTCCTCATTCCTCACATTCCTATGATTCCAACTGATACGCCATTTCAATTTAAGAGATTGCAATTCCCAATTCGATTGGCATTTGCAATCACCATCAACAAAGCTCAGGACCAATCTTTAGAATTGTGCGGTTTAGATCTAGACACGGATTGCTTCTCACATGGACAATTATATGTCGTGTGTTCTAGAGTCAGCAAACCAGACAATCTCTATATCTGCACAGACAATGGAACAACAAAAAATATTGTATACCCACAAGCATTGTGAAATTAAACATATTAGAAACGTGCGCTTTCTCTTTTCTTTCTGAGCCACAGCAACACACAGCTAGTTTTTAAATAAATAATACTGGGTCTTCTAAATGAATGCTACCATTTTAAATTATTCTAATTGTGTTAACATACACATAAACATTGGAAATTTGTCCAAGTTTCGCATTTGCTAATTACAATTTTTCAATTCATGCACCTCCTGTAACATGGCACACATTCAGCCAATATTCAAATTCTTCCTTTGCTCACTATGATATATCTGTTGTCACTCCTCCCACAGCATCCACAACTCTACAGCTTCAGCAGATTATTTGTGTTGCACAATGACTACTCCAACTTTGAAAACTGCAGAACACAAAACACTGTTGTGTATTGCAAATTTTTATTTACGACACTTCCTAGCGGTGGTAGACGACAAGACGCTTGAATGCAGACAGGAGACGAAACCCTGATGGGTACTCTAGATCTAATTGGTATATGTTGCATAACATACACAAATCAATAGAGTAAAATGTATGTAATGTAACTGCAGTAATTTAAATCGGTAGCATTTGTTTTGGAAGACTGTATTTATCGTGTAATAACATTTTTTTAATTAAGTTTTTACAGATGACACAGACTGTTTAATGACTTTACAGAAACTTCTTTTTTTCTAATTAGAAATGTTTTTAACAATCTAAATTTGCTGCAGATTTTAGAATTTTTTTTTAATCTATATATGCAGGGGGGTGCAAAATTAGGTATACAGTTGTTGTTATGGAAAAAACGCACTGAGGAAAATAGGAAGATAAAACATTTATCTTTGTGTACAAATTAAGTCGGAAATAAGGAATACAAACTAGTAAAAGAATATAAACGTAATAATAATGAACACCAAACATTTGTATTTCTCAAATTTTCAACTGTATACCTACTTTTGCACTCCCTGTATATAAATGAGGATGGATGTTTGTTTGATTGTTTGCTATGCATGCCTAAGCCATTTGACCAATTCTTATGAAACTTGGCAGTTACGTTCAAATACTTCTAACTTAGATAACATTCTGCAGCTTAATAGAAAGTGCAGTTGGGCAACTAGTCTGTGCCACTGCTTCTTTTGTTTTAGCATGGTGTAGAATAGATTTTTTGCAGTTTCCATCTCTTGATCATCAATAGGGTGTTTCCCACGCCAAATATTGTATTCTAAATTGAAGAAAAACACTGAGATCGGTGTTATACTTAGTATGTCCTTTTTCCGCAAGCACTTTTGATGCACTTGTGGACGTCGTCATGAGGCAAAACGAAACTTAGTGAAAAAATTGAACAGAAAATAATCTGACTAAGAACAGAAAAGAATCCGACAAATTTATTAAGCGTTCTGTTCTTTGTCGGATTATTTTCTGTTCAATTTTTTCACTAAGTTTTGTTTTAGCCTCATGACAACATCCATAAGTGCGTTGAAAGTGCTTGCAGAAAAGGGCATACTAAGTATAACGCCGATCTCGGTGTTTTTCTTCAATTTAAAATACAATATTTGGCGTGGGAAACACCCTATTGATCATCAAGAGATGGAAACTGCGAAAAATCTATTCTACACCATGCTAAAACATTAGATAACATTGTACATCTCACCCCAAAATATCAAATGGATTTTTATATATCAATTAATTTCTGTCCACATTGATTTGCTGACTTTACGTGTGGTACCATCTATTGGTAAAACTTATCGTGATATCAAAACAAAACAAAACCAACTTGTTTCTTGAGTAGGAAACTTGGACAAACTGTCAGTTGCTTTTGCTTGTTAATTCTTGTTGTCGAGTGGTAAATGCAATTTATGCAGCAGGTAATTAAAATGGGAGACAGTTGTTGCTTTTAGATATGCATACAAATGTGATAAGATTGTTTCTTAGCAGCCGCATCTCGATTCCAATCGGGCATATTGTTGCATAGGTACCACTCAAGTATCGTGTTTACGTGACCATCTCGATGACGACGATAACCTTGTGGATTTTAGATTTTGAACAGTTTATATTTCCAAATTAGTTTTGGATCAATTTACAAATGATATTTGTATAGGAGCCGTCCATTAATTACTTATACAGTTTAAGGAGGGGGTCATTTCTTCCGTGTTGGAGCCCACGAACTATCGTGTGCCTAATTAAAGAAGGGAAGAAACAGGATAAAAGTGGCCCATAAAATGTACAAATGCTCATGAAAAAATTAATTATTGGTCAGTTTATTATGTAATATGAATATTTTAATGAATTTTATTTTTTACTTTATATCTGTCTTCTTAAATTTAGTAAAATTAAAGAATTGAAAAGCATTAAACTGGATTAAACTTAAAATTTAAACAATTAAATGACGACGATTAGTATTTATTGTGAATACATATGCTATTAAATTTAGCTAGTTAGAGTGCAGAGGTGGCATCCTATTGCTCTGGGGCTTGGCATTAAATCTGATCAGGTCAAAAAACTCCCAGGAATTTTTCAGGGCGGTCTGTTCTGGATGCATCGAGTCCAGTCCCTTTCCACTTGGCTGCCATATTGCAGACCTGGCTAAACCCATGACACTCCCATAAAAAGACCTTTTCAGTGCCCATAAGGCAGAAAGAGTCAAAAAATATATATTAAATTTAGGTGTGGCAATGAATTAAATTAAAAATTAATTAAATACAGTAGAGCATCGATTATTCGAAACAATTCGGGACTGGGGTTGTTCGGATAACTGATCACGTACAAAAAATATATTAACCTATCTCGTGTTAAAATTTTTATTCATTGCATGTTGGGCGTTAAAAAATGTTGAATCATATTGAATTTTCGTCGCTGTTAAGCCTAAGAAAAATTTTTAAAAAGTAAAATCATGGCTATTGTATCATTAAAAATTATTTTTTTATTTTGCACAAACAAAATAAATATGTTGAAAAATATAAAAACAAAAGATTATATTTCGGAAGTTAATCTAGTATCAAAAACGTTCCGATTCAGCACAATACACAGTTCTCAGAAAAACATGACACAAAACAAGCAAAACTTACCACTCGTAATGGGGGAAAAGCCTCGTTCAAATACTGGCGCATCCTTAAGTACCCTCTCATGGATGTGCCAGTGCTGCCAGCTAAAATATGCACACCAGCCAAAATAATATTGGAGTATCCCAAGACATAGCCAAATATTGCAGCGCCACGGGTGAAAATTTGAATTTGCCGACTGGAACGCTTTTGGTTAACCGATGTTTTGGTTGATCGGTATTCGGATAGTCGATGCTCTACTGTAATTGTATAAAATGTCAATTAAAATATTGTCCCGATAAATATTAAACGGGAACACGATTTCAAAAAATGTCATAAATTAAATCTCCCTCCCCGGAGTCCAAATCACATATGGTCCCAGTTTAATTCTGAATACTTTGGACAAGATTGGATTAGAGCACATCGGTTTAATCTGCTGTGTGAAAAGTCAGAACAGCAAGAACTCGATGGGATTAATATAAACGTGCACATTTTCAATCGTATTTAATGACCGTCTTCGGTTTTTAGTACCATTCCGTGTGCAGTACGAAATATTCAATCTTGCAGACGAAAGCGTCGACTGTCTCCGGGTCAGAGCCTTGGAAATTTTTGCAAGTAGGCTAGTTAACCTAACCTAATCCGGTTATGTCCAGCCTCTTCTACCACTCAACAGCGTATCCAGGACCCTACAAAACTCGTAACGAGCACGGAGAAGGCTCTCTTAATGCACGTGGGGTGGAAAGTCTCAAGAAAAAAACTGTGATATTTAATATTTCAGTAACTGTTTTTAATTTCATTATAAATTTTTATATTATTATAATAAAATAATTTAAAAAATTATTTTTAGGAAGTTTCTGATCGATTATATCTCTTTGTTAGGTAGTTTATATTTTAGAAAAAAAACATACTCGTAAGGCAGCTGGATTTATTAAGTTATTACAGGATAAAAGTAGTAAGTGGGCACTCTTTTCTCCCACCGATCATAAATTGCCTCGAATTTTTATTCCCATGAACGAATGCCCTAAAGGTAATGGTAGAAATTCATATAACAACTTTTGATATGTTAATCTAATAATAACAATTTTTTTATAATTTATTTTCTAGACTTTTTATTGCGTCCGGACGATTTTTCAAAGTATCTCTTCTTGGCAGAAATTATAGAATGGACCGACGAATCGAAATTTGCTAAAGGGTAAAGTCTACTTGAATTGATTGATTTGGTAGTTACTTTCTTTTGTTGGATATTAAACGACGAAGCGGTTTGATTCTTGCATTAAACTACGGTGCAATTTGTTCAAAAATTTTTGTTGATGGATATTTAATGCTAATTCCGGACGATCGAACGAAACGCTTACTTGCGAGGGGTGGACTCGACGGTGCCGTCGGCCAACCTTGCTTCTTACTACCCTGCTATGCATTGTGAGAAACACTTAAATCTTTAATACTTGTGTACTACAGACTTATGAAACCAAATAAATCAACTCTCACGAGTGATGAGCTGGTCGAGTTGCTGTCGGTTCCCCAATTTGCCAAGTCTACTCCTTGCAGGTGAACTTTTCACTTGATCCTGCCTGGTTTAAAGTATAACAAACAATATGTGGTATCGGCTCAAGAGAAATATTTTATTTGTTATTAAATAGATTGATTTTTGCATTTTATTTATTTATTTACCTTTTTGTTTAAAATGTTGAGCTTTTGCATGTCATAGCACATTTGTATGGTTGTTATTTAATAATCTTAATATAGCTTGGATGTGCGTTGTACGTATACTTTCTCTGTTTGCATCGGTAATGTAGACATTTGGTGGTTGTTAGTTGCTATTTAATCGGCAAGTTGATAAGGGGGATCAGTGCCATTAAAGTATTTTTATATTGCAGAAAGCTTATTCAGAAATTGGGAGAAACGGGTGAAGTGGAAGCTGAAACTCAAGGGATTTTATTAGAAAATGGGATAGATACTAATGATTTCTCTGATCAAATAGAGAAAGAGTTAAATGACTATCTTGATTGGATTGTTCCCGAAGTTGGTATTTTAAAAGCTAAGTAAGGACATGTGAGTTAGAAGTAACATTAAACCGATACTAATTACTTTCAGGAGGAACTGAAGGAACGGAAGGATTTTAGAAAAGAATGTGTTTTTACAATCGACCCATCGACGGCGCGCGACTTGGACGACGCAGTCTCCTGTAGATTTCTTCGAGATGGACTTTACGAAATAGGCGTTCACATAGCAGATGTTACTTACTTTGTAAAAGAGAACACCGCTTTAGACACGACTGCAAGCGATCGAGCAACCAGTATTTATTTAGTACAAAAGGTACTTTGCTGGAAGAAACTGTTGTAAAAAAAATAATTTAATAAAAATGAAAGTAATAAAACAAATATTTAATAAGGTCATTCCAATGCTTCCGCCACTTCTATGTGAAAGACTTTGCAGCTTAAATCCGGGTGAGGACAGACTGACGTTTTCCGTAGTTTGGAAGATGAACGAGGACGGAGAAATCTTAGACGAATGGTTTGGACGATCCATGATTTGTTCTTGTATGAAATTAAGTTATAATCATGCCCAGGTAAATAATATAGTTATACATAATAACTTATTATTGTTTTATTTAAATTTAAATATAGAAAATGAAGTTTGAGTACGTTAAAGTTTTTCACAGCCTCCCAAAAACAAGTTTACTTAAAATTTTTGTTTTTAGCATTTTGCAGAATATATGATTTAGCCCACACAGACTACTCTTGCACAGAATCATTTTGCTCTGGGTTAGGGAAATAAATTTAAAATAACAGTGATTTTTCAAATGTTTCTAAAGAGAACAAGCCTGAAAAATTGTTTATGCCTAGGGCCCCGCCAGCTCCAGTCACCATCAGTAATAGATTTGAAATATATTTTAATGTTAACAGTTGCTAATATGAATAAACAGGGTTTAAACATAATTAATTTGTCATGTTTTTCATCACGTTTAATTAATAATTTAGCACGACAAAATAAAATATTTCGATTATTTTAACAATAAGTTACTACTTTACACTTCGAAACCGTGGTTTATAATTTCTTTGGCTCTCGAACACAAAAATGTGCTACTACTTAAACACTCGACCTTTTCTCATCTTTATTCAGTTGATATGAGTATTACTATACGTTTCGGGCTCACACTGCCCCTCGTCGGCCAATTAAACATTAAAAAGAGTATACGTAAGAATTTTTAAAATATAACAACATAAAGAAAGGCGTTTTTTTGAACAAAAATATATCCGAATATATAAATTCATTTGCGAGACACATCGTTAGATTTCCTACAGACTACTCAATCAACTATATACAACCTTACACAACAGCAAAAATGTTTATTAAATTCATGCTTTCTGTCATATTTAATGACCATCAGGTTTGCTATTCAAAAACTTGAACAGTTTACAAAAAGTTAATGGAAAATTTTTCTGCTATAGCAAACATGACTGGAAATATTAATTTAATAAATGTTTTTGCTGCTATGGAAGGTTGTATGTAGACGATTGAGAGAACATACAAGGCGTACGTGTATATAAAAGTAATGCAGTTTCTTATATCTGCCTAGATAAGTATTTACGCTCACTTTTACAAGTTTATAATTTAGCTTTATATTCCTTATATCTATAAGAAATTTATAAAATATAATACACAAACCTACCTTACGTTTTACTATTACACTACTTTGATTAGTGAGATTCAGAATACACTACAAATGCACTCTACTCGACGACGAAATCAAAAGAGGCTTCGCCAATGATATAAAATTTACGTAAATCTGGTTTAGAGACAGGTAATTAATACGTAAGTACACAAACCAAATACAAATATATCAAAAAATACATTATCGAAGTGAAATTTTACTTCTGTAATGTATTGATGTGTAATTTGTACAATAGAACTCAACTAAGGTCTATTTGTCAAAGTTGTAAAGGCAAGATTTAATATTGGAATTGTAATTTGGAACTTGCTTCTTGGAACATGAAATCTATGCCCCTTTAGTTCTTTCATTTTGTCTGTATATTGTTCATTCATTGTTTTCCGAGTTTACTGTCAAGATCATTCTGGCACCTTTCCACTTTTCTATTGCATTACTATTTTTGTTACCTTTATCTTTATTCTTCCGACATGTTCCTCCCATCTCCATTTGTTCTCTCTCGTATATTTCATTCCTCTTCGGCTGCATTTATGCAGATGTGAAAAGTAGGGAAAAAGGCAAAAGAAAATCTTTTGGATCGGAATTTGTACTCTTGGTGCACTTTATGCGAAAGAGGAAAACCGAGTTCTCGCATGTAACACCCGAGAAATGCACTGGTTTCCTTGTCCTAAAAGGGAAGTTCTACACGTCGAAATTTCTTTCCTGAAAGTAATAGTGATATGGTTTTGTCTCTAAGCTATAATTATAACAAAAATTTGGTCTGTGATGCATGATTTTTAAGCAGAAAACCAGATAACTTAAGGAACTCAAACCAAAGTAATAGATTGAAAAACTGTCAATATTTTGAGATCTTTTCTTGTAAAAAGTACAGATAATTAAACTTGTAAAGGCTAAACTACAGTCGTACTCAAATATTTTATTACTTACGAACTTAAATCGTTCAGAAACGTAAACGAGTTTAATCTATTAGATTTTTATTTAAGAATTTTCATAACTTAATATGATGTGGAGTATATTAGGATATAAAACGTCTTAAAATATAATTTTTAATTTTATTATGATATAAAAATACAAGTTGAATTTTAGCAATAAAGATCCCAATTCTTAAATTTAATTGTGATTTTCTTTTAATTCTCTCCAGGAAATGATCGAAAACCCCCAGAAAGAGTGGGATAGTTCCAACGAGTTGCCGCCCATTCACGGCAATCACAAATTAAACGACGTCGTCCGAAAGGTGTTGCATTTAAATAAAATCGCAAAGAAATTGCGAGAGAAACGATTTAGAGACGGCGCATTACGGTTGGACCAAGTCAAGTTGCAGTTCAGTTTAGATAAAGAAACCGGTTTGCCTTCGGGATTTACAATTTACGAACATAAAGATAGTAACAAACTCATAGAAGAATTTATGCTATTAGCCAACATGGCCGTAGCTCACAGAATATATGAATTCTATCCCGATCAAGCTCTCTTAAGACGTCATCCGCCTCCCGATAATAAAATGATGAACAATATTGTCACTATGTGTTCGGCTATGGGAATTCAAATAAATTCAAGTACTTCTGGTAGTTTACAGGTGGATTTACTGTTGTTGTTATTAACTTTTATCGATATTGATTTGAAATTAATCAAAGATTTTTCTATATATATGTAGGCTTCTTTAAATTCACTTTTTAGTGATGATGATATATATTCTCAAGCTAGAATACAAGTATTAACCACGCTCTGTTCAAAACCAATGAAGGTAAGTGCAAATAATTTATTAAATTATTCAAGAAACAAGCAAACGGTGGCTAATATAATACAAGAAGTCACATTTATTTGTGAGTAAACATTTTCTCGAGGTAATTCATATATCTTCATTGGATCATTCATTAAGAACAAAACTATATGTACCGAACAGAGACTATATATGTAAAAGAGTAGGCATTGAAAATATCAATCAAAGCCAATCAGTATCAGAGTTTCGTGTATGATACATGATCTATATCCAATCATACAAGTTCAGCATCACACTAGTAAAATCAAAGGTGTTTCCATTATTTCTCTCATGCTTCAAGAATTTCACGTAAAGCATGTTTTGATTTAAATGTTTGCCATGATCTTCGTAAATTTGGCTGGTTCCTGGTCCACTCGAGCGATAACTGTGGTAATGCACTGTTTCAATTTCATTAAGTTTTGGATAAGGGCCACTCAAACACCTTGTCCTTGACAGCCCAAAGGAAAAAATCATGGTATTAAAGACCGGCGATCAAAGTGGCCGAGCCACTGCTAGGTAGCTGCTCATTGGGATAGGCACCGACGTTACTGCCAAATGTTGGTGGAGACTTGTTTAATTAAAGAATGAAGTCTGTGTTATCGTCTTCAAGTTGTTGTTATAGCCACACCTGAAGCATATCAAGGAAAATGATGCAGGTGAAGTTTGCCTCGTCAAAGAAAATTAGCTCTTAAATTTTGTCGTGTGATGCGGCACAGAACACATTTACTTGGATAGAGTCATAAAGATGTTCCACGGTGGAATGGGTTTTATCTGCTTCCCAGATTTACACATTGTCTGTTCACTTTACTGCGCGAGTGGAGTGTAGTTTTGTTGCTAAACACAATTTTCCCAATCAAACTGTTTTCTCCGCATGTTCCTACTGGCATTTGTGATCATTTTGTGCCAGAGCTTGTATCAACAACAACTTTTTCAACTCAGGCGAGATATGACATACTGTTTTCTGTGGGATATCCACTTGCCGATCGGCATGCCTTATAAACCTGTGGGACTGCATTTGAAAGACCTCCCTTGCTCGGTCGACTCTTTCCCATGACGGACTTGGTTGTCTGGGGCTTTTACTAGAGCATGTTATCCTGCATTCTAAAATTTAACGTACCACTGATATATTGTTCTGTCTGTCGACGTATCCTTGCAAGCACGAGAATGCTAGACTGCAGTAATGGACTGGGTTTTCACGTATGTCGGAATGCAGTAAGCTTTATATCCGACACCATGCCGATTGACTGCAATTCCTCTGGCAGCAAAGACTTGCCAATTCTCATATCCAAGCATACATAACTTGGAGACTTTCTCTTTCGACTACCACACAATTCTTATTCTATGTCTCCTACCATTACGGTGTTGTGGCTCACCAAAAGCCTGGAAACCATTGTGACTCACCTGTATTTATTAAATACTTTTGTAGTTACTTTTATGTTTATAGTTGTTCGAGACGAAATTTATTTCTTTTGTGGATAATAACAACAGTGGCACATCCCGTTACATTTTAAAATTTACGTTCTTAACTTTTAAAAACAATTTGTTAATTAAAATTTTTACATTAAATAAATTTTATCATCATAAATATCCATTATGCACATAGTCAATCGACACAATTAACTTAATTCTCTGTTTTTATTAATATGTACAGATTCTCAAGTATACTTATAAATATTTATAACAATCGTTAGTCTTGGTTTAGAGCTAATAACTGCTGTTAAGGATTCTAAGGAAATGATATATACAGAGACAACCCATAAATAAATACACGCCCTTATTTTCACAGTATCCGTGTGATACAAATGCCGCGTATGCATAGTAAAACCTAGTTGTCCCACGACAGTGAGTTCTGCCGTGTTGGCTCGCTCGACTTGCAATCTAATAGGTTCTCCGTGGGAATGGGTTTTCGTGAACGTCTTCACAGTGCATGATCTAACAGATTCCCAAATGTATTCGATGGGATTCGTGTCGGGTGATCGATGGCCCAAGGAAGCTCGGGATGCCTTGCATTGTCCGTTATTTCCATAGTGTGGCAAGGAACTCCATTGTGCATGAACAAATGGAAGTTTTGTCCATCGGCCCACCAGAAAATACTGGATGAAGACCCTTCTCCAATATGTACAGTACAGTCATTTACATGATTTGCTGATATTTGGGATGTCTATTTGCTTACAGATTGTCTTGCAAAACATTTAATCACAAATAAATATTTGACTTCTTGAAGTTTATTAGTTAGTTTTTTTTTTATTATGAAAATGCCAAAGTTGATAGTTTCAAAAGAATTATTAAATTATAGAAAGAAAAGGTTAATATTTTGTCTTTTTTTTTCTTTTTTTTTCCTAGTGTGCACTTTATTTCAACTCAGGTAATTTAACCGATACTTCTCTATATCACCATTACGCATTGAATGTTCCGCTATATACTCACTTCACGTCACCTATTCGACGTTATCCGGACATTATTGTGCATCGTTTATTAGCAGCATCGTTAGGTATAAATATCTTTACATACTATTTATTAATTTTTTTCTTTTTCCGTTTAATAAATTTATAGCGATCGTTTAGGTTATCGTCCGCCTCCGGCTTACGAATCGAGAGTCTTACAGCGATTGGTAAACCACTGTAACGATATGAAATACACCGGAAAGAGAGTTAACGAGATCAGTTCGGAACTTTTCTTATTTATTTTTGTAAAGGTGAGAGTTCGTAAATAGGAGAAAAAAGTTAACATAAAAGCCGTGGCATTAAATTTAAATTTTTAGGAATGCGGACCTCTCGAAGAGAAAGCCATGGTCATGGGCGTCATGGATCATTCGTTCGACGTCTTAATACTTCGCATGGGAGTTGTAAAGAGAGTTTATTGTGACGTGAGTTTGACTTCAATACTACTACTTCACAAAGAAGTTTTCCTTTTTTCGTGAAAGTTTCTTACAGAATAAATTCTTTCCAGAAACTCGATCTCAAGTCGGCCGTTTACGAGAAAGATAGAGGCGTTCCTAAACTCACTTTACTTTGGAACGGAGGGAACGAATTACGACAAGTGATAGAAATATTCAGTTTGGTCGACATCATTATTTCAGTATGTCCAGAAGAAACATTTAAATTTAATGTAAGAGTATTTTTATTCTTGAAATAGAATCCACTTACCATAATCAGAATTTCATATAGAGGGCGGCTCCCGAAAAGTGATCCGGAACGATAGCTCGGAAAGAACTGTCACATAATGCTTGCTTTCATACATTATCAAGGGTGAGCTATTCATTGGTGCATTTTCCTACCTCCCAAAAAAGACAGTAGAATTATTTTGGCTCCTTTTGCGGCTAGAACTACAGTCCCAATTGTAAATTCGTAGAGCGGATCGAAATTAGTACACTCGCATTTTGTTAAGAGGATAGAGGGTGTGCCCGACACTCCCGAAAATTTGAAGAGTTGTGCAATTTGGTTTCCTTCTGGTGCCGAGCTGCTTTGTAAGCATTTGCTTCTCACAAAATGATTATAGCAAGTGGATTCTACTCCGTACGAAAATTTTTTCTAGTGTATAACATATTTTATTTTTCATTTTTAATAAAAACAGCTTATGATGAAAAATCCAGAAACTGCAGGGCTCGAAGATTAAAGCGAGGTAAGCATTTCTGTCAATAGGGCTTCGTGCATTTGGTATTTGTCAATTACCAAATAATGCTTATTCGTCCTCTACGATTGGTACGGTATACCAAGGAGGAGTGGGAAATGACAAATACCTGTAGTAGTTGTAAATCGTACACGCCGTTCGGTATCGACCAAACGTTTGCTCGGCATTCGGCAAATACCAAACGTGCGGAGTCGACTTTAGCAGAAATGAATATTTAACCTTTGCAATACAGTTTTTCAATTATATTAATGAATAATTTGAGAATTTGGATATTATTTTATAGAATGAAAAATATTCTTGAATTAATGAATGACACGTGGCAGATCTTTGCTTTATGATCGAAGCAAAATACGTTAGAACTTTGCTTTGTCTCCGTTAACCATTACTTAGCTCCACCCTGCCGTAACACGTCACGATATTGGTGTTGTGCATCACCGTCTTTGTTAAAATACAAAACAAGTTTTTATTTAGTAAACCTATTGAAATGACAGATAAACATTAGTGAAATGTAAGTTTCATCACTGTCCTTGACATTCCTCGATCCAGGACAAGAAGCTAATTGCAGATGGTCAATTTCTGCTATTGTAAAAAATTACGGAGGGAAATGGCCAATCGTGTTTCGGTTAAAGACCGAAACACGATTGGCCATTTCCCTCCGTAATTTTTTACAATAGCAACCTATATCGGTAGGGCATTACCTTGGAAGATTGCAGACTTTTTGACCAAAAACATTTACGGTACTAGGATTTAAAATGAAAAAAGATTACTAACTATATCGCTAATAACGACAGTAGTCATAAATTGCCTCCAGATCCTTATAGGAACATCAAAAAACCTAGATTACACTTGAAAATCAAGGTATCCCAAAAGTTTCCATACATACTGTGTGGAAAGTGGATTCTGTTTAGGTGTTACACACGGAGAAAACCCAAAACACTGCACGGTGGCTAACCCATTGGTCAGACGCAAACAGACGACCAACTGTCGGTGTTCAATGGTTTTATTGATTTAGCCACCGGTGGACTCGATTTGTCACCGCATGGAGACTTTTGGGACACTCCGTATGTATATTTAACTAGCAAAGCATTTAAATTAGAAAAAGTCCATGCTTACAAGATTGTCTGGGAGAAACGAAAGCAAACTACTTATAATAAAAATTTTGTGACCATCAGGAACAAGTGGGCAATGCCCACAGTGCGATTAAGCAAAGTATGGCAAATCGCATAACTGCGGAATTGGCGGGTGTTTAGGTTGTTCAAAAAAATCGTGACATTCGACCCAATTGAAAAATAACTTTTTTTTTGTTTTGGAATTTGAAGATTCCACATTTTGATTTTGATGGCATAAATCTGAACGTTTTTATTCAAATTGTATAAAAAAACAAATTTTTTTTTCAATTAACATCTATGTGGAGACGAGTTTCGAAACCGACCCGAATACAATTTACGTTCTGGAATTTTTACTCCAAGTGAGCATCGTATTTTGTCGATGCCTTTGAACAAAAATAAACTAAATGAAATTGTATTTTCGTAATATAACAACTCTGACGATAAATATTCACTTAAGATATACTCGCTTTTCCGGTAATCTCGAGCCTAAGTGGTAAATAAATAAATATGCAATTAGGAAGTCTTAGGTATTTCCGGCGAGTCGGTGGTCAATACAAATGCCAGTCTTGCATAACCGGCACGATTTTAGAAAAGAACCGAAGCGTAATTTTAAGTGGATCTTTTTCAAATTACTCTTCCTTGTATAAGTTAATATGCAAAAAATCTGACATGTTAAATTATGACTTGTAGATTTTGAGAAAGTAGATTTATACAATAATTTAGAATAAAAATTCCATCACGATTTGCAAACGAATTTCTTTAAAATATTGGGAAAACGTACAGATATCGTAAATCGGAGATATTCGCGACTCACACATTCAAGTTTAGAAAACTACAAATTCCGAAGAATCTAGTGTTTACCGTAAAGTATGGCGGAGGATCCCAAATGTACGGTTTGGGGACTTCGGAGAATTTGCTTTTATACTCTAAATAGCCGATCATTTTCGCTATTTAAACAAAAGCAAAACGACAGTCGGAAAAATACGGCTGGGATTGCAAAGCAACGTCTCCCCTACCAAACGTCAAAACAATTACGTCAGTTGAACACTTACGAGGATGATGAATAAATTGAGAAATGAAACTGTTACAAGCAAAGACTTTGCTTAGACTTCTGACTGTAGCTACCTTAACTTGTGTATTCCATTAAATGGTACCTACACACACACACACACCTTTAGACAAGTTAAAAGGCTTGCTTTTAATTTAAACGTGTAGTATAACCGGTTTATGCTAATGAACCGGTAATAAACTAATTACTTTATTTTTCAGATTTTCTTCTCGGACGTATGGCATCGGAAGAAGAGGACGAGGGTTGCATAAAATGCAGGAGACCGCAGATTTTTGTTTTCAGCTTTATATTGTAATGTTATGTAAATATTTGCTATTTTGACAATTGCTAAATTAAAAAAAACGACACAATTAAAAAGATCGTTAGCCATTTATTATTATTATCATCATTATTATTAAGTCAAAAAACACCATTTACAATTTCCCCGTAAATAATTAAGTTAACATCCGTCACGAGACTGATAGAAGCGGAGTCGACGGTCGTGCTCTTCGAGAAAAAGTATAAATGATCGTGCAATAAAAAAGTGGAAAAATATACAAGATCTGCACAACAGCTGCTGTTTACAGTCAAGTGACAAAATATTTCGCTCATATTTACCGCAGAGGCAGAAATAATTCCATACACAGTAATCGTGTTCGCGAGACGTCCGACATAAAATCAACCGAGTGCCACGTCGTCCATCTATACACAAGTAGAAAACAAAGACAGAGAAAAAAATGTCGTCCGCCATTCCCGGAAATTAACTATGTGGCGACGCTAATTCGGAGTATTTCGGTAACTGAATTATTCACATCTATGTACATGTTTCCCCCCGTTAAAAAGTCGAAAAAAGTTCTTCCACTGAAAATATGGCACATTTGATTATTGTTTATTAAGGTCCCCATATCAATCAGTACATAATCGACAATAGAAAATAATAATAAAATTATGTATATATATAATAATAATAATCACGATTTACATTATTTCACGGGAGAAAATGAACGTTAAAATTTGCAATATTGCTAATTACACACAAAAAAAATTATTGCTCGGTACGCATTAAAAAAACATACAGGATTACATTGAAATAATAATAATAATAATAAATCACATTTCGTAGTGTTTCCGCAGGTTGACGTACACCGAAATCCCGATATATTTCGTTTCTCTCTTCATAGTTTTGCGATGGAAATATTATTTTATTTATTAAATAATATCTGTAAAAAATAAAAACCATCCTATGCCATTCAGTTACGATGGTTAGTAGGGATTAAGTTTTTGTTGCCATACAATGAAGGTGAAAGCTCTGGTCTTGGTTATCAACAATAGTTGACAGATAGGGCAGAGGGTGAATTGGCCGAACTGTCCCCTGGAAGGCTGGTCATTACACTATCCCTTTGTCTGAGTATTGGTATTCCAAAATATCATCATCCACTGGGAGGTCAAGCATGAAAGAGAAGAAAAAAGGACAAGTCAACTAAGAGACGAGCACAAGGACCCGCATACTGCAAGAGACAACAAGATAGGTTAAGAGGTTAGGGAACGTGCGGGGCCGGTGCCGGTGGCGGGAAGGTACGGGAAAAAACAACAACATTTAAAAATCGTTAACTGCGAACGAATAATTTAATATGTACAGGGCATGCATTACGATAGAAGCCGGCGTTAAAAAATAATATATCTCTATGTAACTAGTATCTATTTACATGACGTCAACAAAGAATTCACACGGATTGCCCATGGCCATCCGAAAAGACTGTCTACTACCAGCAAGATCTGGAGGGACGGAATCGATGCGCCGCACTTCTTGAGAGGCCGTCGTGTTGATGCTCTGCTCGCTGCTGCTGCTGCCCACGCCTTCTCCGGCACTGCTCCCGCGGCACCCGCCGCTTCTCTGACTAGCTGCTTCGGAATCGCTCCCTCCCGGACTAGCTGATTTGTCTTTTTCTTTGGATGGATCGCCGCCGTTGCTGCTTCCACCTGAAAAACGCAGACTCCGATGTCAGAACCCCGAAGTCTCGGACTTAAGCTATTCTAGTGAAGATAAAATACCCGAACCACTATGAACACTGCCTTCGCGGATGCTGAAATTTTTAAAATTGGAAGTGTCGTTGGCATAGTTGAATGGCATCGGAAAGAAACCCGTGGCCGGAGGGGCATAGCCACCGCCGTATGGCATCTGGGTGCCCCACGGCGGCGGTGCCGTCGGTGGCGGTAGAGGTCCTAGCGTGTCCCTGTCCGCTTCGCTAACGGAATCTTCGTTTAATTTTAAAGCTGCCATATCTAGAAAAAACACGGTAAATTTCAACAGATAAAAATTTTTGTGCGGTACGTTAAATATTTCAAAAAAATTTACTGCTGCACAGATCTCCGAAGATATAATAACACTGCTCGGAGAAGGTGATTTTGTTCACAGTGTGTCTGATGTAGCCCGCTTTCAACATTTGAGTAGAATACTTTCTTGCTTCTCGCCGGTCTTGGAAGCCTTGCACGTGTGTGAACAGCCAATCGACCACGTCGGCACCTGAAAGAAACTATTCCATTAATTTCAAATAAATGACAAATGCACTCCGATGCACAAATATAACTTTACCTATGAATGCGTTGGGAATGGTGATTTTCAACCACATGCGATCTCTTATGTCTAGACCAGATTCGGGAGCTGCCATTGCCTTCACGATCGTCCCCATGTCCATGTCGAGAGTCAGCGGATTTTCTTGAAACTGGCCTAAGTTTACAATTCGGTTTTCTTTAACGTAACAATCAAAATTATTTGAGATTTAAAATTTCGTACTCACGATCGGATTCCGGAATCGAACTGGTAATGGAAGAACTAGTTGAAGTTAAGGTACTAACAGAAGGAGGTCTCAGTGGGTAGTCTGTTGCTATCAGTAAAGTTAACCCTTTCAGTTTGGTACAATTCTTAAAGTTAAAAATTACTTCAAATAATGCTCACCTCTAGCTGCTTCGGTATGAGCAACCCACGCACTGGGATCAATGGGCCTGACAGGTTCCGTCCTAGGGATGGTGAAGTAGCCTTTGGGATTTGGATCCCAACATTTTGCCACGACTAACTTGATTGGACTAGAATTGTTTGATATAAATTTTATATTATTTTACGAAGCCGGGAAAAATGAACAAAAGATTTTGTGCCACTTACCCCGGTTTTTGCACGGCTTCCCTTAATACCCTCACTGCATCGTCATTACTCATATTTTCGAAATTAATATCGTTTACCTGTAAGATCATATCACCTGGTTCTATTCTTCCATCTAAAGCTACCGCTCCTCTACAAAGAAGTAAGATCTAATTAAGATAACGTGCGTGCATAACAGAAAATGCACTTGCAAAGAAATCCATAGTCACCCTTTCATGATAGAACCAACGTAAATACCGCCATCTCCCCCTTTATTTGATTGACCAACAATACTGATTCCTAAAAAGTTGACTGTATCTGAAATTGAATACATATGTTTGTATTTAACTGACGCAAAAGTACATTCTGTACTTAATTATAATTAAACATACCTAAATTTAAGGTTACTGTGATGATATTAAGCGACATAGTCGAATCCGTAATACTGCTGATAGATGATGTCTGCAAAGTAATCGATATGGATTAACTACTGATTAATTATAAATTTCATTCAATAACATACATACTCTGCTCATGGGCGGCATGCGATGTCTCTTCCTCCGTCTCCTGTGTCTGGCGTGTATTCTCGATACGCTGCTCTCTTCCGTTGTGGTGGATATTCTGAACATTTTAGAAAAATGTCATAAAATTTCAACTTAAATGTTGCTACTTGCCATAAAAATATCGTGTACCTGCTAGTCGTTTCGTCTTCCGAATCTAAAAAACTAGTGCTTTCAATATCGCTGGTCATCATGGACGAGGACTCGTATCCATGACCGGGTCCCCGGTGTCTTTCGGAATGGGGATGAAGGTGAGCGTGGCTGTGTTTACTATGACCGTTAAGACGAGCACTAGGACATCCACAGGGAATTGGCGGTTTACAAGTACAGGGACCTGACATTTAAAAATTGTTATTATAATGTGGATTAATATTAGCAATACACATTATTTTTGGAGAAAAGATCTACTTAGCATGCAAATTTATGCTATCCTAAACTGCTGTATACCTAACCCACTGAACTAATAATTTTTGACCCTCATTTTAGATGCAAAATACTGCCTGCATGGCAGTCTTGACATCGTCAAAATTTTGATACCGACTAGCAGCCATGAAATGGACCAACATCCTAAATAAACCATAGTTAGTTATGAAACATTTGAGCCTTACAGTGGATATGGCAACACATCAATAGCATAAATATCCAATGTTTTTCATCGGGTTATTCTTACCCAACGTACTAGTGCAGTCTTGAAGGAATGTTTTTTTTTCCAGCTGATTGATGCCAGGTATTTCTGCTTCAAAGCATGCTTGTCAAAGATGGACAGACTATAGTTCTCTATTGATGGTTCAATCTTGCAGAACAATGTCAAAAAACAAATCATAATTCCACAAATAGAAAGTAAGAGTTCTTGGACAAAACAGTCCTGTTGAACATTCAGCTGTGGCATTTTTACCCGCCACCTTCTATGCTTCAAATTAAGCAGGTGAGCCCATTTCAAATCACACATAAGAATGCATCACCCAACATTGCAAAAGATTCTTACAAATATCTACTCACTCGCCTACTACTCAATGAGATCATGAGGATTTTGTGTGGAAGTTTTTGAAATTTGAAAATTATAAAAAGTGACTGTTTTACATAAAATTTTTCATAGGTATCTCCAAGAATTAGTTATCTAAGGGCAAATAGGAGAATCTATTACAAATAATTGCAAAAGATGTAATTTTAAATCTTACCATGTTCATCATGATAATGTTTATCCCTCTGTTTCGCCGAACGATGTGGATGTCCATGTTCTGAAACAGAAATTTATAAAAATTGTTTGAAAATATGTTTTATTATTACATCAAATATAAAATCATACATAATTATCAATAGATTAATTAAATTTTAAATGACTTCTACCTCTTCTAGAACTAATTATTGATTCTGTTTCTGTGCAAGTAGTGTCTCCTTGAGTGTCCCTATGCTCTAATCCGGCGGCACTAAATAATCAAAAATCAAGCAAATCAATAAATAATTTATACGAAAACTTTTTATTAAATTGCTTCAGGATTTTATACATTTAAACTTCCATACTGATTTAAAATAAGACACTGCTGAGTTGTGCAATGTTTGAACTGAGACATTCAATTTTAAACAAAGGATATTCTTTAATGTGTGTTCAAAATAAAAATATATAGCGTAACAAAAATATAAAAATAAATTAACAAATAAAATAAACAAACAGAATAAAATGAATTAAATAATTTTAATGAAAAATAAATAAATGCTTTAAAAGAAATAAATGATTACTGAAAAGAAGAAGGTCTATCTCCAATGCCAGCAGGTCTATCCAAAGGAAGTCTTAATTCTGACCTTTGCGACATAGTCTCCGTACACTGAGAAGTACTGTCCGAAAGACTGCTGCCCTCTGCCGTCACTAACTACAAAATAAAAAATTATTTTCAATATTTGCAATTTATCAAATATTTAGTTATCGTACGAATGATTTATGTAAAATTTAACATGCAATGTTAGTTAAATATCTGTCTGGAATTTATTTAGTTCTATTTAATATTTTTAAGTTGTCTGGTAATCTTTACAAGTACTATTTACAAATTATTCATTATAATAAATATCTGTCTTCTAGTCTAATATACATATAAATAAATAGTGTTTTTAACCATCCTACAAATCTCAACATTTTCAGACCCCTGAAACATAAAATAAAATCAGAAATTCCACACTTGTGCATGGAGGTGTTTGTTGGTTTCTATTTTGCTTAATATCTCAGGATGGGGTAAAGATTAAAAAATGAAATTTGGCGTGGTAACTTGCACATAAGGAACATCAAAGCTGTTAAGTTTTGGTGGTTAAAGATCAAGGATTTCACATTTCATTCCTTGAATGGAAGTGGGGGTCAGACTTAAAATTTTGCTCATCATTGGCCTTTAATATTTTTAAAAAACTTATATCTATTCTCAGAAATCTAGCAATGAGAGTTGCATAATTTTCCCAGCTGTTATAAATTTTTATTAAAAAAAACCTTTATATTATTAAGCAAAAAAGTAAAACTGTGTGGCACCATCTATTATAAGGTTTTGTTATAAAACACTTTATATAATTTTTAATTACTATAACACGGCAAAAAGCTTGAATGAGTTTAATAAAAAAACAAGTGTAAATGTTAACAATGAACACAATCCTCATTAAGTCCTACCCCTCTCGAGATACGCGAACCCCCCTCTATCTCCCTACCGACCCCTGGTGACCTTTCACCACCAAAATTTAATAGCACCAATACTAATGCCACTCAAATACAAGCCACCATGCCAAATTTCATTTCTTAATCTTTACCCAACCCTGAGATATTAAGCAAAATAGATGCCAAAACAAACACGCACACGGAATTTTTTTACTTTTTTAGATTCGGGAGGTCTGAAAGCATGGAGATTTGCAAAAAACTCAAAGGGTCAAATTTAACACAATTCCAATGTTTTCCCTTGTTATGTGTACATAACAGCCAGGAAAATAAAATTAAACCCTTTAAACCTTTTGCCATTTTAGAATAATTAATAATACAAAAGTTATTTTTTTAACTAAATCTTTGTAACAGAAGACACCACACACAATTTTAACTTTATGCTAATGCATCTTAGCATTTCTTAAACATGCACTTTTGCTGGGAAAGTTATGCAACTCATTGCCAGACTTCTTTTATATGCAAATACACAAAAAAGACACAAGCATAAAAGGTATTAATACAATAAGAAGTCGTGATCAAAGTGCCAAACTATTAATCTATCATAAATTTAAACAAATTTTAATTCTCAAAAACTTACCCATGATACAACTCTTCCATTGAAGCAAGGAAGTCTGGAATTATCATCACTAATCTCTTCTTTCACCACCCTGAAAATATTTTAAGAAATTCATTCATTATTATATTCAGATAACAATAGTTCAATAAAATGTAGAAATTACTACTATACTACGATAATAAAATTGAATTATCTTGCATTCAAATCAATTTCTTATTTCTGAAATAAGAATAACAACTTATATTAATTGTCATAAAGTCGTATTAACATCTTATATTAATTGTCATAAAGTCGTATTAACATCTTATATTAATTGTCATAAAGTCGTATTAACATCTTATATTAATTGTCATAAAGTCGTATTAACATCTTATATTAATAAAGGTATAAAAAGTTAAAAATACATTACATTGAAAGCATTATATTAAGTTAAAACATCAAAGATCTTATGATAATCGACACTTAAATCCAAAGCTAGCATTCTCATTGACAAAATCATCATCTGACGATTTGAAAATTCTTAAAAATTTGACAATGATACTGTTTAACGTGTCATTTATTTGGTGTGTGCAAACACAATTGAGCCTCATTATTACACTATCAGTTTGTGCGGCATTCGTGTTAACGCGGAGTACATCAGCAGTCCCGCAGACAAGGATGGACATTTCAACATTGACGAGTTTGATTAATACGTAATATAAAATGTGCTGTGCTTCCATGAGTACAATAGCAATTATATTATGTTGTTTAATAAGAAGTGCACTGCTTTTGGATTTTCCAAAGTCACTTTGGAAAAGCTGGAAGTGATGCACTTCTGCAATGCAGAGGGTGGTGAGGGGCATATTTTTTAACTCTAGCATTGGCCACAACTTATAACGTCAATATTATAGTAGTCATTGACAACGTTATGCTAACGATACTTATTCTGACACAAGAGTACAATTTCTCTTATAATTGGTCCTTTATACACCATGATAATGCCAAATGATTAAGTCAAGACAGTTGAAGTGGAAACTGGAAGTTAAGACTGAGGATTAAAAATTTAGTTTTAAAAGATATTAAAACAGTTAAAATAATAACTAACAGAAATAACAAACATTACATATTGTAATTAGTTTGTAATTTTAAAAGTAAAACAAACTGCTTCTATCAGAATAGAATCCAAGTATATAAATTATTTTGAAATTCATAAAGTTTTGTATGTATCCACCATCGCCTTTCTACTAACTCTAACAGATGTTGAAAAAAAGAGCAGCAATTCTTTATTTATGCCACAGTAGAATCGTGCATACTGTGCACATGGTCCGTGATTACAGTTTTCTTCGAGCCACTGTATCTTAATAAAGTGTGTATTTGAAGCAACATGGAAGTTTATTTGTTTGTTTATTTTTAACAAATTTTAATTTCTGTATCATTAAAGTTAAAGGCCAACAAGTTAAAAGATATGGTTATCTTGTTCCTCTTACAATCTAGCTTTACAAGATTACATAATTTCATCTTTTATCTATCGCAGGAATGGAGGCTAAATTATTACGGCACATGTACTGGAACATAAACTAGGAACATTAGAAATATTACATTGTTTCTACCAACTGCACAGTGACTCCTATTAGAATAATTCTAAGTTAAATACTTCACTAATACATCTTTGGCACATAAGATCAAAATGAACAATGCCATTGTCCTCTCACCTTTTACACCGAGGTTATTTGCTTTTGCAAAGATACATAAATCAGGAAGAAACTTAAGACTGGTCGTAGATAAAAGTTATTCGCCATGGCATCTATGTTGAATTCTTAACAAATTTATTACTCTGTTAACTCTCATTAGGAAGCTCCAAGACCTTGTACTTTTTGAAGATGAATATACTATAGTCCTTGACTTTGAAGCCTTATGTCCTTCTATAAAATCAGAATCATTTTTGCCATCTCAGGGACTTCCTCCTATATAATATCAAGCACTCTTCTAGACTGCTACTGCAAATCTTGGAATTAACACATCTAGTCTCACATTTTTCTTTCTTTGTATCTGATGGCACCACCTACATCCAAAATAGAGGTACAGTAGAGCGCTGATAAGTGGAACGTCGGTAAGTGGAATGGCCGGAAAGTGGAACGATTTTCAGTCGGACTGTGTCGTGCCGAATCGAATGTTTTTGATTACTAAATTTACTTCTAAAGTATAATTTTCATGTTTTTTATATTCTTTAATATATTTATTTTGTTTGTACAAAATGCAGAAATAATTTTTAACGATACGATAGCCTCGATGATTATTATAAAAATTTTCATTAGGCTTAAAATCGACGAAAATTCAACACGAAGCGACACGCAACGGAGAAAAATTCAACGAAGCAACGCAACGGAAAAATTTGAACATCGGACAGGTTAATGTATTTTTTCGTACAAAGTCGGAAACTGGAACAAATCATTAACTGGAAGGACCCCAGTCCCCAATTGGTTCCACTTTTTGACGCTCTACTGTATATGTATAGACAGCCTCCTTTCTGGAACTCTATGTGAGCTGGTCTTAAAATCTCCAGAATGTTCAATTTTACCTAAGTATACGTTTAACATCTATTTATTGTTCGATATATTAATGACATTTTGATCATTTGAAGATGATGCTTTGACGTCTGGGAATTTGTCGGCAACATCAACTCCCTTAAACCTGGAGCAAGAAAGTGACTGTAAAACACTCCCTGGACATTTTCTTCTCTTTTAGTAATTAAAATCAATATCTATAAGAAATGCACCTACAGTCCACTCTTCATTCCTCAAGCCTCCCACAACCCTTTGCATTATAAACTGGCAGCCTTTAGGGCTGTAATTAGAAAAGCCTACATTCAATGTCAAGATATCGGGGACAAGAATGCAAGGATTTAAGTATGTCAGAAAACTTGCATCATCTAGGCCGTTACAGATAAGTTGCACTTGGAACCAAAAGTCAACAAAAACAACTCTTCAAGCACTGATTATACTGTGATGGAGTACGCTAGACCCCCACAAAGTCTACAAGAAGATCAGTAAACTCACTAGCAGAAGAATCATATACGAAAGGAATCCTATCTATAAGCTAGTATGTATATGCTTTCCTCTCTGTGACGAGAGGGTTGCACACGACCTTCAATATATTGGGGCCACTTTAAAATCTTTTTATGCTAGACTGAAGGAGCATTAACGTAACATCCAGAAATCTGAACCAGTCACGGCCGTCGCTGCCTATGCTCTCTCCGATTCAGATGTTTGCTGGTAACATGCTAAAATTATCAGAAGTATTAGAAATAGACATCACATATGTTACGTGGAGGCTCTATACATTTATAGATATGTGTGACAGAGTCATTCTGTCAATAAGAATATCAATGCCCTCTCTGCAGCTTGGAGAGTCTGCTTTGAGTTGAACTTGGCATAACCAGAAACGATTTCTCCATATGTTTACCTTATATAATATTTACCTGTTTTTGTATATAATTGCCTTGTCTTGGGTTTCTGGAGATTCCAGCCTCTTGGGCTATGTTCTCTGATGTGCTGCTGCCTGGATAATTTCCTTATTATATTATATTATATTTTATTATTTTAGTTTTAGTTGTTATTTATTTTTTCATTATCTATGTACGTACATATTACTTGTAATTTTACTTTATCCTTTTATTTTTAATCTTTAATTTAAACCAACCGGCATTCCATGTTCGAAAAATTATCCATTATATTCTATTTTCTCCAAGTTTGATTTTGTATTCTACCCGAAGACAGTCTTTGAAAATGACTGAAAATGTTGGTGATAAAATTGTTTTTGCTGCCTTTAAAGGTTTTATGAGTGTCTGAACTTATTACTTATTTAATTGCAATGTAATGTTATATTGAAATAGAAAACGTAGTTAATAAAATCTACATTGGTTTAATGCTTTACTGTTCTGTTAGCAGTTATGTCTTATACGTCAAGTATAACATATACACTATTTCCTCGATTCTAAGGTGCAGATTTTAAAACCATGTTTACTTCTCCGAAGCATATATGCATCTTACGTTTGCAGTAAAAAAACAATTGGCTACCATCTAATAATGCATTAAGCATCGCTAATACATTTTCACTACACTACTTAACACTTTTGCTGCAATTTTCCCTCGTGTGACCTTTGTTACAATACGCCAATTTTGTCGTTCGAATGCTGAAAGTTTATGCATTAAAATGAAAAGTTGTTATATATGCAGAAGAGCATGGAGATAAAACTGCTGAAAATTAATTAATTATTTCACAGCATATACATTGTTTTCTCTGACTTCTTGTTACTTAATAAACACTTAAACATCTTCAACTTCCTTCTTTAAAGATTCTGGGTAAGTGAGTTCACAATCTTCACCTCTTGACAAAATGATTATAATCTTGCAATCTAAAATAATTTTTAAAAATTTAGAAAGATAAACTACCATTTGTCTTGTTTCAGAGTTTGGATCTATAATGTTTTGACATGGTTATTTTGACACAGATGACGTTAAAGAACAACAGTTATAGTACAATCACTTTAATTACTATGGCATAAGAATACAAGGTTCAGAGATTTTCTGCCTAATTTGGCTATTTTTTACTAATATCAACAGGAAACTTTTATGTTTTGTGTAATTTGTGTCAAGTTCAAGCTGAATATGCCTGCGCGGAACTTTGGCATGACATGTGGTCGACAATGTCGACCACATGTTGTGCCAAACACCAAAAGTTTCAATTTTCTATAATCCATAACAATCAAAAATCCCACAGCAAATCCATTATAGCTAGTTATAATAGCTGTACCAAAATGTCCAGAACCAAAAGGCTACATACTGTCATACACTGTTCAGATTCTGTGGATGTGAAAGACCACACGCAAGTGGCCCCATAAGCACACAGATAAACGTAGTGAACAGTGAACAAGTTGTTAAATTGTAGATATCTTCTGGTGGAGATTTTAATTGGCATATATTTTGATTTTTTCAAATTGCATTATAATAAAAGTGCATAAAGTGAGATTGTATATAATGAGGGATATCTATAAATCTTTCTTCTAACATTTCAAATAATGAATTAAACAATACAAGAAATTACTAGATATTTTTTAATTTTTTATTTATCAAGAGCTTTAGAATATAATGTATTCAATAGAAAGGGAAGGATTTGTTCGAGCAGAAAGGCCGATAGAAAGCTAAAGCTAAAAATGACACAAGAATTATTCTGCATATATTAAAAAACAGTAAGAAAGATTTGGGGTGTGGTGCATTTGAAGTCCAAAGAAGTAATTTATCAAGCAACAAACATTTTCGATTGCTCGAGCAGCCATCCACACATTCCAGAAAAGAAAATAACACAAATTAAGAATATTACACAAATAGAACACCTTTGATTTAAGGTAAAAATGAATAATACACTGAAGTCAAAAGTCTACTTGTTTCTTAACAGTTAGTGCTAATTATTAATATTGCTTGTTATTATGAAAGAAGGTCAATTATAAAATTAAGGTTAATTAAATAATTTATATTAATACATTAGATAATACAATTAATCACATAGTTAAAAAGTGGTTTACTTTGTGTCTACATTTCCTTATAATTGTATACTTAATCGGAGTAAATTGCAGAAATGCTGGAATAGTTCCTATTTAGAAACTGTTCGGTTATTATTATTATTACAGTAGAGCGTCGATAAGTGGAACCAATTGGGGACTGGGGTCCTTCCAGTTAATGATTTGTTCCAGTTTCCGACTGTACGAAAAAATACATTAACCTGTCCGATGTTCAAATTTTTCTCCGTTGCGTGTCACTTCGTGTTGAATTTTCGTCGCTTTTGAGCCTAACGAAAATTTTTATAATAATCATCGAGGCTATCGTATCGTTAAAAATTATTTCTGCATTTTGTACAAACAAAATAAATATATTAAAGAATATAAAAAACATGAAAATTATACTTTAGAAGTAAATTTAGTATCAAAAACATTCGATTCGGCACGACACAGTCCGACTGAAAATCGTTCCACTTTCCGGCCATTCCACTTACCGACGTTCCACTTATCGACGCTCTACTGTATTTGATTCAAATGCAAAGTGTATCTGATAAGGATACACTCTGCATTTTGGACGAGGAAGTCCAAAAAAATGTTTTATCAGTTAATAAATGTTGATTCCTATACTTTGTATAGTGTTTCTGGAATTTATTTCTATTTTCTGTGAAGTCGGTAAACTTGGAAGTCATATATTTGATATTACCTAAACTCTTTATAAACTTGTATAAGTTATTTATTTTTTAAAATTTATCCAAAGCTGAAAGATAAAAATTATAAGTGAAGGTAAAGTATGCTTTCCTGACTTAAGCTATATTTACACAGTTCATCTTTCTAGCTGCAACAGACAATAAACCTGTCTGTTTTCTTTGCACCGGTTGCAAGAGCCACCCAACAAGAGTATCGAATATAGCAATGCAGAAAGAAGGCATTCTGTCAGAATTGCCAGAATTTGCAAGCTTGTTTCATTCAACTGATTGGGCGATATGGTTCTTTATGGCATGTAGATTTTATACACAATCATCAAAAATACTTGAAAAACAAGACTTGGAGAGAAATTAGCAAAAATTTAGGGATCAAGGTAAGTTATATGCTTAAAAAGTTGTTCAATTTGCTTCAAGTTCAAAATGCATCGTAAAATTATTCCATTCCTACCGTTACAAGGATTCTGCAGTCTTGCCTTTTAGATGTAAAGTACTAATACTGTCCTTAGTAAATTCCTTATTATAGACTTTGCAGAAAAGAACTACACCGACGTGTTGTGGCTGATTATCAGTATGCGACCACACGGAAATATAGTACTATTGCCTACTGTATGTTACAATCACTATCAATCAAATCGTTTTCTTTCTGCGTTATTACTGTAGATAACATTTTGTTCATTACTGTGCATTTAAAAAATTTTGTAAAAGAATTAATGGTCTTTTGTTGACATTTGAGACTACGATGAAGCCAACAGAGGATTACAGCCAAAATAATAATCTTTCTGTCTTTTTAAGTTTTTTCTTTTAAAGTTTAAATCAAACAGAATATAATACAATGTAATATAACATGTCTGAGAGTCTATCATGATTCAGATAATGCTGTAAACCATCTATTTTATTACTTAGGAATATATGTAGATCTTTACTTAAAGTGGATTTGTTCTTTATCCTACAAACACTATAAAAAGATGTTTGGCTGGATATTTATATATTAAATTAATAAATATATTTTCTTTTTCGTCATATTATACTGTGCATTCATTTAGACATATTTCTTTCTGCTTGAATGCGTTAAAGATGCCATCTAAAAGATTCACTTAGAATTTAAAGGAGGATGCACGCACGACATAGAAAAGCAGCACATTTACGTCAACTTTGTTGCTACCTTTTGCCATGCTGAAAAAGTAGAATCAGATTCAACTTTTGCGGCAAGGCAATAGAGAGACCTTTCCTACAACCAATCACAACTAACTTTGGTAGTTATGTTTGTCAAGCAATTACACATATCACATGTATTTATTGGTGACCTTTGCTACAGGTTTCTCAATACTTTACAAAATTATTCCTTTAATATAATTAGCACTATTTTAATAAGAGTTTAAAATTATAAGCATAGTGTGTGACACAGACAAATGTAAGTATATTAAAATATATTTATAATTTTAATTTTTATCCCACAATTTCTTTTATTGAAATGTTGATAAATAAACTCTATAAAAGTTGAAAATAGAAAATGCAAATACATCTCCTTCCTCCTCCATCTTGAACACTAAATGTACAGTACTCACTGTCCTATGGCATTAAAAATTGCAAATACTTTTGATAGCTTACAACTAACCTCATAGAACTGATTCAATTAGAATTATACCAAACAAGATTTTTTTTATTTAAAATAACAATCCAGGACATAAATAAATTACATTTGTGATTTTAATTATCCAATTACTGGTAGACATTATCTTGTACAGTACATAATTTACTGCAGTTGCAGCCTGAAATAAAAGATAGAACCTTGATGTGTTTTAGACGAGTCCCTGGTGTGGAAAAAGGTCACGTGAAGATGTTGTTTTGGATAACCTACATTTATGATTGTAAAGACTATTTTGTACAGGTATCCCTTGCTTAATACGCAAAATTAATTGTGGCAATCCCTTTATACATGAACAGAAGTTTCAATTAACGTGGCTTTAACGGTCATCTTTGCTTAACATAGACACCGTATTCGATTAATGAGATTTTGATAATGTAGCAATATCAAGGAATTAATTGTGTTAATCAAGAGATACCTGTATTTGAATAGAACAAGAACATAATGGGCTAGTTTTTTAAAAAATTGTTCCAGCTGAAAGTATGAAAATTTGAAATTTAATAATTTAAAACTTTTTAAGATTTTTAATTGTAAAAAGTTAAAAGTTTTTAAGATTAAAATTAAAAATATTTTAAACAAAAAAAATGAAACACTTTTTACATTATAGTCCATAGTTCTGGTTTAAATTCATTAAATAAATGTGATCGGTAGTTTGGGAATGTTGAAGTGGCACTTTTACAAGGTAGGAAGGAGGAGATGTAGAATGCTCCTCATAAGAATAACATTCTTCTATCCTGACATTGTTTAAGAATTAATGTGCAGGACCAGAAGAGTTCATAATCTTGCTCATAATCTTCATAAAGCTTGTTAGCTGATGAAGTTTGTTTATATATATATGCCTTGCCGGGTTGCAATGGCCAGTTGAGTGCCTTGGGAGATGTTTATGGATGTGGGCGCGTGATGTGTCCCCAGCCGGCATTGTAATGGCCGTCGATGATCATAACGTAAGCTTATATAAACTGGAAGAGGAGATCGGACCAGAGGTGCAGATAGCATAATTGGCAACGCATCTGCATGGTAAGCAGGAGTTGCGGGTTCAAGTCCCACTCCAAGCCAATTCTTTTCTTTCAGTAAGTCCTAAATTATTTAATTAAAATTATAATTATTAAATTTAGCAAGAGATGGCACCTAACACCTAACTCTAGTACCAAATTATCTTATAAATTATTATTATTATAGCCGTTTCTAGCCCGATAATTCAGCTTTGGTTGGTGTATTGCTTTAATATATTACTGTAAAAACATTTATTGAAAGAAACACTATTTAATTTTTTAAGAGGAGCTCATGGATATTGGTTCAATTTGATGAGTTAAGACAACACAACATGCAGACAATCTGCAAAGAAATCGGTGCATTCTGAGAGGACTTTTCTGTGGAAACCTTTGCACAACCAGCCCATTGGTTAGACACAAAGCCAAGATAAACCTGAGTGTTCAATAGTTTTATCCTATAAGCTACTGATAGGCTATGCAGACACTAAATGTTTTAGTAACACTGAGTTATAATATCCTAAAGCAAAGCATTTTTTACATTACGACATTTTACACTAAAGGATTCAAATTAAATCATTAAAATTTACGCACACTGTTTTCTGAATATATTTATAATTATCTTATAATATTTATATTTTGTGTAAAGAACGATATGTTGAAAAGTTTTAAACACATGGCTATTTCAATAACTTCGTGACTATTTTACAGAAATATGGCAATTTTATTTCTTTTTAGTCCTCTAATGATGGATTTGGTTATGAATTTTTTTACTGTTAAAATGATTTTTACAGTTAATAAAGTATTTAGATACAAAAAATTACAATATACTTTATATATACATATTTATAAATGAATGTCTTTGCATTATTTAATATTAGTTTTAAAAATTTTGGACCTGTGATGTTCTAGTAATATGCAGTGCCAGACTACTCAGTATGAATCTCTGCCTGACACAATTTGTATAAATGTCAGATCAGCCTCCTTTCAAAGGTAAGAGCTAGTGCAGATCTGGGCACTCCACCGCTTCTCAGGCCAAGTCACAGTCTTTCTTCAGTGCACCTTCATGACACAGTTGTAAAGAAACATCTTCACTTTTACAAATTTACACTGATTTCATTACATCCAAGTTTGCATTTTAATTGCCAGCTTGTTATATATATAACACAGGAAAGTATTGAAATTGTGTCAGATTTAACCCTCCAAGCTTTTTGCAAATCTCCACATTTTGAAACCCCTGAACCCAAAGTCAAGAAAATGGGGAAAAAATTCCATGCATGTATTGGCATCTATTTTGTTTAATATCTCAAAATGGGGTAATTGAATCAAGAAACAAATTTGGCATGATTGCCCATGTATAAGGGCCACTGATGCCATTAAATTTTGGTGGTAAAAGCTCAAGAGGGTGGTCATATTTCACATCTCGAGTGGAGTCAGACTATGAAAATTTTACTTATTAGAATTTACAATTTCTTTTTTTTTTTTTTATAAAATTCATCTCTACCTCAAAATTTGGCTTTTTGTCATTTTATAATAATCTTATAATATAATCGAGATGGGTTGATGATAATAATAATAATAAGCGCAGAGCCCAAATGGTTAGGAGTTGAAAGTTGAGATTTGGTACACAGTTAGGGTACGTCATAAGAATGTACACTAAGAAGGGATTTTTTGAAATTCGCCCCCGCAGGGAAGAGGGAGAGGATTAAGTCTTATCCTAAGAAACAGCTTCTACTGTACTATTTTAAATGCAATTTTTTATTTTTAACTGCACTTTAGTAGAGTATGCCATGAGAATGCACCGTAATAGAATATTTTTGGAAATCCCCCACGGGGAACAGGTAGAGGGTTAAGGATTACCTTGAAGAAGTCACTTCTACTGTACTATTTTAAATGAGGTTTTTGCATTTTAGTAGGGTATGCTGTAAGAATGCACATTAAGAAGGGATTTTTGGAAATTCAACTCTCCTGGGGAAAAGAGGAGAGAGTTAGTTTTAGTCAGTATAAAGTGTAAATAATAAAGAAGGAAAGTAAATAGTAGCACATACAGTAACATATAGTATACATTTTAGAAACTGATAAATATTTTAATCATTTCTACTGTTCAGGTAACACAAAAACAATAAATCCAAAATAAATGAATTTGAACGAATATCTGAATTCATTACATATTTGAAAAATTTGAAATATTATGTTCCAAACAAGTTTTCTTAGCTTTAGAATTAATCATACACTTAACACCTTATTCTTGCCGAGAAAATATAAATTTAAATTTATTTAAAACAAACAAACGTTTTCAGCCTGATTCACAGGCCATCTTCAGGTTTAGAATACATTTGAATTAAAAATTCTATCATTGGAACACAAAATTCAAATTCAAAATTAATAAGATACATTTAAACAAATTAAATAGACAACATAAATACCAATAAAACTAAAACATAAAATATATAAACATGCAAGAAACGAATATATAAGTATTAATAAATGCAATACTAAGACATTCAATAAAACAGTTATAACTATTGGTTAGAGCCCTTATTAAAGTTCCTAACCATGAACTTCCACGCAGAGGGTAGACTTTCTGCGTCCCTCGCATTTAGACAGCCTTCTTGTAATCTACTCCTATAAATCTGCAACTTTTCTGCCGTCAATGCCAAAGATGGAGAAGATAAAGGGTTTATGATGGTCGCCTCATTCCATTTAACTATAGCTCCTGGCGCTTGCGCCATTTGGGACAAAATTGTTGCATTAGACCTCTTTCTGATGTTATAACTATGCTCCTTGATTCTAAGCCCTAAACTTCTAGTGGTTACTCCAATGTAGTCTTTTTTAACGCCCAATTGCATGTTCTCATATGGAATTTTATAAACTCCTGCTTTCTCTTCTGATTTTATACCATCCTTATCATTCCTGAGGATTTTGTATAAATTAGGCGCCCTTTTTAAAATTCCGTATGAGAACATGCAATTGGGCGTTAAAAAAGACTACATTGGAGTAACCACTAGAAGTTTAGGGCTTAGAATCAAGGAGCATAGTTATAACATCAGAAAGAGGTCTAATGCAACAATTTTGTCCCAAATGGCGCAAGCGCCAGGAGCTATAGTTAAATGGAATGAGGCGACCATCATAAACCCTTTATCTTCTCCATCTTTGGCATTGACGGCAGAAAAGTTACAGATTTATAGGAGTAGATTACAAGAAGGCTGTCTAAATGCGAGGGACGCAGAAAGTCTACCCTCTGCGTGGAAGTTCATGGTTAGGAACTTTAATAAGGGCTCTAACCAATAGTTATAACTGTTTTATTGAATGTCTTAGTATTGCATTTATTAATACTTATATATTCGTTTCTTGCATGTTTATATATTTTATGTTTTAGTTTTATTGGTATTTATGTTGTCTATTTAATTTTTGTTTAAATGTATCTTATTAATTTTGAATTTGAATTTTGTGTTCCAATGATAGAATTTTTAATTCAAATGTATTCTAAACCTGAAGATGGCCTGTGAATCAGGCTGAAAACGTTTGTTTGTTTTAAATAAATTTAAATTTATATTTTCTCGGCAAGAATAAGGTGTTAAGTGTATGAATATATATTTTGCTGAGTGCTTTGTGATATTTAGAATTAATCATTTTATTCAAGTAAGGTTATCGTAGTTCTTGCTCCCAGCGAAAACGGGCAAGTTTGTTATAATCTAATAATCCTAATCTTCACTACCGTACTTTCTGCCCAAGAAATGCCGGACTCATCTGCTAATTAATAATATAACAAGTCTTTTATAACAAACTTCTAACAGATGGCACCATGTACAATTTTAAATTTGTTTGCCAGGAAATTCACGCAACTTGTTGGCAGATTTTTTCATTATGCTGTTTATTAATATTAAAAGATAAACTTTCATAGTCCATACTTTTCAATCAATAGCAAAGTACTGCTTTGTATGTGTATTCAAACTGCAATTCTTATCTTATTGTGCCATCAAGATAGAACTTGCACGAAACTATTCTCACCAAACTAACACATTAAACGGAGTTGCACGATAGAGAATTGTAACTTTTACTTACTTTTGTATCCAATTGTTGATTTTATATTATTATTTATTCAAATATCAATATAGTTTTAAAGCTGAATGATCCATTACTTGGAGAAATGTTAATATAATAAAATAATGGCTTACAAAAATATTTTAAAATAAATCAATTAGAAAAAGGGGTTTAAATGTATTCACTATTGTTTCAGAACTGACATTTAAAGGATAAGAAGTACAGCACTGCAATGAAAGGAAAAGCTGTATGGTCAGTATCATACACACTGGTCAATAATACTCGAGCTTTCCTAAAATGTTCATTTAGAAAGAAACCAAGTAGAACTTGGTTTCTTTCTAAATGACATTTTAGGAAAGCTCAAGCCAAAATATATGTCACAGGTGACACACAAATACTACACTGCAGAGTCACTGAATATTAATACTTAAATTTTTATCTTTCAATATACACAATAAAATATATATATATATTGAAAATTAGTAGAATAATAAAAAAATTACACAAGTAAAATAATATATATTTATAAAGGTATCAATGACCTTGGACATTTCGAACATTCCAGTAATCTGATATTTTTACCATAACCGAGATACATTCGACATTAATATTTTTAAAATGCCATAAAACAGGCAGTAGAATATTTAGGACATTAGGCGAATAAATATTTCATGCTTTAAAATACTATTACATAGCTCACATCAGCCGAATCTCATTCTTACGATTCAGCCAACTATGTCCAACAAGAACCTTGTTTAGCATAACTTTCCTATTTGCAATTGCTAAACATGCAGGATTGATCTCATGGAACTTATAAACACTCTAAACAGATCTCTCTAGTTATTGCAATTGTTTATGTCAAAATTTTTTTTGTTTTATCATTATTATTGTTGAATCATTTGTATAGTTTTTAATGTGGGTATAATTGTTAAAATGGGGAGGTGCAAATCAACTGTCTATGGACATTTCCTTAACCGTACAATAAATAAATCTCTTAGCACGTGAGCCATTTATCTAATACGTTTATTTAATTAAAATAATTATAATTGGGATCACTTAAATCATTAACATACTTTTTTAATTATCGTCGAAAAGGTTAATTATATCTTTGAATAAGAACAATAAATGAGCAAAAAAAAATATGAAGTTAATGATTCGAATACATAAAACAGTAACTGATAGCAATAGAAAACAGTGAGCATTATATAACACGATAAAAAGTTTCAAAATTAATTAGGAAATCTAAAGCTTAATATATTAATTCCAACAAATTTAAATAATAATAAAATTTCAGTTGCCAATGATTTTACATTAAGCATTATGACTTCTAAACAAACAATCATGGCATTACAATATAAAATTTGATTAAAAAGAGTAAGCGTTTGGTGATTGTTATCTGAAGGTCAATAGAGCTTTACTAGATAGATATGGTGAGACGTATTTTCAATCAGAATTATTTCCATTTTTTATAATTAACTGCAATTTCTTTTTATTATATTACTATTATTAATCATTGAATGCACTTATATTTGTGAAATTAATGATTAACTATAAGTAACACGTATCCTGTTTTGAACATGATTACTTATTAATGATTCAAATTTAGCACGAAATATGACATATATATCAATACCCATATATAGATTAATATCAAATTTAAGAAAAAAAAATCAACATCTGTAATTGTCATCTATAAACAAGCAGATTTCTTTTGAGTATTAATAAGCAATCATTATAATCCAAACAATAACTTTATTTTAATATATAATTCATCAAATAACACAAATATAAATACTTCATATCGTATGTTAATATTACAAAAATACTAGCCACATCTGTCACGCATCGCTCAGACTTTCGAGGGGGTGGAAAATCAGCAAGGTCGGGTCGGGAGAGGCCATAAAAACAACAGTCTTAGTACTATAATATGCAGGTGTACTATAGATTACTCCCTATGGAATTTCAGGACTTTGATTATATATTTGAACTCAGGGGACCGAGACGAGTTCAACGGTACCCTACTTTTGGACCGGAGACGAAAAAATAAAAAAGTTATCACACTTTTTAAGTTACCATACTTTTTTAATGCTCTCATGCAGACGGCACCGTAGTTGCTAGTATTGCCATCTTGTGGTAAAGTCTGCAAACCGTGACGTCAGACTACGGTCATCTCCCGAGCGTTAAACACGCGATACGAGAGCGGAGAGAGCGACGCGACTTCCGATCATCGCACGATCGCCATTTCGGTTAATGTTACTTATGGCAGCGAACATGGCGGCCCAACTGACCTCTCGTACGGGCGCCACCACATGCCGCCATGTGCTAAACTAGTGATCGATTCACGGTAGTTCTTGAACAAAGTAAAAAAAGGGGGGAAATGTCTACTAAAGGCAATTTTAACGGCAAGCGACGGGAGTCCCGATCGCAATAGCGAGGCCGACTTAGCGGAGAGAGTGACGCGACTCCCTATCATCGCGCGATCGCCGGAAAAAAGTATGATAACTTTTTTATTTTTCGTCTCCGGTCCAAAAGTAGAGTATCGTTGAACTCGTCTCGGTCCACTAAGTTCAGATATATACCCAAACACACGAAATTCCATAGGGAGTAATCTATACTATAGATTCTATAGTATACCCTAATATGCTTCTTGTCTAGTCTTGTCAGCACTAAGATTGGCCTTTACCGCTAGACTTATTACACTACCACAGGACATCAAATTAGACTTAAAAAAACACTATTTTATTTTCTACTACTACTTTGAAAATAAAATAGTGTTTTTCTAAGTCTAATTTGATGTCCTGTGGTGGCATAATAAAAGTCTAGCAGTAAAGAAAGGCCAATCATAGTGCTCAATAGTCTCAGTATCTAAAATGCACATTTATTGACCAGAGTGTTTACGATAACAAAACTGGAAGAAAAACTGCTTGGGCTTAAGTTAAGAGGGTGGCTTTAGAGACGGTCACAGGATAGGACAGCCAAAATATTTTTTTCTAAGGATCAAAGAATACTTGGGCTAAATTTTGTGCCGACACATCAAACAATACAGAATCCTTTACCTAACACGCACAGATACATATTTTGACTTTTATAAATAAATATAAATATATATATATATGTAATATTAATACTAAAATAAACTTAATACAAAATATAGGAAAAATTAATGTAGAATTCAACAAGAAAAACATCAACATTAAATGATTATCAACTGTAATCTAACACTTGTTTTTGAGTATTAATAAAACAATGGTGACTTTACAATCCAAACAATAACTGTAATTTAATATAAAATTTATCAAACAAGAAGAACGTAAACATATATATGTGTGCGTGTCAATACATATATAAAATTACCTATTTTAACATTATTAATATACAACACTGACGAGTAGAAGTTACTCAAGTAATTTAAGTATATGTACATAAATTAAGCATCAGTGTGAGTAGTTTATGTATATACACATAAAGTACTTACACTTGGTCTTATTAATGGTAAATAAAGTGTGTTTCAATGTATGAATGAAATAGAAGATGGGAAAACTCACCCAAAATCATCATCCATAGATTTAAAGAAGAATTTATAATTTGGTCTATTGAGTACATTCTTGAAATCTGAAAGTGTAACTCTGTCCGGTGGTATTGGGAGTTTAACAAGATATGGAGTCTCTTCATCATCTATGTGATAGATAATTTTAGTTTCATCCATTTTCATCCAGATTTGAGCCTTTTTGACATCCCAAATGGAAACTCGGAATACAGCTCAACAAACAAGATGGCGGCCACCTAGATGGACGCAGCCCCTTCTTTCAAAGGCAAATTTAACCTAAATTCTCGTCCTCATTTATAATTCTAATTAAATAACTAAATAAAAGTTTTATCGTAAACGATTTACTGCGTTATTAACCATAATACGGTTATAAATTCTTACGGTAATTAAACATTTATACAAGAAAACTTTTCCCTTATTCGACAATCTACTTTCCCTTTTCCTTCGAAATGGAGTCGGCCTGATATCATTACGTTACGTGACGTCACCCGAAAGTGTAATTACGTTTTATATATTTTTTTTATTTTTCCACCCGCGCCAATTTAATTTTTAATTAAATTTATTAATTACGTATTAATACTTTATAATGGCTTCGCGATATTAATACGTTAGCTTTCGGGTTTAGAAATTTAAGCAGATGCGATTCTATCGTCGAAACCTTTCGGTCGTTTGGGGAGTATGTACGCCATTTTACTCTTTCGTGTGCGGAGCGGACGAGAATTAAAATCACTCTTTTATAGTGAAAAATAACTTTTATTATTAAAATTTTTCGCTTAATAAACTTCACTAAGAGCCAATTAAATGGTTTTGTATCGATGTTTGATGGTTTCCTTAATGACAATTAATAATAATCGTTTAAAGAAAAATGCATCGGTCATATTGACGACGAAAAACAGGAAATTAACAATTCAACGAATTAATTTGTGAACGGATCACTTTTTAAAGGTAAAATGCCTTAAGTTTTTGTGTAGGAAACGTTATTTTTAACGTATTTATTTCATTATTTCGTGTTTTAATTGTATTTTTCTGTCTCCAATGCATCAAAACATGTATATGTGACAGATACATACTTCTGTTATACATGAAGTTGGTAGAGGTTACTTTAAGGTAAATTGGTTATAAATGTACATAACCTTGTCAAAATTGCATTTATTTACTTCCTCTTCTGTATTTTCTTCTTCTAACTTGTACATTTGGTACGTACGATTACGTCTTCGAGACGGCCAGGACCTCGTCTGAGCCGTACGCCGTACCCATGAGAGCGAAAGAGTCGAAGGAACCGTACCTCTGCGTGCGACCCTTTGCCGGATACGTCTGCCTGCTTCTGAATCGTGCGCCACTGGGAGTCGCCTCACTCTGCTGAGAATATTGTGTTTAACTCTATCCCACTCAAACTGATCGCAGAGTGCTTGATGTATAGTTTTCGATGATTGAGGTGAGCGATGGCAAGCCTTGACTGACGTGCAGTGTCGAGAATAAGCAGTATAACCGGTATGCGGTAAAAATTGGCCTTTGGAGGCGAATATCTGGCCGAGGGTTGTGTATATGGGTATGGTATCTTTAACTTTGTTTGCTTGTGTGGGGGTGGGAAATTCCTCGTTCGGAGTTCGTGTCTTAGCTTTTTATCTTTCGTTGGAATTGTCAATAACTTGTTTATCATATTCTGTCTTGGTAATGTTTCATCTGTTATAGCTGTTGTGGCTAAATCCCTTGTCAACAGTCTTTGCAAAGAATATAGGAATGTTTTTCTATGTTCAGTCTATCAAAATGTGTAAATATGTCAAATTAGGTGATGCTTCGGTATGTGCAAACTGTAAAAAATTAGCCTTGCAGTTATTCTCTTCACTTAATTTTCCTTTTTTTTAAAGTGAATTAAATGATAAAAGGAAATAAAAACAATTTCATGTATCTTTTCATTGGCATAGTCAGTCAATTGTTTATCACATTCTGCCTTGTTAATGTTTGATCTGTTATAGCTAAATTACACTTGCTTACTAGTCGATAAGAAAGACTTAGTTTTTGTCTCTTCAGTCACCGGAAACAAACCATTATTGCTAAATCCCTCATCAATAAACTTCCATTGCTTTGCAAAAACTACAGGAATGTTTTTCTATCTTTGATTATTAAAAAAATGTAAATCGGCAGATTAGGCATTGCTTTGATATGTACTAATTATAAAAAAATAGCTGTATATTTATTCTTCATTTTCCTTTTTTTTTTTTTAAGTATATAAAATGATTATCATCCAATTGAAAGGAAATAAAAACAATTTTAAGTATCTTTTGGCATTGTCAATAACTTGTTTATCTCATTCTGTCTCCATAACGTTTGATCTGTTAAAGCTCGTGTAGCCAAACCCTTTGTCAACAAAGTGTTCCATTGCTTTACAAAGGCTATAGGAATATTTTTCTATCTTAAATCTATTGATATATGTAAATACATAGACACTGCCTCAGTATGTGCTAAGTATAAAAAAAAAATAGTTTATTCTCTCAACTTGATTTTTCTTTTTTTAAAGTGTATTAAATTATTATCCAATTAAAAGGAGATTAAAAACAACTTTTATGTATTTTTTTTTTATTGGCATAGTCAATATTGTGGTACTCTTTGATCTCTTAAAGCCGCTGTACAAAATCCTCCATCTGTAGATGGTCCATTGCTTTGCAAAGAGTACAGAGGTGCTATTTTTTTATATTTTTTTTAATGGATATTTAAATGTCACTTAATGCTACTGGTTTAATTAAATTCCTGATATTGTTTTTTTGTTGATATTTTATACTTGCATTGGATGCTAATTAGTTCTATTTTGTATTCTAGGTAATTAATTGGATTTAAATACCACATATTTGGTATATCATTCAATTCATTAAAAGATTGATAGATTTTTGTATCGACCAGTTATATTTGGCATGTTTTAAGAAATTTATTTATATGCGGATAAGTGAATTTATAATTAACATTAAGTGTGATTAATAACCGTATCCTATGCATTGTGAAATGTTTACGATGTGTGACTAATGTATTATTTATGTTAATTTTCTGACAATAGTGCTTTACAGCATATATATATATATATATATTACTTTGTCAGATATTTCTTCTAGCTTTGGTTTTAAATTTTAATCATTATTAAGTAGAAATAGTATGAGGCTTTATCCTAAATTATATTCTCTGAATATAATTTCTCGAGAATGGACAGTGTGTATGGAAGCTTTCTAAATTTCTATAAAGTTTGAAGAATCGACGTATTATAAATCTTTAAACATGCGATTTGATGATGCTAAAGTGTTGTTTGAACTTTAAACATATTTCGAATTTTGTTTCCAGATGAGTTATCCCATTTACGAATTGTAAATCACTCAACCCAGAATTGATACCAGATCAATGAACTATAAATTTTTTTTGGTCTATTTATAAGCTAGAAATTAATTAATTATTGGCTCAATTAATTGATTTTTTTAGCTTTAAATAGCACAGAAGACATCGGTAATGTGAATTGTTATCCTAATTACATGAAATTAACTTACTTAAATTCGAAATGTCATATTAATTTTCGATGATTTTTGTTTTCGAACAAAATTTCTAATTAAAAGTTTTATTGTTGATTTATTTACTAATTAGATAAATTTGTTTTAGATTATTGCATATTGCAATTCTCTTAGATGTTATTATTAAACTCTGTAAACAAATATAAATATCCGTAAGCGCAATAGTCATACTAAACCAAACAATTACCGGATTAGATCAATATATATTATTGCTACTATTATTAATTAAATGCTAAGTAATTTGGCCTATAGGTAGGCATTAGGCACTATCTCTTACACTACTTCTACGCCAAATTACTTGGTATTTAATTATTAATAGTAGCAGTAATATAGCTTGACGTAATTCGGCAATCATTTGGCTTTAATATTACTGTAAACTTAATTATTTCCAGTCACAAATTTCAATTAGTTCTGCAAAATGATTATGAAAGTATTGAAGAATTTGTAATACTGTATTTCCCCCTCAAAAAAAAAATAATAATAATTACGATATGATAATTTGTTCTAAATATTTATAATCAAAAGGAGTATATTAAAAGAAGGGTAAAGAAATGAAACTAGAAGTTATTATAGTTATAAATAATTACTTTCTTACTATTTATATTATACATGTGTTTATAATTATATATAAATAGAGAGAAACTATTTACATATAATTATAAACACATTTTGCTGATCAATTTTTATCAGTCCTTTAAAGTTAATAGGGCTGCAGTTTTAAAATTGCAGACCCATACATTCCCACTGTCTGCTGTCTATCCAATCATCCTTTGTTAATCTCAAGAACAGAGTTAGATAGATGAAAGGCACAAACAAATTTGGAAAGCAGGGGGACCGGATGCCCCTATTTACTATACACAAACCTCCAGTCTGGATAGGAAATCACATGGTTTCCATTTAAAAGTTTTACTTTACTATATAGAGCGATAAATTCAGTATAGAATTGAACCTTATGATAATATATTACTCGACCCTCTAAGGTGTACAATATTCACGTGATATTCAGAATTTTGCACATAAATTTGCTGATATAAATAACAAAATGCTAAAAACTTAATGATCAATGCATTTTTAGTCGTAGATAAATTAAGATTTAAATGTCAAGCAATGCTCTTCAATTATAAGCAATATTTTTAACAACCAAATATAAATTAAACTATTTTTATCCTTTAAAATTAATGTTTAAAATAGCCTAATAATAGATAGATAATCTGGCAGATTGACAATAAGAATATATTGGGCTGTAGTTTACCATATACATATATATATTAAACGGTTTCAAACTAAATACAATGACAAAGTTACAAGTGCTGAGAATTTAAATACTGCTACGTAAGATGATAAACTCAATGAATAACCTTTATAAGCAGCAGAAAAAAGTTTTAATCGCTATCGTTTTCTTCATTTAAAGTTTTAATGACCTCCTTTGTGTAACAGAGGAAATCATCTACTACTCGAATAAGCAAATGGTCGAAAAATGGCTGAAAACATTAGTGATTAAAAGTCTTTTCTGCCACTTACAAAGGTTATTAATTGAGTTTGCTAACAATTTTTAAAAATTTATTATTTTTTTTATCTGTTTTTATTTTGATCATTATTATTTGTGTATATATATCACTTTTTTCTTCAATTTACTTTTTGTAATTTTATATTATGCTGTATTTAGTTTGAAAAATCGTTTAATTTACTACTTTCCTCTGCTATAAAGGTGGGTTTGCAGTAGCATTTCAATTCATTGGTTTCAAATTAGAGGGAATGTTCTAAAATTTCAGGTAACATTCGAAAACATTTTTATTATGTCACATGCAGAGAAACAATGTAAAAATGATAAACATGATAAAGTAAAATTAAAAGTAGTAATAAAAAACAGTAGTTTGAGAATTCTCGTTTCTTGATTTTACCGAGGTGTTAGATTCTCGAACCTTTTTCTTTTCTTTCTTACAACTTCTTTGTCGTGTAAAATTCAGAGAATCAAGGTAATCACAAGTGCACATTCAAAATTGGACTGATGGCAGTGGCTATTATCATCTCTTCTGCTGTACTTGCTTGTATATTGTGTATGCATGTAAGTACAGTTTTGGTTTCTTGCCATTCAACAATAGCCTCTTGTCGGCTATGGGATATTCTGCCATTGTTGTAATTACTTTGCTACTGTAAATGAAGACAAACACCCAAAACTAGCACAAATTAACTCAAAATAGTATATTTACTAATGTTTTCGTCTGTCTGTAACAGACATCTTTATACACAATACATAAAACATAGAGCTAAAATTACAAATTTAGTTTAAAATCATTTTCCGACCATTAAAATACAAATACCAATTATAAACTTCCATTAAAGGAAGTACTTGTTTGCATGGTATAGTGTTCTGTGTTACATGTATCGCACCTGAAGATGTCTGTTACAAACAGAAAAAACATTAGTAAAAGTACTATTTTAGTTAATTTCTGCTGGTTTTGGGTGTTTGTCTTCGTTTACATGAGGCATTTCAATTTTGGAGCATAATTAATTTCCTTTACTCCTCCTCGTCTTGTCTGTGTTCTTCCATTCTCGTCTTCAGAGAACGACAGGTACAGATTACGTAGCAAGTAGGAGCGACTTTTCCATTCTAATCACTGGAATTTTATAAACATCACTTTTCTGTTCTTCTGGAACCTCGGTTGTCTTCATTTTCACTAGGTTTATACAGTTGATGACTTTAAAATAACAATCTGGATACCTTTCTTTAAAATGTGTATGCACGGTCTTTGTGGTATCACTTCTTGTAATCCTTGGTGCTTTATTGTAATTTTGTTTCTAATTCCCAGGCATTGATCAATTGACATTTAAATTTTTAACAATCTTTCAGACATTTTTTTTCATAGAACAATTTTACTTTATTCTAAAATTGAATAATACAGTAGCTTATTTAAATTTCTTTCATATGAAAAATATGAAAGAAATTTAATGTATTTATCTTGTAATTATTAACTTTAAAGGAAAGAAGAAAAAATTATACTGTAGATTAAAATGTCCCGGTAGTGCCATTAATAACTATATCAATAAATAACATTATTTTAAGTCATTGTTTCCAAATTTTTATTTGTTTGCATTTAAATATTTCTTTTTCATTAGAAGAATATGGTTCAGTAGACTCCCCTATAACGTGGTAGATACATTCTGTGTTATATGAATTCCGTGTTGTACGAGTCACTTAGGTTTTACAAATACACGAGTCATTCACAGCCGAGCACTTGTGCAGTTTAGGTGTACGTACGGCTGTTTGAAAGGTTTTCTTCCATTAAATTAATCGATTCTAGACTACTTTCCAAATCACGTATAATTTTTTTGGAATAATTCATATAAACTATGCTATAAACAAAAAAATTGTAGGAATACTTACCAAATGTGAATCATTCAAAGATGCCATTGCTTAAGCTTGTTTTCGTTGCAGAGCGGCTCGTCGAACGGCGGACACATTTCCCGATAAGTTATTCTTTCTGCGAAAAATTTGCCAAACTCTGGAGACATCATTAATAGAAATATAATTTTTATGACCGTTGAATAATAAATGTTTTTTAGTAGATCCGCTGCTTGTATAAACTCAAAGGTTGTGCAGTGTCCGCTATTGGTCCAGATTCGACCGATCCCGTCGAGAGATGAGTCGGCCACGACAATCTGTCTCATTCTTTTGTTGTGTTATACGAGCCTCTTTTAGCGTGTTATACGAATCCGTTTTATATGAACCTGTGTTATAGGAGGGTCTACTGTATTACAAATATTTCACTTAAAATCTGTATATATATTGAAAGGAAAATGTTCCTTCTCCATCAAAACCAAAATTAACATTATACAAAGAAGTGGCATGTAAGTAGGTCACAGATGGGGTCTACACTTTGTTCCTCGAAAGGACCATTCATTAACTTCCTCCACGGACTTGACATAAATTCTAATTGAAAAGGTTAACAAAGGGGAAGGAATGTCTCTGCTTAGGGATAGGAGACACAAAGACTTCACTTTTGACTCAAACTTGAGAGTTGAATAGACTGCTATTCATTTGCTCTCGTAACAACTATTGTTTAAGTTTGATTTTTGAATAATAACCTTCGGTTATGTACAGCAGGGGTGGCCAACTTTTGTGTACATAAGATCTACTTTTTATCTTAAAAATGTGTCGCGATCGACTTGTTGACGTAGGCATAGTCTAAGTGGCGAGGGGGGTGTGAAATACAAACTATGTTTATACACTGTGCTTCAGTACGAGGTGCATTCCCGCGAGCTATGGGTAGATAAGGAAAATATATGTTCAAAACTATTTTTTATTTTTTAAATCACTTATTAAGTTTTCAAGATATAGGCTCATAAAGAAAATAAATTTCCAGACCCAACTTTCGATATTTTCAGTTACGAGTTCATTCCATACAGGCGGCACCTAAAAAAGTCGATTTTTCGACACTTTCAAGATAGATTTTTATTAACTTAAAATATAATTTAATTTTTTTTATCAATTACAATGTATAAATTGTGGTACTATTTGTTCGTAAACTTAAAAAAGTTGTTATAAAACTGCACAGTACGGCTGATAATTTGATTATAAGATTTTACTTTCGCGATTTTTTGGGCGAGGAAAATTTATCATGGAAGAATGATATAAGATTTTTAGACTCATTTTTTGATAATCTATCAATAGCTCGCGGGAGTGCTCTTTGTACTGAAACACCCTGTATATCTACCTACGTAAAAAACAACGTAATTATTTAACGGGCCAAAAAACTCACGTCCAGGGGAATTAAAACAACATGAGTAATTATTAACAATATTTATTAATTCAAATTAGCTACTGATGAAGACAGATTTAGAATTTATTTTATTACGTTACATTAATGGGAGGACTGAGTTTGCACGTCTCTTACCAAGGAAACATAATTAGGTGTATATCCTGACAAAGATGATGATAATGATTCTTCCGTATGGGAATCAGTCAGGACAGAATGTTTAGTCTTCGTTAACTTTAAGTATGAAAATGCCAATTCACACAGGTATGTAGTTCCGAAACAGGAATAAATATATTTGCTACATTTGGTGATACTGGGATATTTTTCTCAATTGACGTATTTCTAAAAATCCAAAAATATAGAGTTCTGTTGCCGAAAACGCTCACTTATCAAGTAAATAGATAGGTAAGAAAAGCCATAATTTAATTTAAAACATAAAGAACAGGTACTTACATTTTAAACAAATGAAAAATTGAAACTCAACGTTGTCACCGTGGATAAATAATATTGATTAATAATAATAATATTGTTAATACTAAAGAAAAGAAGCTACCGCATGACAGTATCAAATATTCAAGCTAAATGGCTGTGTTTTCTACGAGTCCAGTCATAACTGCATGCATATTGTTGCTTTTGCGAGTTACGTTCACGCGTTGCGTTCAGTTACAAGAGTAACACATTAAGTCAAAGACATCGCGAGCGATCGACCATAATTGGCATCGCGATCGACCGGTCGATCGCGAATCGACTTGTTGGCCACCCCTGATGTACAGAATAAAGATATACATATTTAGTTTTAGTTTTTATATTATTTTTAATAATTATTATTTATCAGTATTTATTTAGTTTTGTCTGCATTTTTTGAACCCTTAATTAAACTTTTTTAATTTATTGCAACTCTGTTTTCTTTTGTGACGTAACTATAGAAATTGTGCGAGTGTTGTTTTGCACAAAAGATAATCGAATTTAAATTTATTTTAATTTTTGTTTTATAAACTTGCCTGCTTTTAAGCATTTTTTAAAAATTTAAGCGAGTTAACATTAATTGAATCGTTGAGCTACCTATTGTTTATAAACCTAAGATTAAATCCGGCAATGATTACAAATAATCTGTTGTTTACATTTATCTAGGTCAGGGTTAAGCAACAGGCAACTCTTGCACGTGTGCTAAATGTAGCAGGCCAACGACTTTTTATTAGCAATTAATTGAGGACTCGCCTTAAAAAATAAATATATAAATATACATCTTTATATATATATATATATATACGAATTTATCAAGTTTCTAAAGTGTGTACATTGTGTACAATGATCATTTGAAAAGGTTCTCTCAATACCTAAATGATACCAATTGATAATATGCTATTTATTGTAATTATCTTCTTGTCCACTTATCATTTATTTGATCCCGTTTTATATTTAAGGGCTTTTCACATATTGAGGCTGTTTAACTCATTTATTATATCACTAATTATAATGCTAAATAACCATATTACATTTTTTAAAATCTTCCTAAAATGCATTTTGGTTGCATTACTCCAGCCTTCTTTAGTTCTTAAGTTTTTATGTATCACATATATAAAAGCCAAATGGTTGCTGGATTATTATCTGGCTATATTACTACTATTATTATTAATTAAATACTAAGTAATTTGACCCTAGAGGTAGGTGTTAGGTGCAATCTCTTGTTAAATTTAATTATAATTATTAAATTTAACAAGATATGGTGCCTAATGCCTGCCTCTAGCATCAAATTACTTAGTATCTAATTAATAATAGTAGTAGTAATTGCCAGATTATATCGTTTGGCTTTAATGTATAATTATCAGATTTAAGATGTTTATATCTGTGTCTCATATATATTTATACGTAATAATATAATATGCGCCTAAAAATTTTGGTTGGCAAGTGAGAAAATTTTGCAATGTAAATTTGCAACTTGACATGTATGCAGAGGCTGTTCATCCCAGATCTATATCAAAATATAGATTTTCTATATTATTCGTTTGAATGTAATCTTTTATACACTTGATTTTATCTCAAAAATATACAGCATAACCTCAGGAATGAGTTTCTTATATAGCTTGTATGTAGATAATAAAAATAGCTCTTATCAACACAGGTCCAGAAATGCTTGGTTTCCAAATTTTGAAGATAGTCTATGAAACAATTGTTCACATCACCTTACCACAGGCGCAAGTAGATATGCACTTTAAAAGTGCATATCTACCTGCTCCTGTATATGGAAAATTACCAGATTCTGTCAGTACTTTATGATGAAGGAAATCACCTGTGGGAGATAAGACATTCCTGTTAGTAACTCTGAAATCAAGACACATCTGTGTAAGGTGAGATGAACAGTTATGCATCATAGACAGATCTTCAAAATTCAAAAACCAAGCATTTCTGGACCTGTGTTGATATAAACTATTTTTATTGTCTACGTATAAGGAACTCTTTCCCGAGGTTATGCCGTGTATTTGTTTAGACATCCTGTATACATGTAGCATTATAATCAATAACTTGAAAGTTTATAAATCCTCAAATTAGTTTGCAATTATCATCAATTCATGTATCATGTTTTGTAGTTGATTTGACTTAACTGTTATAAGATAAACCAAACAGAAACATTTTTGTATGACATATTCTGAAGGGGTTTATTCAAAAGTATATGATCTATTATCTAAATACATTTTTACTTATATATATCTACATTAACTATTCTGTAAATATCAATAAATATTTTGTTTCTAATAAAAATTAAAAATTTTCACTCCAATTTGACAATTATACTGAATCTATGTTTTATTAATAACGAGACAAGGAATTAAATTATGTGCTGTATTCTTGTCATTAAAGGTACTGAAGCATTATTCCTACAAATCTTTAAAACCAACTTGCGATACATCTTGGCTAGCATAGCCATTTAAATCTAAATCGAAGCTGACTTTGTACTGAAGTACCTTTATTTATTGGAAGCATCAGAATATGATTGTTCCTATTCCCGTAGAGTCAATATTCTAATGTTCCAAGTTAACAAAACTGCTTTAACATTATTAGAGAATATTCTTACAAATGATACAGTAGTCAGCTGATATTTAGTACAGCTTATTCTCTAACACTGACAAGGGAACTGTCGGAGTGTCATCTAATAGATTTTAATAAAATTTAGTTAATAATTACGTTAAAAGTATACAAACTCTATGACAAATTTCTAGAATTCACTAAAAGTGTTAATCAGAGTTATTAGCAATCAAATGTCGTACTATTTTATAGTGGTTTAACACAAATATGCAAATTTTTAGAAGTGAAAGGGTCGCGGAGGAAGACGGCGATATTACATTTAGAATAAATGCTGGAATTTTCGAAAATGGGAGAAGAATTAATAAAATTTAGTTTAATTACGTTAAAAGTATACAAACTCTATATCAAATTTGTAATGTTTACTAAAAGTGTTAACACGAATATGCAAATTTTTAGTAGTGAAACGGTCGCGGAGGAAGACGGCGCTATTACATTTATGAATGAATTGTAGTTTTCGAAAATGGGAGAATTAAATGTAAATATTCAAAACATTATAGCAGAATTTAAACGTTTATGTGATAATGTTTGGCCTACAGAAAATATTTGTAGGCCTAATATTTCAGACGTTGATAAACAGGTAGCCAAACTGCTTTTTAATGCATTTAGCGATATTTTAAGTAGTTATGTAAGTAGAGATGACGAAGAGTTTTGTCAGATGGAAAATAATAATTTGATTATAGATAGGCCTATTTCAGATAATAAAATAACACGTCTGCTTCTAGAGAAAGAAATTGATAACGCAGACACTGACTGCGAATCAGGATATTCAGATGATGAAAAATTCGATAAGAATATAATCTCAACAAAACGAAAAGAAGAAATTCTTAACTTGCATAAGAAACACCCAAAATGGAAATTACACACATTACAGCGGAAAGGAGCTAAAGAATTAAAACGTTTTAGTGATTTATATAAATGGGAAAAACAATTTAAATCTCGAAAGCATAGAATTGAAACGTTAAAAATCATTAAAGAACATACTAAACAAATGTTTGACGAAGCTCGAGGCAGCTATAAAATTGTTAAAGGAAATCAATTAAAAATATGGGCATTACAGAAATTTCTTCAACTGAATAGTTCAATTAAATTTACAGCTAGTGATTCTTGGGTTGCAAAATTTAAAAAAGAATATAGATTAGTATCTCGAAAGATTACAAAACTTGTAAATAAAACAGAAATAGCGAACGAAAAGGATATTTTAGTAAAAGCTGCGCAATTTCAAACAACAGTAAAAAATTTATTGCCATCTTATTCGCGTAACTTCATATTCAATACGGATCAGTGTGGTTTTTCATACGAAATGATTTCACCAAGAACACTTTCATATAAAGGAGAAAAAAACACTATTGGATTTGCACATTCTCCAAGTAATAAAGTTACGCATTCCTACACTGTTCAATATTTAGTTAATGCTAACGGACAAGTTGTAGGTAATGTATTTATTTGCTTACAAGAGGCTCGTGGAACCTTTGGACCTAGAGTTCAAGCATCGCTGTTCAATGCCCCAAACGTAACTGTTACAGCTAGCTCATCTGGCAAATTATCTACAGCAATTATTACAAACTATGTAAAAGACGTATTATCTCCAAATATAACAGAAAACTCTTTATTAATAATTGACTCGTGGAGTGGACAAACAAATATTAATATTTATAATACAGTATTTCAAACATCTACAAATCAAAATTCATGCGAAATATTAATTATTCCACCAAAGTGTACGTCTATATGCCAACCTTTAGATGTCGGATTTCATAGACAATTAAAACTTTTAGCTAAAGAAATTTTAAATGCTATACAATTATTCTGTAATGATTCTTCGATGAAATTGTTTTGGACAACTAGAAATGGCATTATAAAATTACATTCGATTCTTCATCATCAATTATCTGCGCCAATATTTAATAATTTGATTAAACATGCATGGTTCGCTTCTGGACTCATAAATGAAAAGTGTCAATTCTTAAATGTAAAACAAGTTTGTTTTTCTTTTTTAAACACTGACAGTTTAAATTGTGTCGAGAGTAATTGCGAAAATCTTCGATTTGTTAAATGTGCACGATGCCAACAGATTCTTTGTTTATTTTGCTTTGTTGAAAAATATCATGTAAATAGTTGCCCATCTAATAATTTGTGAATATAATAACTTTTAAATATATCTATTAAAATGTATTTATTTATTACGTTTCGATTGTTTTTTTTATATTTATTCTATCAATACTTTTATATTAAATTTCATTGTTAAACTAGTATATATATCTAATCTTTTATAATATTTATTTTAGTTTCCTTATTGAGTTTCCTATTTGAGTTATTCCTTCTTCTACTCTGTAAATGTAATACAGTGATACCTCTGTTTTCGTAGTGTTTAATACTAAAAAAAATTAAGAAATTAATATAAAATGAGTATAAAAAACTAATACAATGGTCTCCGAAACAGAATCGCCATCTAACTGTTTTTGATTGATCGAAATTAATAATAACTGTTCGGCCTCTTCAATTGTTTGCGGTCTCCGTTTCATTAGCACATTTACACCTTTTGCTACATTAGCCTCCGTTTTGCTTCCTTTTTCGCCACAACGAAACTTATCGTGGATGCCGACTTCCCGTACAGTACATGCGACCGATTTCAGCAATCTTAATGCCGGTCACGTATTTTTTAATGATTTCCTTCAACTCGATCGTGTTCCTGGCCTTGTTTGAAAGGCTATTGGCTCTGGAAACTTTCTTTGGTCCCACGATGGAACTAAAAAGAATGGAAGCAATGGAATTGTTTGGCTAGACGCGCGGAGTAATGCTCATACAGCAAAAAACACCGCCACGATGACTTGTGAGCAGAAAAATGCGTGGGTCGCTCTTTGTTTTCGCAAAATTAGCAACGAGATCATGTGGCACTCCGACGAAATCCGAGGCAAATTTTTTGCAAAAAATGACGAAAACCAAAGTCAACAAAAATCGAGATATTACTGTATCTTCCTCCGCGACCCTTTCACTACTAAAAATTTTCATATTGTGTTAAACTACTATAAAATAGTACGACATTTGATTGCTAATAACTCTGATTAACACTTTTAGTGAATACTAGAAATTTGTCATAGAGTTTGTATACTTTTAACGTAATTATTAACTAAATTTTATTAAAATCTATTAGATGACACTCCGACAGTTCCCTTGTCAGTGAAGAATTTATCAATATTATAGGAAATACGAATGGCAATGAGTTCTAAAAAAAGACACTTGATTGTATTATTTGGATTTTCTACTTTCTAAAAGAAGCATCAATCATAGCATAATTAGGTTGATCTTAATCTTTGATATAAGGTGTTAACCTTATATCAAAAATTTTATATTTAAGTTTGTTTCAAATTATTTAAATATTTTGACTTTCATTTGGTAAACATAATGACAGGTTAAATAGATAATTTCCAAGATCTATTTAACTTGCCAGAAACCATTCCAATGCACTGTCGACCCGTGATTGCAGCCACTATTATTGGATCTACTCAAACACCAGATGTTTGATTATAGTGCCCACAACCACGGGTTGACGGTGTGTTGAGATGGTCTGTCCCTGCTAGATTGCCTCTTTGGAACTAAGTATGTTGGTCCTATGTACACATCTCCCTGTCCTATTAAATGGAGGTTTATATTGCCTGACAAACTAAGTTTTTTAAATAGACTTTATTTACTGTTTTGACCTTGACCTTGTGCGTTTTGACAGTGAGAATTGTTTTTGAAAAGTGTTTACTAACTCTCATCTGAACAGTTTTTATTATTGCATTTTTGTTTATTTAAACAGTTTCATATTACAAGAGTCCATTTTTAGCAGTACAAAACAGTGGAATGCTAAGTCACTGTGTTTGTTCGTATTTCAAATAAAACTGTATCTATGATAATTAAATCCTGTCTCTTTTGAAACATTGATATAAAAGTGAAGGACACTGCTGATTAAAAAGAGATTGGGAGTATTTTTGTGTGAGGATACCCAACCATTTATTTTGTTTACAGAAATTCAATTTATTTTAGTTTAAAAGTATTACTACTACAAACAACATTAATTTTTACTGGTGTTAATGTACTAATATGATTCAATTTTAAAACTTTATTTTGCAAATATAATACATAATAAGACATACACAGACATCGGCAAGTCTGTTGCTTGATTTAAAATAGAGCAATCAACATGCCAATATTTGCATGTGTATTATATGTTTTCATTAAGATTAATTGGTTTGAAGGGATTGTCAAACGTTTATCTTTACTTTAAAAAATATGTGATATATATATGTGTATATGTATATATAATATTTTTTTTAAGTAAAGATAAACGTTTGACAATGTGTGTGTGTATATATATACAGTAGAGCATCAATTATCCGACCCCCGATTAACCGACTGATCGGTTAACCGACCGCGTTCTAGTCGGCAAATTCAAATGCCTGCTAGTGATGTGGCGCTACAATATTTGGTTATGTCTTGGCTACTTTAGTATTATTTTTGTTAAATTTTTGCATGTTTTAGCTGGCAGCACTGGCTCGACCATGAAAGGGAGGCTAGTATTTAAACCAGGCCTAATACACTATACTAATAATGTATTTATTCATACTTTTCGGTTATCCGACTTTTCAGTTATCCGATCAACCCCAGTCCTCAATTAAGTCGGATAATCGATGCTCTACTGTATATATATAAAATAAAATTTCATTTTTAAATTAAAATATGATTAAAACTTGCTGCTTGGCACTGTGATGTCACAATAAGTAATTGATCATTTCATTTTACTTGTTTTCTATTATTTACTGATTTAAAGTAGTAATTACAGTGGAACTTCGCTTAACGATCACGTGTCATAACGGGTGTTTCACATAACCAAGCCTGGTGAAATTATGAAGAATAAAACTGTGAGTGAAATATTTGGCAGTTACTCAGTGAAATGATTCAAAATGTTCTGCGCCTTTTGTATATAATCACAGTTCTGACTCGTTACAACATATTACCTTGTTTGCTTGCTCCTTCAAGGAAGTCAATAAACAAGACAAGTGGCCAGGAGAGGAGAAGTCCTGGATTGTGCGCATGCTCCTTCTAGCACTCCTTCAGCTAGCATCTTAGTGTCGCTTGTGGTCACATGTTTTTCCAAACTTTTTCCAACACATATTACATATAAACATCGACAACCGTAGCCCGTTATATAATAAACCCGCCAAACGATATGCCAAATTCTTGGGCTATGTAAAGGCTATAATTTCATATTAGAAATTAATTAATTTGACTAGAGGTAGGCAGTTATGCTGCCATCTTGTGTTAAATTTAATGGCCGATTCCAAATTAAATTCCAGAAATGTCTAAATTATTAAATTTAATACGAGATGGAAACATTATCATATTTTACATTAATTTATATGGGAAAAATTGTTTCACTTAATGAGTGTTTAGCATTACGAGTAAGACTCTGGAACAAATTATGCTCGTTAAGTGAGGTTCCACCGTATATTCTTTTAAAAATATTTTAATGCTGTAACGTCATTTTAAAAACTTGCTATTTTTTCTTATTGTGTTTGCTCCTGTTTTCTGTTTTGTATTCATTTGTGCATAAACATGTTAATTCAAAGATGGCTAGAAGGTTAATTTTAAAAAATTTTAATGTTTTTGCATTATGTTTCTGCTAATTTAAAGGTGTGATTTCCTCTGATATTTTAATTTTGGGTATGGGATAAAAATATTGAGGAAAACCCTGATATTTTTATCACATCTACACAATAATCAGCATTTATTATTTTCTATCTGCTTGTGCCCTGCAATACATACTGTAGACATTCAAAATTCTAAGTTCAAGTATTCTCATATTGGCAGAACATTAAATTTACTATAAAATTTACTGTTTTAAATTCATTCGACAGGAAAACATAATTATAAGATTTTTTTAATTGATGGAACATATATTATCGGTAGTAAATGTGTGTAACAAAGCGTCAAATATTATTTAAAATATTAAAATTGCAAATTAGATATAAAACCGGCAAAAATGCATTTTACAAGCAATTTTGTTACTACCAATAACAATCCTAGCAGAAAACGTCACTGCACAATCGCTTGAAACTATTGTTTGTCGGTCGGAAAATACGCGAAAGTGCAAATTTAGACGACGAAAACCATGTGGGTATCGAAGTGGCATATACGAAAGAACGAGTTATCTGAAAGTCAGATGCTGTCCATATTTATTTAGGGGTTAAATTTCATTGTCTTATTTAATGTCTAAATAAAATATAAATTTATAGAAATACACACAATGTATTTGTATGTATGTACATAGTGTACTTCTCGTTAATTCATAATTATTATAGCCAACATTTAGTCCGACGTCTTACGGCAGTTATTGTAGCTCTATTCTTAATTAAATAGTAATGTGTCGATTTAATACTTAACGGTTCAGAAAATAAACAAAATATTCTAATATTTGTGGTATTTTATTAATAAAATTATACATTTAATTAGTGAACATAAAGATTTAATTTGCCATAATTCTATTATAAAGTAAGTTGTGAAATAGTCTTGTTAATTGAAATAAACAAAATGTAGATAATTTAAGATACTTTAAATTGTTATGTAAATATCTACAGGTTATAATACCTTCGTGACCAAACTGTGGCTCATAAGCCACAAATGGCTTTTTCAAACCTTTTGCTGTACTCCCACACAGCTTACTTATACAATTTGTTGTATAAACTTTACATGTATATATATATATATATACTGTTTTAATAGAGAATGCAGCTCCCACATATTTCTCTTAAGCGATATGTGGCTCCTAGTGCAAAAAAATTTCAACCGCCCCATAACATATCACAATTAATTTATGTTAAATCAATTATGAACTTGTTGTTATAATTCTATTATGCAAAATAATAATTTTTCACGTTTTATTTGCTTAGAATTAATATGCAATTGACTCGAATTATTCGGGAATTCTGGTTATCACTTTTAAATATGCTTAGATTTATTTTCATAGAGATTTTCCAGACAACCAATATTGCATCAAAGCAGTGAAACTGGATAATAAGAGCTATATCTCAAGTCGAGTAGTTCTAATTGTCAATTATAATAATACTTAAGAAAATATTTTATTTAAATTCTTCAAATAACTGTTTATCTTATTTAGCTGTACTATGTAAACACTCTACCACTTATCTCATTGTTTAAATCTTTCCATTTGTGTAAACAAGATCCTGTTTGAATAGGAAATCCTTCTAATATCTGCACGTTTTAAATTACATTAAATATTTTTTATTTTTTTTTTTATAGATTTTTAATGTAATAATTTTTATTTATTTATTATGATATAAATAGGAAATATCTGTCTCTGTCCCTTAAACTTTAATATATTTTTATGGCTTCGTATCTCGATATTTTTGGAATGTATAACTACTAAGTAGTGTTAATATGATATTTATTGGTGGTATTTGTGCTTTACTCTTATATAAATCATAAGAGAGTGAATATGATTATTGAATGCATCCATCTGTATTGGGGCGGCCAACTTTGTTACAACAGGAACTGTATGCTGCCTATCAGAAATAAACAAGAGCTGCATCGTCTATTTATAATATGTATAGTTAAAATCACTGTTATATAGTAAATACTACTGGTACTTTATGTGACTGACTGACTGACTGACTGACTAGGTAAACAATTATTTAACTCTTTCAACTTTATGAATGTACTCTAAGCTTTTAATTGTCTGTTTGAAGTTAAGTCGTGAGTTATACTTACAATCTGTACATATTACACTATGTGATTGAAAACTTACGGATATATTATATGTAAGTAGTACATACCGAGTTTATAAAAAGAAATTGTATGAGTATATGGGAGCGACAATAAGGATCTAGAAGAGCCACTTGCGAGCCACAGTTTGGCCATCATGGATCTACATTAATAATAATTAAAACTCCAATTTCTTACATTGATAACTTAAAAATACTACTTCATTGGAGCTAAGTTTATGCAGCAGTTTGTTATTAATCTGTTTCTAATAGAGACATTACTATTATAAATAGATGATTTTCGATAAATTTTATATCAATGCAAGATCTTCTTAAATAATTGCTACTATTTTAAATTACTTTCTTTTTGTTAATTATTATCCAGGAAATACATGATATACATCAATCATTAATCGATAGTGTAACTGTTTAAGTTTTGCCCCTCTTCTGCATTCAAATGTCTTGTCGTACACTACCTCTAGGAAGCACCATAAACAAATGTGGCACCTTCTTACAAAGAAGGTATTTTACCATTCTGCAGTTTGCAAAGTTGGAATTGCTTATCGTTGTACAACGTAAGTAATCTGCAGGAGCCGTAAAAGTGTTGCTGCCACGGGAGGACTGATGGAGAAAATGAGGATCGTACTTGTCCTTAAGCCAGTTCTTGGTTGCAGCAATTGCATTGATTAGAACATGAAATAGAATTGTAGTAAAATGCCATTTTCTATTTATAAGTAGTCAGTAGTCAGCAAGAAGACAATTGGAAGGCTTCACTTCTACTTTAAGAATAATGTGAAATTGGGTTCTTTGTATGGGACAAAGTTAGGACCCTTTTACTTTCCCACCTGTTATGTGTATAACACTGGAAAGTATTGGAATTGTGTCAGATTTGACCCTCCGCATTTTTTGCAAATCTTGAAATTACGAGAACCCAAAGTCAAAAAATGGGAAAAAATTTCACAGTTGTGTGTGTTGACATCTATTTTGTATAATATCTCTGGATAGGGAAAAGATTGAGAAATGAAATCTGGCACAGTAACTTGTATATAAGGAATATTGATGCTGTTAAATTTCGGTAGGTAAAGGTCAAGAGAGGTCAGACTTTATAAAAATTTTACTTGTTATTAGCATTTACAATTTTTTAAAAACTGTCCTCTATTTTCGAAATAAAACCTTTTGTCTTTTTATAATAATTAATAATTATAATATAAAAGTTACTTTTAATAAAATCTCATAACAGGTAGCACCACACACAATTTTAACTTTGTGCTAATGTGTCTTAGTGTTTCTTAAAATTTTTAAATCTTTGTGAATTGTTTGCATTTTAAATTCATTTGTGGTTTTCAGTAACTCTATGAAATGAACTGTTTCAATTGAATAGTAAATTCATTTAAAAAGATCTGTAAGACAGGTTTGTAAAAATAAGTTATAAAATCAATGTAACCAGAGCTACAAAACCTGCAAATCAAACTGATTTGCCAAAACAAAAGCCAAGACTTGAAGTCAAAGTATTATACGTAGACAAGGATCAAATTTCGGCTTGCGTTTCACACGTGCGGCTTGTCAGTCGTAGAAGACGACCTTCCCGACTTCTAAACCCATTGATCGAAAACAAAATTGGGAAAACTCCAAACAGAAAACCATGCATATATTGCTAAGAATAATTAAAAAGAAGCTAGTAATTTGTTTCTTACGAGAAAATACTAAGCCTCGGTTATGTTGGATGCGTCTCGTAATCGGGAACGAGTTCGCTACCAAAGACCTTAGCTAATTGTGGAACGTGTCAACATATTGTGTCATAAATTTGGTGAAATTGTTTGGCTTTGTTATCGTCTTGTTTATTTCTTGTGTATGTCAATTGAACGTAAATTAAATAGAGACCATGTAACTTTGTTAAAAATTAACCAATAAAAATATTTGAAATATACCAATTGCCTTGAAAATGTTTTGTTTCACATGTGATGTAGATTACAGAAAATCTTATTTAAAAATTTTAAAAGAGGGCGCTATCAATAAAATTTCATTGAAAAATTCGTTCAAGAATGAAGTCGTTACTTCGGGCACGAAACATCCTGAAATTTTTTGTATTCTTGTAACTTGTCTTTCGAGGCACTACTTTATCAAGCGATTTTGTATATGACTGTCTACGAGAGTCTGAGCATTATACAGTCGATATGATTGTACTTAATTAAATGCTTATTTTTATTTCAACTTTCATATTCTTATCAATTGTTTCTATTAATTAATTCGTTAATTATTTAAATTAAACGTCCATTTTCTTCTAACCATCTCTCTACTCCAGGGGTGGCCAACCCCGCACCCGCAAGCAATTTTTTACGTGCCCACGACACGCTTCCCAATAAATTGAAACAATTTTTTTATTTTATTTCCAATCACTTTCATGATCCAGCCTTTAAGCAGAATTTTCTTGAAATTATTTATTACTTATTTATTAATTGAAATTTTCAAGTAATTATTTATTGATACATTAAATAACTCTGTATATAATAAAATATAAGTACTTAGTTCCACTACAAAAGTTATTATTTTATTGAATTCTATCGAATTTTAGCGCCATCTTGTATGTTTTTATTTTATTACTACCGATCGTTCTGCCATTACATCACTCTCCTGATTTTGAAAAGTTATGTCGAGAAATACAGTCTCGACCTTCTCATTAACGAATAATAATTTTTCATGTATTATGTAATAAATGTCGTTTAATAAACTTGTTATTACAAATTTTTAAATTTTTATTATTATTTTAACCTATAAAATAAAATCAAAAAGAATCAAAATTAAAAATGACAAAATTAAATGAAAAAAAAATTAAAAATAACTTTAACAATAAACATACATGATGTCATTACACATTGTTGCGCTCGCAACGTTCGTGAAAATTTGTAATTGCGCCCTCGCTTCGAAAAAGGTTGGCCACCGCTGCTCTACTCATTTAACGTAAGATCATTGAACATTTTGTGGGTAGAATAATATTTTCTCTGATAGTTTCAAATTCCGATAGTACGTTATCCTTTAGACTGGTGTTTTTCAAACTTCTTGAATACATGACCCCTTCACAAGTTAAAAAAATTCTGGCGATCCCCCAGGGCCATATTAAAACTATGTCGGTAATTTTAAAAACTACATATTTAATTTTCTTTCTGTTGAGACCTAACTATCGATTGAAAAACCAATTGTACTGTGCAAAGAAGTTGCAAGAGCCCTGCAAATAGTAACTTTTTTTTTATTGTAGTGTAGGACCTACAAACACTTGTCTTTTTCTGTTACCCGCGACCTACAGGTTGAAAAACACTGCTTTAGACTTTGTATTATTCTAGATCAAATGATTGATGTAAACTGCAGATTTGAGGTAGTCCCATAAGAAATAATCTAAAAGGAGTTATGCGTAGTAACGCGTAGTAACTTGAGTGGCCATTCAATAGACACTGGTCGTTCAACGTAAATGATTCTCGTAAAAACTTCTGGGCGGCTTTCTTCTTGCAAGGTCAGACTTTTGATGCACTCCGCATCTTTTTATATAGTGTACTTATTTAGCAGTTGCTGCGTTATAGAAGATGTGATTTATCAATTTTTCATTGCAGTTTATGTAAACTAAGTGATAAATTTTACTGTATATTGATACAAAAACAAAGGAAATTATACAGCAAAACTTCAGTTATACAGACCAATTGTGACCTCAGGCTGTCCAGATAATTGAATTTTTGCTTAAAATAGTTAATTTTTTGTATCCAAATATCCTGTTTATGTACAGTACATACATACATAATTATGTACAAATAAAATATTAAATGTAGAAATGTACTTACAAATGAAAATAGATTATTTTCTATTGCTTAGCATTATTTTATACGAATGCTCACGATAATTTAAAAATGTTACTTTACAGGTAATTATTCGGTGGTTTCAAAAAACTCGTCATACCTATTCTGTTAATAAAACAATTCCGTGGTACTATTATCCCGCATATGGCATGGATGTAGGGCTCCGAGTTGTGCGGGGCCCTGACTGGAAGTGGCAGAATCAAGATGACGGGGAAGGTCACGTCGGAACTGTGGTCGAGATCGGAAAACCCGGAAGCACGTCTTCTCCCGACAAGACCGTCGTAGTCCAGTGGGATTCTGGTTCCCGTACAAATTACAGAATTGGTTACCAAGGTGCTTACGATCTGAGAGTGTTCGACAATGCTCCGATAGGTAAAATATACTAATATGTAAGTAAATCTGAAATTGAATTTTATTTCAACCGAAGATTTTATACTTTAGGTATAAAGCATCCAAATATTATTTGTGACTCGTGCCGGAAACATGGTATCGCTGGCATGCGCTGGAAGTGCAATAGGTGCTATGATTTCGACTTGTGCACGCAATGCTACATGTCCGAGAAACACGATCTGACTCATCCTTTTTTGAGATTGGAAACTACTGCATCTGCAGGGTAAGAGAATTAAGAGTTTGTTTACTTAATCATTTAAGATGGAGAATAAAATTATGAAAGATAAATGATAATCTTTATTAATTTTTTAGCGTCGAAATGCCAAAACGTCAAGGAACACTCAAAATTCAGGCACGGGGCATTTTTGTCGGCGCTAAAGTTATGCGAGGACCCGATTGGGACTGGGGAAATCAAGACGGTATTGCACTTTTTCGAAATTTAATGGCAGTATCGACACAGTGCATTATTATATATTATATATATATTATATCTCTTTTTAATAAGGTGGAGAAGGAAAAACAGGAAAAGTCATAGATATTAGAGGTTGGGATAACGAATCCGGAAGGAGTGTCGCAAACGTAACTTGGACTTCGGGATCCACTAACGTGTACAGGTTAGGCCACAAAGGTAAAGTGGATCTAAAATATATTCAAGATTCGCCCGGAGGATATTATTTTAGGGATCATTTACCTATTTTAGGTATGTCGTATTTTATTTCTTCCATTTAATTTAAATTTATTATTAGTTTATTAGTGATTTTAAGTATATTTTAATAAAATTTAATGATCAAGGTGCTATTTTAAATGTCGTGTGATCGCAATTGACAAGCTCTCGGCGTATGAGAATTTAATATAACAAACCATATTATTTTATTCCTCTTCCTGATTTGCAAGATGAAATATTTGATATGACAAGTGCCAATTGATATTTACAAGAACACATTATTCTAATTACAAGTCAACAAGATTGAAAGTTTAGTGTGCTTTTATGCCTCTACGTCTGTAGGAGTGCAACATAGTTAATTTTGACAAAATGTCTTAAAAAACTGCGACATAACAGATGAGTACCTTTCATCTTATTACTACTTTCCGGCATGTAGTTTATTAATTCAAATAAACATTTTTTACTACTTAAGTGGCTCAAAATGTTCGTTTGAACTGGTAAACTATGGCCGAAAACGTTCGTTTGAACTAGTGAACATTTGTCCCTATTTACAAGAAGTCTTTGGGAATGAGATACACTTGTAAATTATGGTTACACTGTATTATAAGTTTAATAGATCCATTTATTTTGCATACAACACAAAAAAAGGCAAATTTTGCCTAGAAAATATAATACTTTAATTATGAATTCTGATATTTTCAAATAAATGTCAAAATAAAATGCTTTGCATACAGAAGTTGATACAGCTTGAAGATTTTTGCATTATAACTGATCTGAACATTCAGAAAATAAACACTCAGCTGAAGACCTGTCAAATTAGGTTGATTTAGTCTAATTTGCTGGAGTTGACTAATAAGGTGTGAATTTATTTTCTTATATTTTGTCCAGTTTGTGTGTTTTGTTATATCTGAACATTTAAATAAATATTTATAAGCTTTTGATAATGTATGGAAGTATCAAAAATTGACACATTTTCCAGCATATTAGAGGCATTTTATTTTTATTTTTAAATTTGACCTACAAAATCAATTTGTTCCCTATATGATGATTGGAATCTACTGTAAATATCTCAACTTTAACAGTTTAAACTACTGCAGAATTAATATATAATGGTGTAATTTATATGTATTATTATTATGCATGCAGGCTCACTACACTATAGAATGAAGTTCACCATACAGTTTAACACGCTTTCACTAATATCTTCAATGTAGTTCTCCAATGAATTTTGTAATACTTGAATTATTATAATATTAAATTGAATAAATTTGAAACTTTAGGAATGACTGTAAATAAAGAAAAAACATAAAATCCAATAAATCAAAAATGTGATCAGCAAATAATATTTATATTATATTGATTGGAAACAGAAAAAAATAGATTCTGAATACTATTATCATTCTAACATTAATTCAGCTTTATCCTTGAACTGCATTTGCCGTTCTAGAACTCTCCGTTAACTTGCGTTTCATTAGCCACGGTTTCTTTGATCTCTCACATCTATACGATAAAACTCACATTTGTTTAGTGTTGTAAGTATTTGATTTCTTCAGCCATTAATAATATTTTCTTATGTTTAAGAACGACATATTGTCTATATTGTTCACGTATAAATTATAAAATACTATATAAGAGTTTTATTATTATTATTTAAAAGAAAGTCACGTACGTAATCTTATTTTGTTTTTTCACATTAGAATAGATATAAACTTGTTTACGATAATGTCCTACAGAAACATAATTCTTGGTGATACTAGATTTAATTAATAAAACTTAAACAAATATTTTATGGAATAATTTTGTTTAGGTTACAAAATATATTCGAATGCGATTGAATGTTAAGGTAGTTAGTTCCTTACAACAAGGATTTAATAAGCATAACACTCGATTTATTTGAATATTTTATACAAAAATGTGTTTAAAGCTTCACTAAATTACATCAATTATTATTCAATTAGTAACTGTAATATTCAAAATTTTTTAAACAATAACATAGCATTTGATAGTTTAAAGTATTTTTAGTGAACAAAAATGCTTAAAAATTCATTAAAGAAACCTCAGCGATGCCATTGTTTTTGATCTTATTGGTCGCCTCGGTCTTATCGGTATTACGGCAAAAGTACTTTTTATTTTTATATAAAACACATTTGTAAATTTTACCCAGTTATATAAGTATCGTCGAGAATTGGTACTTTTGTAGAAAGATGTGCTTTTGTTATACAGACATTTGCTAATTGCGTATATAAATATCAGTCTGCTTTATACATAACAAAGATGGTAACTAATATTAATAGATAACAGCAGAAACTGGAGAAAGAATTTACAAACGTAAAGCGACACCTCGTATCACTCCGGCAAATGAATTTAACAAACTCAAAAGTGTTTTTGATCCATCTTGGACCATCTTCAGTGGCAGAACACAAAAAGAAATAGAATGGATGAACTCAAACAATCGCCTTAATTAATTGGGCTATAAATTTGCTATTATTAATGATTAGATATTAAGTAATTTGTACTAGAGGTAGATATTATGTGCCATCTCTCGTTTAGTAATGTAGTTCTAGGTGCCTAGTACGAAATTACTTGATATGTAATCATTAATAGTAGCAAATTTATAGTCCTGTTAATTAAGGCAATCATCTGGTTGAGTTTCAATGTATCGGGCTTCTGGAACTTTATTTTTTCTTTACTTGCTCCAAATGTTTAGCCAAATCTTGAGAAGCCTGTAGCTATTTTACACTAACTTCATAGATGTTTAAAAATTGAAACTTAAATTATTCAATGTGTATTTTAATTAATAAATTCCAAAATATTAGGCCCCATTCCAAATTCCAAATGTCATAAAATGTTATATGGCCAGACAGAATCATATTTTCACATAAAACGTGCCCTACCAATTTCTTTATGTAACTACAAGGGCATAGATAGGAATGGAGAAAGGTTATTTAAACAAATGGCAAACACTTATAAGATCGGTTTTAAGATACAATAAATTGAAACACAACAAAAGCTTGTTACGAGTTTGATTTTGATTAGAATGCCAAAGATTAATGGGGTAAGAAATACAACATGATGATTTTCCAAAGGGGATAACTTTCTGTTGGAAATTGGCCCCTATTTAGGTGTTAGATATGTGAAGAAACCCTGAAAAACTCCATGTGACCAACCCATTGGCAAGGCACGAATCCACAACCGACTATTGGCATGCGGTAGCGTTATCCATTCGGCCGCTGGTGGGTTAAGAATGCCGAGAACACTAAACTTTAGCATACTGTTCCTCAGTGTTTAGATAAGTTCAAGTTACATAAAATAATCTATAGTGTTCAATTTTTGTAAATTCATCAAAAGAAATCTATACTAAATAATGCAACAATAATAAATCTAGCATAGAAAAAAAAGGTTTTTATTTCTTTAACTTTATTCAAATTATTAATAGAATTCTCAGTAATGCAAAGAAGCATTTGCAGATAAGATGATGATAAAATGTAGATTTAATTCATAGAATTAAGAATTTTTTTTATATATATATTTTGTGCTCTTCTACTAAATCAACTATATTTCCAACCACTCTTAAAGATATAAATTTATAATTTTATTCTTGATGTATTGCGGAATTTGGTTTAAGTTAAAAATGTATCATTATCACAGGTCAAACAGTCGAAGCTTATTCGGTAAATCCTTCGGCCATGAAACATCAGTTTAACGTCGGAGATAAAGTCAAAGTGTTACTTGACGTCGAAAAGCTTAAGGTTATGCAAGAAGGTCACGGAGGATGGAATCCTAGAATGGCCGAAGTAAGTACTTGTTGTTATTATGTCCCATATTTTTATTTGAATAAACTTTCATTAATGAGAGTAGTTAGATGATAACACAAAAAAGATTTTACACGTGCACATTGTTCATTTATAAGGCATTGCCTGGTTTTGACACTGTCGACCTTGAAATTTCTTTTATTGTGATAAAATCAAGATTTTATCTATCCTATACAATTAGCGGTTAAGAAATAAAAAGACAGAATTTTACGTGACTTTTCTTTCGGAACCTTCTAAGTTAATTATTAAATTTATTGAAGAGATGGCACCTAAAGCTATCTTAGGCCAAATTATTTGACATTTAATTAGTAATTAGTAGCGTTATTATAGTCAGATGTAATCCTGCAGTCGTTTGGTATATCACGTGATGTCTTTTTTTTCCAATTTAAGACATTTTTTATGAAAAATGTTTCATTTTTATTAAAAAAATTTTAGCATTTTTGCATATGTTGCATTTATTTTTACAGAGTTTTTTCATAATAAAATTCTCATTTAAATTTTTCTTTTTTAAAATATTAATAAAAGTATAATTACGATAAAGTAATTTCATATAAATGTAAATGCAAAGACATTAAAGTTTTCAATTTAGTTTTGATAAATTTTTTTCTTTAATATACTTCAGAGAAAATTAGGAAACTATATAACGACAATAATAAATTTTATTTCACTTTTAAATACTACAACATCTTTTTTAATGTTTTTAATATTTTTGAGAGTTTAATTTAAATATCAATATAATGACTATGTTAAAAAGAAAGTCCATTGAGGCAGATTTGAATGTCCCAATGACAATTATATGGTAATAAAATTTATTACAATATTCTTTGATTATTTCCTTTAAACAGTAGTTTCATTTTATTGTTATTTAAATCCTTATCGTTGCTTACACGCGGTCTTCCAAAAAGAATTCTACCACTTTAAATTACCGTAATTGTGTTAATTGTAATATCGTAACATACGTTAAAATGTTGGAAAATTGTCCGAGTCTCAAATTTTCCCATTACAGTATCTCAATGCCTGCATTTTGTGTTGCATGGCATGCATCCGACCGATTCTTAAGTTCTTGCTATGTTCGTGAGGGCATATTCGTCATCTCTCCTTTTACAGCAGCCACATTTCTATGGCTCTACGGATCACGCGTATTTTACGATGAAGAGTGATTCCGATTTTGTGAACTGCAGAGTCGTCATCTCTGTTTACAGTGCTTCCTAGGGGAGTAGATGATGAGACATTTGAATACAGATGGGAGACAAAACTCGGACGATTACTCTATCGATTGGTATCAGTTGGATAATAATTAACATAATTACAATAATTGAAAATGGCAGTATTCATTTTGAAGACCCTATATAATAAGCAGTTCATTCATATGGTTTAATATGAAGTCTGAATGAAAAAAATTACCTATTTTTCTTACAGTTTAAATATATGCATAATGAATCAGTTTTAGCATTTGTGCAGTATACATACATGTGTATATTCTTAACATACAATCTGTTATTAAATTTGATACTATGTACTGTACAGTACATATATATACAATTTAACTCTTCCTATATTCATTTGTTAAAAATTTGTTAATCTTATTCTGTTTTGAGTCACTATATTAAATTTCATATTATAATAATGTAATTTGATATTTTTATGTATAATAATTAATAATTTAAATTTTATTTTAGTATATTGGAAAAGTAGGAACTGTACATAGGGTTACAGATAAAGGCGACATAAGAGTTCAGTACGAAGGATGTAATAATCGCTGGACTTTCCATCCTGGTGCTTTAACCAAGGTAAGATGAATTTATAGTGTGTGTAATGTTACTGTACAGTGGAAAAGGTTTAAATAAGGCTAACAAATATAAAAAATACTATGTTTTCACAAAGATAAAATACTTTGCTTCCGTTTCTCTTTTCTGTATGGATGCTATTTCTCTGTATTTGCATTTTATTGCGGAGGCGTAGCCTCAAAAGAAAGGTCGTCTCTGTACTTGTGAATTTTTCGTGGATTGTCGCTGCTGTGAAACGACAGAAAAGAGAAACAGAAGCAAAGTATTTTATCTTTCTGAAAATGGAGTATTTTTTTTATTTATTAAACCATGCTGGCCATGTTTTTACTATTTTTACTTATATAAAGTTATAATAAAAATGAAGTTTTACATAGAATATTGCAGCTTCTCCTAAAGCAAATGCCAGAAATGTCCTCAAGAGCCCTGAAGAAATGTTGGGCCTTTGCTAGATCAACAACACCATTATCACTCAGTCAATACAGACCTGCACTCTCTCTTTTGTTCAACTGTATCTGGATAAATGGGGATAGGCATTCCAGAACATTGTGAGAAAGCTGTAATGCCAACTATCACAAAGTGGAAACGTGAGACATACAATTTACAGGTCTTGTATGCAAAGCCATACATATAACTTTAATGTCGTTACAAATTTCTCACTGCACGGTAACTTTTCAGACACTGTATGTATTTCCAGAAATTTGGAGTGTCTTCTTAAATTTTTAACTTCAATTTTACTCAAATTTCCATAAGATTTTTGCACAAAAGTTTATCCTAATACATTAAATTCTTTATTTAACTCTATAATTCTCTAAAATGGATAACATTGGAAGTTGTATTACTGTTATTAAATAGAAATTATAAACAAAAAGTGTATAAAAATTCTTAATGACTGAGAATATGATCTGATTTGATTTCATCCTGTATTATTAGAAGAAAAATGAATAGAAAGTATAAAGTAATTTGCAGCGTTGTGTTTTATTTGCATCTTTTGCTTAATTGAAAAATGACGATAAAAACTTTTACCTTTTGTAAAGTCATTTTGTATTTTATGAGTATAATTAATTTAAATGTTTGTGTTTTGTAGGTGATGCTGTTTTCTGTGGGTGACATGGTCAGAATCATAGATGATGCTAATAAAGTTAAAGAGCTTCAGAGAGGACACGGGGAATGGATCGATGTCATGAAAACAGTACGATATAAAATCTTAATTTATTTATTACAAGTAATAATTACACTTAAATCAAACCTGCTAAATGCATTTTTAAAATGTAGTCGTTGGGGAAAATTGGAAAAATTACAAAAATATACACCGATGGTGATTTACGAGTAAACTCCGAAGGTCAAACCTGGACGTTCAATCCGCTCTGCGTATCTCTAGTTCCTGGATCGGCAACTGAAATGAATAACACTATGACTGCTAATCAGAGAGAAGAGCATACAAGTAAGAACTATAGTCGTAAATATATCAAAATAAACATATTTCTATTCGAGATCAGATGACTGTGAGTTACGAGATTTATTTTGTTAGATCCTCTGCTCGGGCATTTACTCGTCGATCATCAACACATGGAATGCACCAGTAATGACAGATTAGTCAGAGAAGCGGCACAAGGTCACGCCGACATTGTTAGGGAAATTTTGCAGACTTTTCAAGAAAAGGTGATTGTAATTTCGAAAGTTTAATATCGAATAAATCTTTCATAACGAATTAAAATTTTTGATTAGGTTGATCAAAAAAGTTCTGGTAAAACAGCATTACAAGTCGCAAGCCATCAGGGTCACTTAGATATCGTTCGCATGTTGCTCGTAGCGGGTGCTTCTGTAGAAGTTAGAGACGACGACGGCGATACGGCACTGCATTACTCTGCCTTCGGGTATGTTAAGATATATATTTTTTTATTATTATTTTATTAAATAATTTGATTAAAAATGCAGTTTGATTTTTATTAGAAATCAACCGGAAGTGATGGAGTTATTGTTAAAAAAGAATGCCGACATTGATGCCGTCAATAAGGCAAGATGTAGCGCCCTTCATGTTGCTGTAAATAAACAACATGTCAATTGTGTGAAAGTCTTACTAAAGTTCAGATGTAACATTAATACACAGGTAAAATTAATTTTATAGATATTTTATGTACATGCAAGGAAATTAATTGTATGAAGAAAATAAGACATTTTCATTTGTTAAATTTATTGTATGCTGTAAATGTGTTAGTAAGAACAAAATATAGTGAGTTGAATGTACATTGAATTTAAAGGAGTTGTTGGTATAAATGAGAAATTTTTATATTTCATAATTTTGAGGCATAACACATTTCCTCATAATGCATGTAGAACACACAAAACCAGCTTTTTTCTAAACTACAAGCAAAAGTATCAATCTTAAAAGTTTAACTATGAGGTAATAGCGAGGTTGGGGCCAAAGTTTTAACCGCGAAAACGTGTACGTCGGACATTTGGCGCCGCTTTCCTGTAAGCCTAGAAGTTTGACAATTTCGTTTGGAATGTCGAGCACGATTCCACTGACTTTCCAAACACCATTGTCAAACTTCTAGGCTTACGGGAAAGCGGCGCCAAACGTCCGACCCACACGTTTTCGTGGGTCAGACTTTGGCCCCAACCTCACTAATACTTTAATTTTCTGTTAAAGAAATGACATTTGTTAAAATTAGCACTTAAATCATTTAACTTGTTACAAAATCATTGTATTTTGAACTTAAAATTATATATTGGACGTTTTCTTTGTGTTGTTGTTTTAATAGCTCTTTCCATCCCATACGAACTTAGAGGGCCTTTTTTAGCAGCCGGGCAATGAGGGTTGGGATTCAACGTATATGGACGGATCATCCCAAAAAATTGCTTGAGATTTTAACCCATCTGGATTCTATCCCGGATGTTTCTGATGATTTATCATCATTAAATACATTTGATTTGGCAGAAAATTTAGCAATTTTTATTAATCTTAGATTCTTTCATATTGAAAAATGCCAGAAAAAATACAAATGTGTTTTTTTCCTTGAATGTTTTAAAAACAATCATTTTTTTATTTTACAGCCATAAAAATAAATATTTCTACAAAGTTTGTTTGATATATTTACTGTTATCTGTTATGAAATTGTCAGCAATTTAAAAAATGTATAAAAATTATAATATAAATATTATTTTAGAAAAAGACAATGTACGAAAATTAGCAGTTGACAAGCTTATTTAGAAAAAAAGATGCATATTTTTCAAAATAGAAACTATAAGCTAATCTGAAATATATATATATTTATTTATTTATTATAATGCTTATTTACTAATGTCTTTTAATTAAAAAATATGAATTCTATTCATAAATGATGAAAGAAAATGGATAAGTTAATAGTCGACGTCTTAAAAACTTTTAACAATTGAATTTTTTTATTAAAGTATAAAATATAAATAAAAACATTACCAATAAGACTTTTACTCTATTTGGCAATAAAAATTTATAATGGACAAATGTTTACAAATTATTTAATAACTCGTGTTCAGGTTCAATTCTAGGATTTTTGTAGTTTTTTTTTTAAAGAGGGTGAAGTCCTTGTATTTTGTGAACATCTAGGTTAGACTAGATTATGTACTTTAACATAAATGAAAACTGGGAAAGTTATTTCTCTCACAGTTTTTTGCATTTATTATCTATATATATAGATCATTTTTGGCTGTAGCTTTTAAGATGTTTTGCAGATATTGCACCACAAAGTTATATTTTGCCCCTACAAAACTCCATAGACAGTGGCAATTCAAATTCGGCGCACCAATTAATGACCTTGCACTTTTTAATTAGTAACTAAACCCACGGTTCAAATACACGTGGCATAAACCTCCTCGTACGCAGACGTGTCATCAGACATGAAAATAAGCATTAACTAGTAATTATCCAAAAATTCTCAAAAAGATAAACTCTGAAATAAATACACTGAATACAAAATAACTGATATATAGGAGCAAAATATAACAATACTATGAATAATGAATGTATGCAAAAATTTGTTTGGCATACACTCGTTATTTGTAGTATTGTATTATAACAACACAATTAGCTAATTTTGCAAATTCTGGAGACCGGGTATGTACAGAATCAGTACAAAGGGGAGTGAATCAACACAACAGATGAGACATCAGAAACAGATTTTGTTGCATTGGCGCACTCCTCTTTATACCTGTTTGGATCTCTCCATAATCCCTGTGAAATTAGCTAATTGTTTTGCATGGAAATTCTTATCAAAATGCTAGTAGCTTGGTGTACGCTTATTATTTATAATATTGTTATATTTTTTCATATATATATATATATGTTATTTTGTATTTAGTTAATTTATTTATAACTTATTATACAGTTATGGTTATCTTTTCAAGAAGTGAAAGCATATTTTTATATCTGATGGAATGTTCACATGTGAGGATGGTTATAATGCATTTGAACCTGAAAATGAGTTATTAAATGACTCAAAAGTATTCGTCCATTATAAATTTTTATTACTGGATAATGTAAAGATTGTTGATGATGATCTTTTGTATATTTCTATCCAATTTGTGCTATATCATTTAATAAAATATAAGTATATGCCTGCCTTATTCTTTTATGTGTTTTAAATACTTTATCTTTCTCTTCTTATTAGTTTTTAATTTATGTATTTATTTTTAGACTCATTTAATTATTCTTTCCTTATGATTTTCTCTGGAAATCGAATTAATAATATGCTTTTTCCTATTTACTTGTCAAATTTCTTATTATATTTCTTTCAGTAGTTTTTCTTACTTGATTTTTTTCATTTGTATGTGATAAATGTAGGAGTTAGTGAATCGAAGAAAATGCTTCCATTTTCTTTCTGGTGAGTTTTCTAGTTTAATTATACAATACCTCCCAAATTACAAATAATTTATTTGGTTCTCAACATTGTAGTAACGAATGGTAAACGAAATAAATTGAGCAAACAAATGAATAATAAATTTTGCTATGTCAGAGTACACAAAGTGTTAAAATATATCGCAAAAAAACCAGAGGCTCGAGGAACAGAATTTTCTAAAATCTGCTGTATACCAAAGTAGTGCAATCTTTTTCTAAGTATTTGCCAAAACTTGATTAGGATTGGTTATCTGTAGTCGTGTGGTATTCTTGTTGGCCATTTCTTATTCTAGTTTAAAAGAATTTTCATATTTATTTGAAACAGAGGAAATACTTTTAAACTAGGATGAAAAACGTTTCCTGTTGTTTAAAAAAAAAATAATGTTATGTATATGACCATTTCAACTAATAAAATAAAAGACACATCATTTCATAGTGTATCTAACAAAAGTAAGAACAATAATCATGTCTGAAAACAATCTCAATTCTTTTTACTGATATTTAAATTATTATTACATATTAAAACAGTGACAACATGACTTCTTAAAAATAAGACATTTCTTCAAAATATATGCGAAAACCCAGCATACAGAAGGTCAAAGATGTCAGTGTCAAACAAATTGCACTACTTTGGTATATGCAGACTTCCAATTTGTCTGCTTTGAACTAGTTCAAATTTAAAAGTCAACGTTTTAAGTTTTGGAAACTAAGAGCAAAAAGTTTAAAAATATGTTTAGATACCGACAAAGATGGACTTTCACTAAAGTATGAGGGTCTTCCGAAAACAATACTACCATTTAGAACTTTTGTAATTATGTTAATTATTATCAAGAATGCTTTAACATACATCAAAACATTGGAAAACCATCCAAGTTTCACATTTGTCCATTACAGTTTTTCGATGCATGCATCTCGTGTCACAAAGCACACATTATAACCAATACTCAAATCCTTCTTATGCTGTTGTCAGACCTCCCACGAGAGCCATAATTTGCGTTGCACGACGACGAATGATTCTGACTTTGTGAACTGCAGAATCCACAATGCCCTCTCTGTTGTGGAGTCTCCATTTTTGTTTAAATCACTTCCTGGAGGAGGTACAGTAGACACAAGACATTTGAATGCAGATGGGAGAAGAAACTGGAATGGTAACTGTATCGATTGGTGTATTTTGCATACTTGTCGAATAATAATTAACATAATTTCAATAATATAAAATGGTAGCATTTATCTTGGAAGATCCTGTATTTAGGTTTTTTGGGATATATTTGATCATTGTATTAATTTCAATAAAGCAGAATTTATTATTTAATATGACCAATTGGAAAACTGTCTTCGGGAGTAAATTAATGGTTTTATGTTATAAATAATGACTAAATTTCTTTCTCTTGTCCTTAAAATGCTGCATGGAATTCATTTTTTCTTCATTTATGACTTCCAAATTACATTTGTTAACATAAAGCAAAATAATTAATAACAAAATTCACAAGGTTAATTATTTTAAATTTATAATATGTTCTTTCATAAGTAGAAAGAACATAGGTGTTCATCTCATATTAATGATGAAAAATGTTAACTTGTAGTCATAAAATAATTTACAGGATTCTTATGGCGATTCGGCACTTCATGACGCTATCGGAAAAGAGAATGTGGAAATAATAGATTTACTAATTAATGTACCAGAGATTGATTTCTCTTTAAAAAACAAGCGAGGCTTTAATGTTCTTCACCATGCAGCTTTAAAGGGAAACAATTTGTAAGTTTTTGTGTAATTGTGTTTGAAATTTCTATATTTGTAGGTATTTTATTGCACTATTACTTAATTTTTTAAAAAATTTTTAAACAGTGCTACAGAAAGGTTACTAGCAAAGACAAGGCAAATTGTAGATGTAAAGAAAGATGATGGTTTCGCTGCACTTCATTTAGCAGCTCTCAATGGTCACTACCAAGTAGCCGAGACATTATTAACCCAGGTATTGAAAATGTTATTTAAACACTAATTATACGGAATGATCAAACAAAATTAGAACTTGAGGAGAGGACAACAGCATGAAGAGTTTGGTGATGCCAGTTTGCAGCATCGCCAAGTCTGACTCGCAGCATTACTAGATTTCTCGTATCACTTCACACAAGTTCTATTTTCATTTGATCATCCGGGTAATTAAGATGCTATATCACTATTATAATATATTATTATTTAATTCAGGGACAATGCGAAGTAGATATTAGGAATAACAGAAAACAGACACCATTATTACTAGCAGTAAGTCAAGGGCATTGTTCTCTTATTGAATTGCTAGTAGGATTCGGAGCAAATATTAATGCAGAAGATGAAGACGGAGATACAGGAATGCATTTAGTGTTAATGAAACAGAAGCCAGAAGTAGATATTAAAGAAGCACAAACGATTAGTGGGGTAATGTGTTGAGAAAATAATTCCGATAATGATCTTAACAGCCATATTTATAAATGTGTAATTTCAGATTGTCGAACATTTAAATGGCCAGGGACTAGAAAAATGTAACGGATTTGCTATTGCATGTTTTATTGCTCAAGAAGGTGGCAATCATGCCCACAAAAATCACAAAGGAAAAACGCCTCTAGATCTTCTTTCTGATAATCACAAATTAAAAGAATTACTATTATATTACTCATCTTTAAATAGGTTTGCATTTTAAATCAATCATAATGTTTTGTCGGCTAAATAAATTAATAAGTGAATTTTTTTTTTCATTTAGTGCTCAAGCCCATTCCATTGCTCGGGAAAATGGCGATCCCGGATCTTCCGCAGCCGAATCAAATCAGACAGAAAGTGACTGTTTAATATGCTGTGAAATGATAGCAAGCATTACATTTGATCCGTGTGGTCATACCGTCACTTGCGAAGATTGTTGCGTTCGAATGAAAAAGTGTATCGCTTGTCAGGAGTCGATACACAAGAAAATAGGCCCAGGTGAGCGATAAAGCTTTTTAATTTCTTGGCTTGTCTGTAAAATCTGCAAGTTTTGCATTTAATTGATTTTTAACAGTTCTTCTATTTAAAGAAATCATATAATTATGTTTAAGAATTGAAAGTGTAAAGTGTTGTTTTTTTTAGGTTTTCTGTTACTTAGACATTTCAAGACTAAATCAATAAAATTCACTAATAGATATTCCAATAATAATATTCAAATGGATTAAAAAATGCTGTCACTGTAAAAAGTATTTTTTTAAAATTATTGTAATATTAATTAATAAGGAACAAAATACAGGTTTTGCTGTTAATCTTTTGGACAGAATTACAAGAGTTAAATAACAACTGTACGTACTGTCGATAGTGAATAATCAACATTTCGACTAATTAAAAAATATTATTATATTGTAGATCTTAATCATGGCATTTATATCATTCTTCAGAAAGTGGCAATATTAAACACACGTCAGACAGCAACTTTTTAAAATACGGATACGTACATTAATGGCACACAAACGAGATAGAGCAATTGTTTTTTAATTGCTACATCTTGAGTCTGGTCTAATATAGCAATGTTTCTCAGCTTTTTACTCGTCGCAAACTAATAAAATTATGGATAATTTTACATGGATTAGTAATTTTTATTTGACTTATGAATTATGCTTATCTAGAGTTACCAGATGTGACAAAGTATATACAGCTGACCCTTGATAATCCGACAGGTATGAGATCAAAGGGGTGTCGGATTACCAAAAGTGATTACATATTCGGCATTGTCTTGCTAGCAGTAGCCTACAATATTCCTACATTTTATGAGTAAAATGCTGCCTAGGTTAATATGGAAATGAAACACCCATTTTGGTTAACTAAAACATGTTTATTAAAAGAAATATGGAAGCCAATAAATGTACATACAGTACGTATAGGCCTAAATAATACAGTACGTACAGAACTGCTCACGGAAAACACAAGAAATGTGTGTCGTCGTGTAAGAATTGGGTGGGGAGGTTCGTGTCGCGACATCCTTCTGTGCAAGTAGACACGTAACGGGACGGAGACTACGGTGACCTCGACGGGAGATGTGTCAGGACCTAGTCTAGAATTATTGTATTGTACAATAATTCTAGATTACTATTTACCCATAATCAACTGTGCCAGTGTTGGTGCAATCAAATATTTTTCTGTGGACTGGTGATTGGAAAACACTGCTTCAGTTAAATCAATAATTAAATACAGTATAAAGAATTCTTTTCGAATATTTGTATATATACATTTTAATTGATGTGTAAAATAGTTTGTTCATTTTAATTTTTATTTGTAGGTGGTAGAGTGATATCTTCGAAAGTAAGACAGGCGAGCGCAGAGAGATTACGTTATCTAGAAAATAAAATACAAGAAATCGAAGAAGCTCACTCGTGTTCAATCTGCATGGAAAGAAGGCGAAACGTCGCCTTCCTCTGCGGCCACGGAGCATGCATCAGTTGTGCTCAAACGCTTAAGATTTGCCACATGTGCCGTAAACCGATAACCAAAAAAATCAATTTATATTGATGGTTTTACATCATAATTTTATCTAATTCTGTTGTGCCATCAATCGCTCTTAAAGACTAAATGGAAAGACTCCTACCAAGGAACAATTACTGTGATATGCAGTCCCTGCATATATTTATCACTTCCTTGTCTTTGTTGCAACTAGGAAAAACAAATATTATATATGGAAATTTCGTAAAGAACCTTTCCGTCAAGAGAACGACCAGAAAACGCTTCGCGTCTACCATGCAGTCTTCGGTTTATAAGAAACAAACTTTTCTTTTATAAAAATTTGTACATTTCTGGATAAATGTTTTAATTTATCTTTACACTTCCACATTGAGCGATAAATTTTTTGAAAGCGAAACGAGACGAAAACCAGAGAAAATGTAGATTCCTTTAAAAAATGTTTTACAGTAATCAATGTAACCGATCCCCTTTTTACTAGTAATTGTAGATCGAAAATGTTTAATATGTTTATGTAATATTGTTGGTATATTTTGTAAATATTGACAGAATCGTATCGTAATGACTAGTGCTCTCGTTTCTCCGTATTTGTGACATTTAGTCATATTTCAATTTATATATTTTTCCTATATTGTATATTTCCTAAGATAGTCTACATTTTTGAACATTTGTGGGAAAGAGTATAGATATTTTTTGTGACGCTAAAAATGAAGACAACCAAAATTCGGACGAAGAATTTTTCGATTTATTTATAATTGCCTCTCGAAAGAGTCGATCCCTTTTGCCACGAGAATAATTTATATGAGTTTCGATGCAACTTTCGTTAATTAGTATTTAACGCCGAGCGTTTCGAATTGCTGCAAACCAATAGAGATCCACGCACGAGCAAGAAATATATGCATATCAAGTTAATTAGGAACATTATTAAAAGTTGTATATAATTTATATTATATTATTTTATTTTTTATTTCGCAGAAGAGTAATTTATACCACATCCGTTACCAATTTTGAGCAATATTTTGTTTATTTCAACCGGAAGAAAAGAAATTCTTGTAAGTTGTTTTTATAAAACAGTAAATTTGTTTGGATGTAAAATTAAAATTTTCAAAAATATTTAAACAATGAAAAATCTACAGATTGCTACAATGTTTACAAATAAATATTATGAAAATACGAGTGTTTGTGTATAAATTTTTACATCTACGATTTAGTTTCATAGGTAATTTTAAGTGGTTTAAGAATCGGACTCTTTCGGAAGTACACTTTCAACCTTTCGAATAAAATAAAGGTACGATTTAAATAATCTAAGTTTCCACTCGTAGAATTTGACTTATCGATTTGTTTTACTTTCGTGTAGATTACTTTTCGAGGAAAAATCCACAGAAGAGAAGTATTCCGACGTACTAGGTGAATAAATGAGAAGCTTACTCGCAAGAAGGAGGTATTTGGCAAAATTGCAAGCCGTTTACGCTCGTTATTACTTAGCTACACATTACGTTTCTTGTAATGTGTAGCTAAATTGCAAACACTTATTTACTGTAGACTCGAGGAGCTTATATTTGAAACTATAAATAAGTTTTCAGAAAATTCTTTGTTATAAAGTCAAAAGTTGATTCTTCTTTGTAGCTGTATGAGCAAAAACATAAGTTTATGCAAAAGATAAAGATCCTATTTGCTGAAGAGCTCATTGACACTTCATCATCTAGTTAAGGTGGCATGCATACAAATTTTGCTTCGTTATTACTCCACCCCCCCTTTGTATACACTTTGTCATCACTAATGCTTCTTTCCACTATTTTTGCAATCATATGTACTGTACAATAAGTGTCAATTAATAGAACATTCCAAAATAAATGAATTATTTTATATGCGCAAACACTTGGATGACCTCCCCTCCCCGCCAGCATTCGTCGACACCCTCCCTCATCTTGATGTCACAACAAATGCATGCCACCCAAAAACCCCTTTCTGGAGATGCGTTTCTTTGGCATTCCAAATAAACTACAGTCGTTAGGTACAAAGACTGTGCTGTAAGTCGGGTGGTCCAGAATCTTCCCGCAATATTGTCTACACCATTTAAACATGGTTCGGGCAAAACAAGACTCCACTCGGATCTCCAAAGAACCACGAGGTTTTCACAAAATGGCGAAGCAGCCAACGTGGACAAGAAGTGGTTCTACAAGTAGGATTATAATGTATGGGGTGAAATAGATTACAGAGTCGATACACCTCTTTGTGTTTCTGTGTACATCTGGGTCATATTGTACCACAGTTTTAGTGCCCCAGTAAAACCTCATTTCTAGAGCTCGATTCAACAGTGATTACAAAAAAAAAAATCTATGGACTCCTCTGATCAGTGCCCAAGGCACTTTTCAACCCTTGCTCCCATAAGTTACATATCTGGAGCATACGTTAAGAATTCACGATATGAGGCAGAATTGCCAAGATTTATGTTTACACATTAATTGCAGTTATTTGTAAAAGCCTCATATTATACTTGCAGTATCAGTGTGTTGGTATGCATTTGCCACAAACGTAGCGGTGCCAAATTAAAGAAATTCTGGTTTCTGGATAATATTTGTAACCTGGATCCCCCAAAAAAAGAAGCAATAATTTAGTCCTCTTGGAGGAACTGCAAATGTGTATTCACATAATCTGTTGTTGTCCTGGACCATATATCACCTTTATAAAGCCCTGTATTTTGGGGAGTGGTTTCTTAAAAAGGCGAAAAACTCGCCCTCCTCCAGAATTCTAATAGTTTTACTCTGCCTGTTCCTCGTGTCAGTCGAAAGCGCCGTCTACGATTTGGTACGAATTTCAACGCGAGTGATGTTAGGAAATATGACATCACATCCGGCGTTTAAATAAATTACTCTGTCGTGTTAATTATGCATTAAGTAACTGGCCACGTTAAGCAATGTAAGAAAAATATTTCGGATAAGGATGCAATAGCAACATTTACGACACGACTATAGAAGCGGCCATTTTGTAAACGATATCCACCGGAAATTGCACCTCGCCTCCTTTGCGGGTCTTTTAATCGCCGGATGTTACGTTAAAGTTATCTAATAAGGATAGGATTCAACCTTACGCTAATAACATTTATGTCTCTCTTGTAATTAACATTTAAGCGCGCGAAATTCATTTGTATTTATAATTTCACATACAGAATATACATAAATAGTGCGTATTGAGTTTTTAAAATAATTAGTTCCGACTTTCGTCGACAGATGCCGTCGGCGGTAGTGAAGACTTGGATCAAAGATCAAAGTCGACGAAATTTTCATTATAGATAGGATTCCGATATGATTAAGGGACTCATTTTTAAAAATTCCTTCATATTTAAAAATGTTAAACCTTTTAGAAACGGGTAAGTAAAATGTTTCTTAAATACAGTGAAATCGTTTACGAAAATGCGGGATGTTAATTTAATTACAATTATTTTTATTGTAAGAGGGCGCTAGTTGTTTTAGTTAGTAAACGTGTTTTGGTGGTATAAATGATTATTTATTGATAATATAATAATGATTAATAATAGCCAATAATGCGTAATAAAGTAGCGAGGAATAATAGGAGTCGTCGTCTCACCACCTAGCGGACTGAGAACGGAATTAATCTACTTGCACCTAATAAGGTGCGTAATGGTCAACGAGCTAGATACAGTCGATGAAATAACTCTAATGCTACTAACTGATTTAATAAATGTTTGACACTTCGAGCGTTTCAATCGCTCCACGGCGTAAGTTTGGCTCGAGCGTAGGGAAAGTCATCTGTAAAGATTAAGTAATGAGCTAGATTGAGATTAAAAGTCAGGAGATTTAGTTTTGGGGTTTTAAATATAGTCCATATTTATGTCAAAGGAAATTCCAACTATTTAGACAATGTATCCAAAATACTTCCAGACACAATAAGTTAGAGATGATTAGAGGTTGACAAATAAAATAGGTAAATGTAGGATGGCAAGAGTTCAGACAGTTTTATTAGATATTGACAGTGATAATGATGAGATGGAGGCTAAAAGAAGGACACGTTAGTGATATTTTAAACCTATATGAATAAAGGACAGGTGTAGTAGGCCATCAATAAATTTTCATTCATATTCTACTTTTGATAGTGCAGAATATTATATAAAATAATTGTATAGCACACTTGGGTGTACTATAGATTACTCCCTATGGAATTTCAGGACTTTGGATCCAATATGGCGTACAGGTTTTGGCGCGACTTTCGAATTGTCAGAAGATTCGAGTGCTAGACTTGTGCTTTTTGGTTTCTCTCATATTTTGGTTTTTGGGAGTGTAAAGTTTTTTGGTGGCTTTTCGACTGTTCGGTTTTTGCTCATTCCCAGGCAGAGATTACTTCCTGGTGGCTGGTGCCCCGAGTGGCTACTTCAGCATCGAAAAAGGATTTCCGGAATTAAAGTATTTCCCAGCTTTCTCCCAGGTAGGAGCGCGATTCACGGGCCTATCCGGTGTGGACTGCTCCATGGCTTCGGAGGCGTCCTCGCCCCCGCGCATTCGCCCCCGGTCCCCGGAGTCGGGCCCGGGGGGCCCCGATCCCTCGGGACTGCGGTATTTGGCTCCTTTCGCGGAGGCGGATAAACTCCGCTCTATTCGGCCGTCCCTCCCATCGGACTTCTTGTTCACGATCTTCCTGGAGGGCCAGGGCCCCCTTCGTCGTTTACGTCCGGCCGAGCTACACGCCGCACTCCGGACGCGATTCCCACGCCCGGAGCTCATCGAGGACGTTCGTTATTCCAGAAGTGGGCTTCTTCTGTTGAAAACAAGGGACTTCTCCACCGCCCAAACGGCTCTCGCCCTGACGTCTCTTGGGGATTTGTCGGTGTGGGGCAGGTTGGCCCCGGAATGCTCCCAAACGGCGTATCTCTTGAGAGGAGTGGATGTCTCGCTAACCGCGTCCGAGATTTACGAAATGCTCACGGAGGCCATGTTGCCTGTTGTCGAGGTGCGCCGCTTCACGCGGAAACTCAACGACCGGGCAGAGGTGACCCCTAGTACGACGGTTTACTTCTCCATTGCCAGTGCGGACCCGATCGAGTCGGTGAAACTGTACTATCAACGGTTTCGCTGCGAGCGCTTCTATCCTAAGCCCAGATTCTGTGGGCGCTGCCTTACTTTCGGCCACGCTCCGGCTTCTTGCCGTGGGCGCCGTCGTTGCCTAAACTGCGGGGAGGACCACGACTCCACGGGGTGCTCGCGCCCGGCGGAGAAGTGCGTTCGCTGCAGGGGCCCTCACCGAGCGGACTCGCCCAACTGCCCGGCATACCTCTCGGAAGCGCGGCTACTCAAATTGAGTGTTATCCACCGCTGTTCGCATGCGGAGGCTAAGCGTCTCCGGCCGTCGGAGCAATCATCCTATGCCCAGGTGGCGGCAAAGCCTAAACCTCTCCAGGTTCCGGAGGCCAAGAGTGGTCCCAGCGGTAGGGTAGAGTCTACCCATCAGGCCGACTCAGCACGGGGCCCGGACCACCAATCCTTGACCCGGCGAATCGCCCGGCTGGAAGCGGCTATTGACTCGCTACGGGCAGAACTCCGACAAATTAGATCTGAATTTCGGTCTACCCCTCCCACCAGGGAATCGGAACTCCTTCTCCCCGAAAACATCTCGTCGCAACCCCAACAATTACCTACCTCCCAGGCTCAAAAACGTCCGCCGCAGCGGGAGGAACGCCCTACGCTCTCTGGCCCGCCTAGAAAGAAAAAAGGAAATAAACAGAGGAAGGCGGCCCCAAAGGCTACTTCCGACTCAGACGGTCCAGCATCGGACATGGACCTTTCCTTCCCGCCTGGCCCAACCCGGACAGTATCGTTGGAAGACTTTGGCTCTGCCAACCCGGCGGAAAAGGTAAAACTTCGTCACCGTCAGTCAGCGCAATCGGCACATAATGCCTAGTCCGGCCCAATTCAACTCGGCCCTTCGCATCGTTCACTGGAACGCCCAAGGCTTACGCGCTAAAAAGGACCTTCTTTTGGCGGAACCATGGCTCCGCGGGGTAGACGTCCTTTTAATCCAGGAGACTTGGCTTGTCCCGTCAGCCTCCTTCTCCCTCCCTGGGTTCACCATTTTCCGGTGTGACCGTCCCAATTCCCGCGGCGGCGGTCTTTTAGCGGCGGTGGCTACGGCCATTCCCGCGCGCCTCCTTCCGGCCGCCCCAGGAATCGCGGGCCTGGAGACCCAGGAGCTCAGGATCTTTCTCCCGGGGGGCCCTTTTTCCCTCGTGAACGTCTACGCCCCTCAAGGTGTTCAGCCGGATATGGATCTTGACGCTTTGCTTCGGGACGGTTTTCGCCCTCGGATCATCTGCGGCGATTGGAACGCGCATCATCCTTACTGGGATGATGGCTGCACCCACCCCGACACGGCGGGACGCGCACTCTTCGATTGGTTTTCCACAGCAGACCTTTGTTGCCTGAACTCGGGGGTTCCTACCCGGTTCAGTGCCTCTAGCGCTTCAGCCCTCGACTTATCATTTTGCTCTCCGGACTTGCTCGGCTCGACTACTTGGAACGTCCTCTCAGACACTCTATCAAGCGATCATGCCCCAGTCTCCCTTTCCATTACTGCTCTAGCACCCCGGCAGGGGCCTCGGGTACGCTTTCGCTGTAGTACTGACTGGTCCGACTTCCCCACCCGGTTCGAGAACTCCATCTCTTCACTGGCCCACCGCCCCCCTTCGTACTCCCAGTTCGCCGGCCTGCTTCGGCAGGCGGTAGAGGACTGTTCGGTGTGGCGCGCCCCTCCTCCCCCTGGGTCCCCACCTTGGTGGACTCCGGCTTGTAGCCTCCTTCGGGCTAAGAAACGAAGGGCCTTTCGTAAAGCCCGCCAATCTGCCTCCTTGGCTCTTTGGACTCGCTACAAACGACTCAGCGCCCTTCTCCGCCGGCAATCCCGACAAGCGCGTCGGGAGTGGTGGGGCCGTCTCTGCTCCTCCCCTCCTTCTCCGTCCACGATCTATAGGATTTTTCGCCGCCTCCGCACGCCCGCGGACGCGCCAACGTCTCACCTCATTCTGCGTACGACGGAAGATATCACTTCGCCAGCCCAGCAAGCCGAGGCGCTGGCCGCCTATTTTGGTCGGAACCGCCCTTCGGGCGCTTTCGCCCCAATCACAGCGAACCACAACGATCAGCTAACCCTAGAGGACGGCCCGTTCCGTCCAGCGGAGTTGCTTCGGGCCCTTCGGGGCCTTCGCCCAACCACTCCGGGCCCGGACCGCATCCAGGCCCAGGCCATTCGTGCACTCCCTCCGTCTGGCCTTGCAGCCCTCCTGGCCGCCTTGAACAGAGCATGGTTGGCGGGGACATGCCCCCAGGAGTGGAAGTTAGCCCATATTATTCCTATTCGTAAACCGGGTCGCCCGGCGACTAATTGCGCCTCCTACCGGCCAATTTCTCTCACTTCCCACATGGCCAAACTATTCGAACGAATGGTTCTGCACCGTTTCCATATTTCTGCGGCTAATTCCACCTTCTTCCACCCACACCACTTTGGGTTCCTGCCCTATCGGGGCGCCGAGGAAGCTTTGCTCCTCCTTCACCATCAGGTCGCAGTGGCTCGGGCCCAACGGAAGTGGGTCTTTTTGTTGGCTCTCGACTTGGAGGGGGCCTACGACTCGGTCAACCAGCAGGGCCTCCTGGCCAAGATCCGGACTTATGGCATTGGGGGCAGGTTTCTTTCTTGGCTTAGATCGTTTCTGCTAGACCGCCAATTCCAGGTTCGCTGGCGTGGAATCCTCTCCCATCCCCACCCGTTCCGGCAAGGCATCCCTCAGGGGAGTGTACTGGCCCCCCTCCTGTTTACCTTATATATGGCCGATCTCTGGAGGGCTATTCCACCGGATGTTTCGGTGATAGTATATGCCGATGACATCTTTCTTCTCTCAGCTAGCTCGAGCCCTACCAAGGCCCACGCCCGCGCCCAACAAGCTCTAGACCACTTGGAACATTGGGCGTCGGGGTGGAGCATGTCCTTTTCTGCAACCAAGAGCGCATCCATCGATTTTTCGGCCAAAACCAATCGCTCACCTTTATCTTTCACCCTCAGTTCGGGGACCATCCCCCAGCAAAGGGTAGTCCGAGTCTTGGGCCTCCAACTCTCACATACTTTCACTTGGGACAACCATGCCCAATTTCTCCGGACCAAACTAACGCGGTCCTGCTCCTACTTAAAATACTTTGCCTCCCGCCGAAATGGGGCTCGGACCGCCGACCTCTTGCACCTTGTCTACTCGGTGCTTCGCCCAATGGCGGAATTTGGCGCCCCGCTCCTGGAGGGGGCTCCGCCCTCCAGCATTAGCCGTATGGAGCGCCCTTTACACGAGGCCCTTCGTACCGCGCTGGGGGTCCCCAAATCGACTCCCCTGATCTCTCTCTATACGGAATCCGGGTATATCCCGCTTCAGCTTCGTCTTCGCCACAGAGCGATAATGCATGCGGTAACACACTTATCTCGGGGTCCATCAAGCCCTCTGTTCCACCTTTTCCAGGCGGCTCCCAGTCTGGCCTCTCACCATTGGCGCCGCTTTCAGTCTCCTTACGTCGCCCGGGTCTTTACCCATTTCGCTAAGGAGAGTCTCCCGGTCGCCAGCCTTTACCGCCAGAATTTCCTCCCTCCGTGTGCAGATCAGATCCGGCCCAAGGTCCACCTCAATGAGTGGTCCGTAGCGGGTGCGGATCACGCCGAGGGCTTGAAAAGCCTTTACTCTGAGCTCCACGCTAAACTTTGGTACGACAGGTTCTGCATCGGTACTGATGCATCGAAAACTACTCTCAGGACGCAGATCGGCATCGTCATTCCTAGCGAGGGTATCCGGGAGACTTGGCGTCTCCACGACGCCTGCAGCGTTTTCACGGCAGAGGCTATCGGGATTCAGCGAGCGCTGATGATCGCCTCTCAATATAATCGTCCGACCGTAATTTTTTCAGACAGCCGCTCTGTCCTGCAGGCAATCACGAACGTCTCTTTCTCATCGACGGCCATTATCTCAGACATTGCATCTATTGTCAGCAGGTTCCCCGCCCCCCTGGACCTCGTTTGGATCCCAGGACATTCGGGCATTCAGATTAACGAAGCGGCCGATAGGGCAGCCAGTCACACCGATCTTACTGGTTCCTGGCGCCATTCCCTTACCCCGAGAGACCTACGTCGGTTCAACAGGGACAAGATCGTGCTCGCCCTCACCGACAATTGGTCGGCTGCTCTCCGGCACAAGGGGAGGGAGCACCTCCGGCCGTTCTCTCCTTGGCCTTACCATCTGGCCTCCTCGCGCCGTGCGGAATCGCTTTTGGCGAGGTTACGTACTAATACGGCGCCTCTTCAATCTTTCCTTTTTTCTCGTCACCTTAGCCGCTCACCGGACTGCCAGCACTGCGGGCAGGAGGAATCCCCCGATCATTTTTGGCTGGTGTGTCCGGCGTACAACGAGGCCCGTCGGGAGTTGGGCCAAGCCCTTTCTTTGGACCTGAACCAGACTCGCCACCTCAGCCAACTTTACTGGCCACACGCGGGTTTAGACCCGAGCCACCACATCTCAGCCCTTGAGCGGTACATATATAAGACCGGCCGCTTCGCCTAACCACCAGGCGGCGCATCGGAAGAAAAGCCGACAACGGCCATACCTTCCAACATAAACCCACGAACAAGAACAATTTCAGGACTTTGATTATACATTTGAACTCAGGGGACCGAGACGAGTTCAACGGCACCCTATTTTTGGACCGGAGACGAAAAATCAAAAAGTTATCATACTTTTTCACTTACCATACTTTTTTAATGCTCTCAAGAAGACGGCACCATAGTTGCTAGTATTGCCATCTTGCGGTAAAGTCTGCATACCGTGACGTCTGACTACGGTCATCTCCCGGAGGGTTAAACACGCGATACGAGAGCGGAGAGAGCGACGCGACTTCCGATCATCGCGCGATCGCCATTTCGGTTAATGTTACTTATAACAGCGAACATGGCGGCCCGACTGACCTCTCGTATGGGTGCCACCACACGCCGCCATGTGCTAAACTAGTGATCGATTCACGGTAGTTCTTGAACAAAGTAAAAAAAGGGGGAAACGTCTACTAAAGGCAATTTTAACAGCAAGCGACGGAGTTCGATCGCGATAGCGAGGCCGACTTAGCGAGAGCGACGCGACTTCCTATCATCGCGCGATCGCCGAAAAAAGTATGATAACTTTTTTATTTTTCGTCTCCGGTTCAAAAGTAGAGTATCGTTGAACTCGTCTCGGTCCACTGAGTTCAGATATATACCCAAACACACGAAATTCCATAGGGAGTAATCTATAGTATACCCGCACACTTTAAGTAGTGTTAAGTTAAAGTTAATAAATTACTTTAAAATAGTTTTTCTTTATCTGAATTAAATTTCTATGGCTATTTAAATGTATCGGAGGATAAGCTATGGTTTTTCTAATTGTATTGGAATGGGTATAAAAATTTAATTAAATTCGGTTATAAAACAGAAGACTGGTGAAACTTCGCATCTTTTTCTTCCAATAACAGTATTGAATCAGAGAGATAGTCTGATTTAATTCTTTTCTTTTTATGATTGACTTCTAAAATTGTGAAGGGTTGGTAAGGGGACTTAGGCTTTAAAATGCTTAAATGCTTATTAATGTCCCCGTGTCCCACACAAAGTGTAATTTTGTGTGGGACACGGGCACATTAATAAGCATTTTAAACTTTAAGAAAATGTCTTGTAAAATTGACAGCATAACTTGTTCGTGTCAAGCTGGACAATGGGAAACTGCCCATTCTTAACAGTCTAATCCACTCTTTCAGAATTCAGAGAAGCTCATAAATATAACCGACCGATTTCCGAATAATCATCCGTTTTTCATGTGGAAATAGATGAAAACTTATATTAGGCTCCCGTAAGGCTTTGAAATTGCAATTTGGAACGCAACAGAAAGGTTTGCTTTTTCTATTGCTATTCATCTTTATTGCTGATAATACAAAAGATGGAATCAAACGACCCAGATAGAATAGTTTTGTTTTTAAACACCAGAGGGCGTACATCCGTTGGAAAATGCGAATAGTATTGAGATATCTGTTTAAAACTGTTAAAACTAATAAATTAAAATTTGATTTTAAATAGATATTTTTATAAACCAAATACACTTTTTCTTTCTTTATGCATGATATAAAATTAAAAAAGTAATTACGAATAAGATTTTTTGACAGAATAGTAGAAAAACGTCACAAAAACGCTTGTAAACGGGAAAATTACAAGCTACTTAGTACCCAAATAGATAAACTTCTAGTCATAGAGCAACTCTCACGCCATCTATCGGCAACCCAAGGCATTACCTGTACTTGAGAGGGCAGCGCAAGGACCAGTACAGTATATCTATCAATTCTGCTAGAATATATTACATAGAGTGGCTGTAGCGATGCCATGTTGAAAGAAAATTGAATACACGTCCGCCATTTTCCTTTTAGTCAAGGGGTGTGCCATTTTTGTGTAAAGGTAACGAGCTGGAACAATTTTAACTCTTAACTAAGATGGATGCGAGTCAAAATGGCCCTATTCAGTTTTTTCTTTAATTTTGAAAGTAAATAAGATATTTCTTTCTTTAACCCTTTATTTAAACGTTTGTAAACAAGCTATAAGTTAAATTCATATATAAACATTGTTAATTTTACTTTCAAGGGAAAGCGTTGAAATCGTGTCAATTTTCACCCTCAGAGTGTTTTTTGCAAATCTCCACTTCTTAAGACCACCTGAACTCAAAAAAGTCCAAAAAATAATCATTGGAAAAAAGATTTCCTGTGTGTTGGCGTCTATAAGACACGAAATTTGGCATGATAGGTTGTGTACAAGGAGCATTAAAGCTATTAAATGTTGGTGGTTAAAGGGATTGGAAGAAGGGTTTCTTCCTCCAATAGTGAGACTAGTGATGTTTATCACGTCTGTCTTAATTATTCACAGAGACCGAGATTAAAACAGTACTCTTTATTTCTCCTATTTAACAATGCATTTCGGATTGGTAATTTTCTAATCCCTCTTCGGACTTCGGTGTCTAAGATCGTAGTTTATAGCATAACGAACAAAATGTAAGCTCGTGCTAATATTCTTTTGCTATCCAAAATGACGTATAAATGCACAATTTGTACACATCCTAATGGTGCAGTTTCTACATGTCAGTTTCTTTCATGTATTGACATGTTTTCTTTGTTCAGTTCTGATAGGCAAATGCAACGTTTCTTTCATTTCCCACAATTATTAGCTTCTTAGAAGGATTTTAACTTCAACAATATGGTTTGTAACACGACAAGAACACTACTTATATTCTTCAAAAGAAAAAAAACACTCCGAAAAAATTAACGTACCGAATATGGTACGGGTCAGACAGACCCGAATACATATAAATAAACAATGTATGGCCGAGAGTAAAGCCTTTCAAGACCTGGCTCGTACTTAGTTATAAAAATATTGTTATATTGAGGGTTAAGTACCAATATAAATACCTCGGCCGTAGCAGTGCCAGGAATATAAATATGCATATGTTGGGCTTCGTTCCTCGCCACTTTACCGTGCGCTTCGTTGGCGTTGCCGAAGCCATGGATAATCATTAAAAAAAACCATTAGTGCCTGCAAGGAGGAAACTAGAACTTTTAAAAAGGAAATTATAGATGGAAACGAAACAACTCGCTTAATAAACAACGTTTCTTAAGGCCAACTTAAAAAAGGTTAATTGATCCAACGTGAATTCAAATCCACACTTGGATTTGAATTCTTTATTTCAATATGCAAGTTTTATCCGTTCAATTTAATGTAAATTTTCTTTTCACAGGATCCATTCGTGGACAAATCGAAACATGCAAATCACAAAGATGGGAAGTGGTGCAACTTATAAAGAAGTGCGAATTCCTATCGAATACGGACACTTGGCAGCAAAGGAATATGGATGCGAATCGGGGAAAAAGATGATAGCCCTTCACGGATGGCAAGATAACGCGGGATCATTCGATCCGCTGATCCCTCATCTTTCCACGGATTTGCATATCGTCGCTGTAGATAGAGCAGGACACGGCCTATCGTCTCATAAGCCTTTCGGCCATCCGTATTACTTTTGGGATTATATAAATCAAATCAGAATTGTTGCCGATTTCTATAACTGGAAGGAATTCTCAATGTTAACACACAGTGTGGCATACACTTTTGCTATCCTGTTCGCTAGCGTTTATCCACAATCGGTCAGGAAAGTTATTGGTATAGACGACGTGCTAAGTGGAACGATGTACTCTTCGGAACTGATGCCAAATGTTATGAAAAATAATATAGACAGGTTCATCGAATTACAAGAGAAGGTGAACAACGAACCACCCGCTTATTCGATAGACGACGCCGTTAAGCTTATGATAAATGGTACGTATAACGCTCTTACCGAAGAAGGTGCAAAGGTGTTGATGAAACGTGGAGTTAAACCACTAGAAAACGGAAAAGTGGTTTTCTCGCGCGACATCAGGGTGAAGAATGTGTGGGATAATGGTTTACTGTGTGGCGATATCACGAAAGCAATCATTTCGAATGTAAAGTGTGATGTATTGCTTATCAAAGGTACAGAATCTTCGTACACTAAGGACGAAATCATGAACGAACTTTTGGAAATTTACAAAGCCAAGTGCCCAACATTCGAAATGGTTAAATTAGAGGGAAACCATTACGTGCATTTCTGTAATCCGCAGTTGGTCGCCTCGCTCGTTAACTCCTTTATGCTCGATTTAAATATTAAAGATTCTTTGTAAATACACGAAAAGGAATCTCTCGAAAAGTGTATTTTGAATATTTAATAGCTGTTTTATAACAACTGAAAATCCGAAATGGCGTTCTCAAATTTACACGTTTATCCGGAAATACGAAAAATAACGAAACTTATTCAATTTTTAATTACAGTATTTTAATTTAAAAATAAGTTTCCCGTATCTGGCCTCGATTTTAATCGAACATTGTTCTCGAAATTAATGGACAGACGGATTTGATTATTTGTATATGGCAACGAGACACGTAGGCGATCTGCCGAAGGGGATGACCTCCCCGAATGATTATGTGGGAAATGCTCGTATTTATGTGTTACAAACGTAAAGAAAACCGGAAAATTCCGTGTCCGGTCTGTTGGCGAAGCGCGAACCCACTATCAGTGACTGCCGATGGGCAAGGACGGACTAAGGACGACGATGGAAATTCATAGATCTGCAATTTAAAAATTGCAGGCTCACCAGTGGCCAAACGGTCTTCGTACCATGAACACTGAGTTCGGTCGTGGGTTTGCGCCTTGCTCGGATGGGCTGGCCACGTGGAGTTTTCCGGGTTTTCTCCACGTCTGTAACGTCTAAATAGTGGCCAGTTACCCTTAAACGACCTCCCGGAAGGCACCCCCTAGGCAAATCGCCCAAATGTTGCGTTGCCATAACCAAACAAACATAAAAATTGCAGTAGAATAATTTTTTATACATGTTTAAAACGGTCATTTGGAACAGAGTAACGAGATATTTCGATTTAAAAAAAACGCCGATAATCGTTATAGTACAATTAAATTAACTTAAAAATTCTTAAAAAAATTAAAATTTTTATAATCGCTTTTGATTTCCTTCAACGATGAATCAACGGAAATGATATCCGAGTTATCACCAGACATTTCTCAAGAAGCCATCAAGATCAACGTCGTGTCTTTATCGTAAGTTGGTGGCTTTAACTTGTACGTTACCGCTGTGAGGGAGCCGGGATCGAACCCGGACGGGTCGAAAAATCCCCAGGAAGTTTTCGGGGGTCGGAGTATGTCGGAACCCGTCCCTCACCACCCGGTCGACCCATTGTGGGCCTGGCCGAACCCATAATGGGCCTGTTAAAAGAAACTCTCTTAGCGGAGAATTAAAAAAAATTCGTATCGTTCCGCCTTTATTATTATAAATAAAGTATTATTATTTTCAATTTTAATTATACAAAATTGCTTTTTTCGGTATACAGAAATGTTAATATTATTTAATATATTAATCATAAGTAATTATTTGTTGACATTACTGGGGGGAAGAAATTGTTATATACGAGTTTATCTGACGCGAGTGGGCGCTTCGATCTTTAAATATGGCGGCAGACGTGTGTAAGTTAACGTGTTTTCTATACTCGGTGTGATATTTAAATTTCAATTATTTAATTGTAGTACATCAAGTTCACCTCTTCGATTTTACGTGCATTTATCGAGGAAATTTTCTAAGAGTTCAAATAGAATCAAAATTTGTGCTAACTTCGCATCGTAGTAATTACTACCCCCTTCTCTTTAATAAATTTTACCTACGTTCACCATCGTGGCGTCACTTCCGTAATCTCGACAGCAAGCATCTTTCGAATTTCAATGAAGGCGGCGCTGTTAGTAAATTTGAACAATTCAATCGGTCTAACACACTCTGTTCAAACGTCATAACTTACTAAACGCCTTCTTGTATTCTCGCCATTAATTGACTCGCCGTGTTGCCCTTATTACAACGAGCAGGAGACGACCCTCCATTTCTGGCTGTAATGCCCCATTATGTCAGTGCCCGGTGTGATTTGGGCTTGACTCTGAACATAAATCTGGAACACATTTGTAATCTGCTCCTACGTAACTCACACTGGTTGCTTCCCCTGACCAATTGGTGTAGTCGAGTCGGAGAAAGAGTCGAAACAGTTAATATGGTGATATTAACCAGAAGAGGAAGAAGAAGAAGGTCATAACTTCTGCATTTTTGATTTTCGGAATGGATATTCGCAAGTGGACCTCGAAGAATTTTTTTCGATGTTTAGAATCACAGTTTTCCCGAATTAGGTGTCGACGAAAGAATTGCTTCCGATGTAAAGTTTGCGATTAAGTTCGGCTTACAACCTGTCGATGCAGATTGCGATAAATGCGATGGCCGGCGTAAACTGTTATTTAGAAAAGACACTGATTCTATTTATTTTCGATGTCACAAATGTAAAGCAAGCAGTTCGGCATTTGAAGGAACCTTTAAAGGTAAATTTGGTAAAAATTCGTGGGGTACTATTTTTTCATTCATATGGCATCTCGTTTGCATCGAGTGCCCGTTGAATGCCACGTGTTTGGCCGTAGGAGTGAGTTCTAAAACGGCCGTCGACTGGGCAAATTTTATAAGACACGTCATGATGATTTCCTTGCACAATTTAACGAAAATGAAAATAGGAGGACCCGGTAAGATCGTCGAGATAGACGAAACCATCATAAGTAAAAGGAAATTGAAAGGAACTAGTTGGGTCATAGGTGGAATATGCCGAGAGGACAAATCGTGTTTCCTGTGCAAAGTAAATGATAGGTCTGAAGCAAGCCTTAATTGGGTCGTTAATACATTTGTTAATTCTGGAACCATCATCTACACGGACGAATGGAAGGGTTATGATCATATAGATGATTTAGAAGGACTTGATATTCGTCACGAAACGGTAAAGCGTGCTGAAAATTTTGTTAATCCGGTCACGGGCGTCCATACTCAAAGCATTAAACGATTGTGGGGTTGTTTGAAGAACAAAAAGAACCTTCCAATTCATTATACTGAGGATCTGTGTGATTCGTATTTATACGCCTTTATGTACAAAAAACTTTTGAAATGGGAAAAATTAAAACCAGGAGAACGATTCAAATTGTTTCTCCAGCATTTAAGTAATATTTATCCAGGAGCCAGCCGTGTGCCAATATGGAAAGAACCAGAAACTGTTCCTACAGCCCCGAAAGCAATACCTAAGAAGGAAAATGCAAAGAGGAAAAAAACAGAAACGTGTGGTAAAAGCAAAGGGAAAGAATCAACAAAGCAGCATGTCACTACAGATGTTGGAGAATCAAGTTCTACGTCTAAGAAGCGGAATAAAATTGATTAAAAGTATATTAATCGTGAGTAAAAGTTTTTTTTTTTGTTTTATTTAGAAATAAATTCTTGCTAGCATTGCACTGTTGTGGCGGCAGTCGCAACTGTTCACGCTCCTGACCAACTCCTGGAGAAGAGCCATTGGCAGGCTGCCAAGTGTTTAACATCACTAGTTATTGATACATGTATTCAAGAACTACCATGAATCAATAACTAGTGACGTTATACACTCGGCAGCCTGTCAATGGCTCCCCTCCGGAGGAGTCAGTTGGGAGCATGAACAGTTGCAACCAGAAGTGCTGCCATGATGGTGCACATAGGTAAAATTTAACCTAACAATGTAATGTGCAATGCTCTGGGTAAAGTTGCAGTTCTGAATGATAAGATTGTGGATGTGAATAACACTGTTGGGACCTTAACTGAACCATAGATCATGTCCATAGGAGCAAAAAGTCAAAGGAATTATACCTCTAAATGTGACCTTTTGCAAGATATAGAATCCCAAAATCAGCCTAAGGGCCACTTACAGGCACTGTAAAGTCACTCTGTGTGCTCTGCTAAGCCTGTCGCATGTTTAACGGACAGCCCGGCATGGTTGTCTGACATTCTAACAATATTTATCAGTAAAGAATAAAGATTCGACGTGTGACCCTTTGCAAGATATTTGCATCCAAATGTATAAACCCAATGGCAGCAATTCTGATTTTCATCATGCATGTCTGCCGTAGGGTGAAACTGAACCGTCAGTTCGGTTTCACCTCTCTGGCAGAATGCTAAAGACGATTGCCATCCTCCGCAATGCTGCATGTCTCCAAACTGGTATATATTCTATTGCCGAACTGACCGCAACTTAGAATACGTGGGTGCTATGGGACAATCTTTATACGCCTGCCTCAAAGAATGTCATATTTCCATTGTGAAAGGGCCATTTAACATTGCATTAGCAACCTTTGACTCTGACCAATGTAGATGTACATTTTGATTGGGCATGCCTTCTGTGTAGCACCTCCCACAAAGAATGACTTAAATATCGGTTATAAACTTACAAAGCTGCAAGAAAAAATGCCCCTATAAACTTTTGTGATGTAGATTCCTTTCCCCTACATGGAAGTTCATCTTTTAATTTAATTTTACAACCCTCCCCCTTCTTCTCTTTTCATCACCCTTCTTAACGTATGGATGGCACTCCCCTTGTTTTAACAGTTACATACAAACTGCAAAGGTCAGTTAGCCTGATGATTCCCATTTAACATGGTCAAAAACATATGCTTTCCTGTTTTTTAATTTGCAATCATGTTTTGATTATTGTAAATTAAACAACAATGAAAGAAAGCCTTATATGTAATATAATTATTGTTTTTATGGGGTATTTTTCATTGTTAATCTCAGTGGAGACTTTTTATCCATTGCTCATTGTCTTCTATACTTTGTAAAATAAAGAAATAGCGTACAATAACAAAGGCTTTTGCTACTTTGTATGCTCTTGTAAAGTTTCTGTAGTGTGAACAAAGATTTGTTTAATGTGATGAGCTTGGTAAAATATTTCAGTTATCCTCAAATCAAGAATTTCCCAACAAGGAACCCACAGTGGCAGAAGAACACACTTTTCACTTTGTCAGAAGAGCAATTGCATGAATGGGAAAAGAGTCCCAGGCTTTTTATCTTTTACTTGTTCTATTTTTAATTTTATCTATATACATTTTAAATATATTAAATTTCATGCTTGTTGGAACTATAGATTTATAATTGATTACTTTAGTTTTAGCATTACATATGGAACATAAGATAAGGACACAAAGGCATATACAGGTAACCCCCGTATAACACGGGAGTTACGTTCCAAAAAATTGCCGTGTTATACGAAACAAAGAACTAGTACGAAAAGGAGAGTTAGGTTCCAAAAATTAAAAAACATGCTATTATATTTTCCTAATTAAGATAAGAAAATTTTAATAAAGATATTTAAGTGATACATATTAATATAAATTAAACGATGTTTTCTTCGTCATCATTAAGAACTATTAACCGAGGGCATTTTCTTTTTGGCAAGTTGTCCTTATCCTCTGAGCATTTTTCTGCATTATCTTCAGATCCATGCTTTACCTTTTGCAAAAATATGTTACTTTAGATTGCTTGCTTTTAGTTAAAAGATCTTTATAAATTTCCTTATATGGTGCTAAGCACTTATGAAGAATAAAGCAATGTATGGAATAAGGGAAAAACATCTGGCAACGTCAAAAGCAGAAGCGTCGAGATCTGGCAACGTTGAAACAAGTTTCGAGAAGGACCACGTATGTCGACAGAAGGCGAGAAGAGAAAATTTACATACATAAGTACTAATAGTTCACGAAAATAATAATTTTCGTGAACTATTAGTACTTAAGTATGTAAAAATTTACTACATTTCATGTTATACGAGGGTTTTACCCAATTCTCGAACCGTGTCAGAGTGAATCCGTGCTATAAAAGCACCGTGTTATACGGGGATGTTCCCAATTCTCGAACAGCGTTAGAGTGAATCCGTGCTATAAAAGCACCGTGTTATACGGGGATGTTCCCAATTCTCGAACAGCGTTAGAGTGAATTCGTGCTATAGAAGTGCCGTGTTATACGGGGGTTACCTGTAATTGATATATTTAGAAGTAAATTAATTAAAGACACAGTCTGTCCAAAAAATTTTTCTTGGCAACCACCATTTATTCTTATCATTTTCCAGAATATACCTTTGACAACCGGATCTTTTGCAGAATCTGATCCCAAAGTTATACCACCAACTCCTGATCTTCTCTAAAATCTTTACCATGCAAGAAATAAAAATAAAATTTATTTATTTATTTTATTTAGACATACTGGGAAGAACCCATGATGCGGGGAATACATACAACAAAATCATTACAAATGAATTGTAATATTACAGTAGTTTGCAATGTATAAGTTATTACAGAGAAAAAAATAAAATATACATAAATAAAACAAACAAATTATACAAAACAATACTAAGAAATATTTAAACAAAAAATAAAACTATCCAAACAATAAAAAAAACAACATTATATAAAGAAATTAATTACACCCACCTATAAGACAAAAAAGGATTAAGTAATCACGTCAAACAATGGATAGTCTCCCGAAGATTCTTAGCCACGAACACACCTTTAAAAGAAGAAAGCAAACGCCACCTTTGGGCAAAATCGAATACTCCGATATACAAAACCAAACAAAATGTACACCACTCTCTGTACATAGGATCGCAATAAGGTCCAGAAAATTCTCAAACGGAATAATAGGGATCAAATAAAATTTTGTTTTCAATGAATGCAATATAACTTGGACAACAATTTCAATTGAAAAGTTGATCATCTCGATATTTCTTGTTTACAGAATCCATATTTAATCAGGGTTTATATATACAGTAGACCCCCCATATAACACGGCAAAAAAATTGCAGTTGTGTTCGTATAACACGGTAGAACGTCATCGCCGACTCGTGTCGCAACAGGATTGGTCGAATCTGGACCAATAGCGGATATTGTACAAACCGTCGAGTTTAAACGAGCACCAGACCTACTAAAAAACATTTATTATTCAACGGCCATAAAAATTATATTTATATTAACGATGTCTCCAAAGTTCGGCGAATTTTTCGCAGAAAAATAACTTATGGGGAAACACGTGCCCGCCATTTGACGAGCCGCTCCGTGACGAAAACAAGCTTAAGCGATGGCGTCGTCGAACGGTGCACGCTCGTTAAGTAATCCTACAATTTTTTGTTTATAGCATAGTTTATATGGATTATTCCCAAAAAAATTATACGTGTTTTGGAAATGTTAGTCAAATTAGACTAGAATTGGTTAATTTTATGGAGGAAAACCTTTCAAACAGCCGTAGCCCTAAACTGCACACGTGCCAGGCTGTGATTGGCTCATGTATTTAAGTCACTCGTACAACACGGATTCATATAACGCTGAACATATCTACCGTGTTTTAGGGGGGGGTCTGCTGTATACATTTATTTAAATGGCACAAAACTTAAATTATTTTTGATATTTCGTTTGACTGTATTTAAATCCATTAATAAAAGATTTTGCATTGATTTAAAAATTATTCGTAAATATGTTAAAAATCTCAAAAATTTTGTAGTATTTAAATTAACATTTAGCAAAAAAAAATGAAATAAATTGATATTCGTTTTTAATATATTTTACATTGCAGGAAACGAATGCAAGTTCCGAATCGACATATCGACTTCGCCGAAAATGCCACATCGGTAGCCGTAAATAACATACCAAAACGGAAAAGGAAAGTTTTCCTGTTGCTATCTTCTAAACACTTTAATCTTCTTATTAGGTTGGTTTGTCTCTTATTTGTTGTGTCATATTTTAAATAATTTTACAACAAATGCATTTCGGGCTGATGTAGTGTTTTAGCTCCTCTTCGGTCATATTTAAAAAACATTACAATGAATCATAACATAATATTACAACAGATCATAATACAGGGTGTTTTTTTTTTTAAACTGACAGTACTCAGAGACATCTGTAGAGCAATCTAACAGCCGGACTGTCGACAAATTTGGGAGAGTGACTAAGGACGACACGGGAAAGAGATTCCACAAGAAAAAAAAAGTAGTACCCAAATTCGCCGGTAGGGGTGGATTTGGGCTGTTGTAGCAAAACAGCTAAGTATTTGTTGAAGGTTCGCAGGGGACCGTTGCTGGTAGTTAGCAGCGCCTGGGGAGTGGCACAACAATTGGAAATGACACCTTCGACGGTATGGCAAGTTCTGCGAAAAGTTCTCAAGTTCTTTCCATACAAGATAAGCCACCTGCAAGAATTAAAACCAAACGACCATGCTACACGGTTGACATTTGCTCTGACATTTCTTGCTGTTTCACTGCAACAACTACTTTTTTCTTCGCGGAATGTCTTTCCCATGTCGTCCTTAGTCACTCTCCCAAATTTGGCGACAGTCCAGCCGTTAGATTGCTCTACAGATGTCTCTGAGTACCGTCAGTTTAAAAAAAAAACACCCTATATATTACATAATTTGAGTTGAATGATTACTTACATATGAGAGAATACAAAAAAAAATTGATCTCCGGTATGCAACTTCAAAAAACATTGAGTATAAATAAAGTGGAAAATTATCACAACGTTGTTCGTATTACATAGTACTTATAAAAATGTAGTACCTTAAAAGGAAAATGTATATATTAAAGCCCATGCATCTCTAATAATCTAAGTACGATATTACTTTATTGGTTTACCTTTAAATATGAATAAAATATTTAACCAATTTCTGATTATAAAATGAGCATAACTTGTTTTCCGCCTCCATAAAGGAGCACCAAAGGTATTAACAAATATAATCCAGTTTATTAGTTTTGTTGAAACCGTGTCTTCTATTTCTTGTTTTGTTTGATGTCGCAACTTGGTGAATTTAAAGACACTTGGCAAAATTCGTCGATATTTATTTCGTAAACTTTACAGAAACACGTTTCGGGCTTTCGCCGCTCGTCAGTCTGTTACATAATGAAGACGTGTCGCCTCCGCACAAAGTCTTACACCCAGAATGTTGCACGCAGCCACGCCCGCAATTGTATAAATATAGTAAAAAGTATATTTATACAATTGTAGGTGTGGCTGCTTCGTGTTCTTTTACTCTTTTTTCTAATATGCGGCCTGTTTCTCCAATATAGAATTTTGGTCTAATACAATTACATTCTAATTTATATACTGTACTTTCTTTTACAAGATCATTTCTATGAATAATTCGGACACAGATCATTCATTGTATTCGTTCGGACACTTGGCAAATTTTATCTTTAGTATTTATTTAGTCGATACGTGTTCGTCGTTTTCATACACGTTTCGGGCAGTTCGTGCCCCTCTTCGGCCAACTAAAAATAGAAGTTACAAGTTACAACAACACAAACCATATATATAAAGGTTGTTTTTTTTAAAAAAACATACCTCTAAATTACAGATCACCGAAAGTTAAAACCGTAAAAATCCCCTATCCACATTTGACTACTTGTTATCTAAAAAACATTGGCCATCTAAAAAATTTTTTTATACATTAATCATTACGTTCGAATCGATTTTTATAATAATACCGTAATTTACATACCTAGTTATTTCATACAAACAGATTTCTTTTCAAATTACAGATTTTTGTAAGGTCTAAACTACTAAATCTCATTACACGTTTAACATCTCGTTATCTAAAAAATTTTTTAATATTAATTCTCCCATATAAATCTATTTCGACAACAATACAATAAATTACGTACCTAGTTATTCGTTCTTAATAAAATCGAAGAGACCTCTCCATACAAACATATTCATTTGAATCGTGGATCATTGTAAAGTTTACTCTATTTGAAATTTCGTTATACATTCGACGTCTCTATTGTCTAATTACACTTTTTACGTCAGAATCGAAGAAGTTTCCCACACGAATGGATCTCGATAGCTTCTCACTTTTTTAACACTTAACTGAGTTTACATGTTGTCATTTACATAATTATCTGGTAGTTAGGCCACCTTGTGACAACGTGTTGAAAATATTTTATTTTATAATATACTAAGCCAATTATTATTTATATTAGTACTAAGGTTTTTATTTATACATTTATTACTTTTAATAATCTCGATGCTTTCCTTGAGTTTTCTATGATATGGAGTATTTGTACGTTATCTTTATCGATTTTACAATTATTCAAAATACAATGATCGTAAAAGGCAGAGTTTATTCTATTATATTTCGGGTGTGCCGTGTGTTCTTTTAATCTGATTTTTAACTTCCTTTTAGTTTCTTCAATGTAGTATTTATTATCGCTGCAGGTACAAGGAATTTTATATACCACATTCTTAATTTCGGTTGGTGTTCGTCGTCATTTTTTCTCAGAGTTGAGGTGTTTTAGTCTGGTATACGTTTTTTGGTACGACGGTGCTAACTTAAAGTTTATGTTCTTCATTTCGTTATCGATTCGTTCGTATAACCCTTTGATATGTGGAAAGCCAGTGTACTTTATATTGTTTGTCTGTCTATTTTCGTGTGGTATTTTTAATTATTTTGAGTTCCCATTTTTTAACAGTCGTTGCGGATAACCTGCCAGGAGAAATTTCTTTCTTAATTCGGCTAAATCTGTGGATATGTGTATTTCTCGACTTGTTCCATTTTAAATATATTATATTTAACAAGAAGTGATACATTAGACTGGTATCTTATTATCTGGCCCGAACCTGGCTTTCTAAACGTTCTAAATTCTAAGCTTTGTTTTAGTCTTTTTACCGTAATGTCCAAGTAGTTAATTTCGTTACTGGTTGTATCTTCTATTTCCATTTAACACTTCTTGTAAGTTAATTTCTGTTTCATTGTATATTATTAGAATATCATTTACATATCTTCTATAAAATTTTACACCTTGTATATTGCTAATTTTATTATCGATATCTGTCGTTATTAGTTCGGCCAATTTCGGTCCTATTACCGATCCCGTGCTTATTCCACTCGTCTGCGTATAAAAATCTCCGCCTGCCTCAAAGTAATTACAGTAGAGCATCGATTATCCGACTCGATTGGGGACTGGGGTTGGTCGGATAACCGAAAAGTATGAAAAAATACATTATTAGTATAGTGTATTAGGCCCGGTTTAAATACTAACCTCCCTTTAATGGTCGAGCCAGTACTGCCACCTAAAACATGCAAAAATTTAACAAAAATAATACTAAAGTAGCCAAGACATAACCAAATATTGTAGCGCCACATCACTAGCAGGCATTTGAATTTGCCGACTAGAACGCGGTCGGTTAATCGGGGGTCGGATAACCAATGCTCTACTGTACTTCTGTATGCAAATTCTATTAAATTTATTATTTCATTTTTAACTTTTAAATTTTTTAATTTGTCCTCTATTATGTATCCGTCAATAACGTGGGATTTATCTATAATGTCGAGACTTGCTATCTTAAATAAAATTAGTATCGAAGAAAGGTTTAATTTATTTAGAAGTTAATCTGTATTTTTAATTGCAAGTTTTGATACTGCTTAAGTTGCTGCTTTAGAAATTTTTCCAAGTTATATAGTGCCAAGTACTTAGTCTATTATTGGTCAAACTTTCTCTATCTTATGAGTTTTTATTTGTATATTTAATTTAGGCATACAATCATTTCCTTCATTTAAAATAAACCATTTTTCATTTTTATTAATTTCCCCTAGTTTTTTAAACTTTGTAATCTGTTTTTAAGTTCTAAAAAATTCTAGTTTCAATAATAATAATAATAATAGAGACCGAGATTTGAACCCCAAACGACTCGGCGGTAGCCGAGAATGCTATCGACCTAGCGAAACTTATTAGTACATAAGCCGAGCTCAAATTTTTAAAAGCTTTTTTCTGAAAATTGGCTGGCCATTGCACTTTCTTGTTTTGAGGGTTGAACACCCTAAAGGAGTACTACCTATATACCAAGTCTCGTCCCAAAGTGAATTTCCCAAGTCGGCCCTCCCCTTGTCAGAGATCCATATTATCACTGCAATTATTTAGTGTACCCTCGCTGCCGCACAGAGAATCCCAAACGATAATCCAACCGACTGGTCTAATTGACAATTTTTTCCACAAGCAAAGTATTAAGGATCACGAGTCGATAGATTTTGTCATTACTTCACTGATATTTTGGAACCCCTGTTATATAGTAGATGGTACCAGTCCCCTTCAGACTTAATTCAACACACAATTAGAAGATTTCTTATCAAAAAAAGAGCTTCTTAACTTGAAAATTGTTATGTACCGAAATGAATACCAATAATAAAGTTGCATTCTGATGGTAGCGGTGTGATAAGTCTCTGTTATCTCTACTATTGTATTTGAGAGACTTATCACACTGCTACTGGTAACATTAAAATGACACTTCTACCATCAGAATGCAACTTTATTATTGGTATTCATTTCGGTACATAAGAACCTCATTGGCCATACATAAAAATATATTGGTATCTGTAGTAGAAACAAATTCGCAGAGAAACCGACGATAATTACAATCTATAATGTAAACGTACCTAGAAAATATTAAACACGTGGCCGACGTTATTTTACATTTAGTAAATATAAATTGTAAGAGCACTCACGAAAAAACCTTCGTCTTTGCCTTTTCTGTGTTTTTACAATTTATATTTACTAAAAAGAAATACCCGTTCAAGATTTATTTCCACTTACACTAAACAGTACTATGAGGATTGCATTACAAGCAGGTGTAAAATATCTAAAAAGAAAGACTTGACAATAGCGGTCACAATTACAATTCAACATCATTTCTCTTAAGATCTTGCAGGATTGGTAATTATGCATTTATGTAACCAATTATTAATGTTCTCACGAATTTCATTATAAGCTATACGTAATTATTTAATTCCTTTGAGCACAAATTTTTCTATAAATTATTTCTTCCAGAAAACCAAAGTGAATAGATACGTCAGAAATTAAGGAGAAAACAGCTTTGACGTAAGTTTTAATTACTTCACTTAAAGCATTTCTTTTCTTATACAGGCTCTGTCGTCGACTTTTTGGCATCGTAGATTTAAAAAAGTTGCCAGACCGACGGGAGCCCCGTAGTAACGGCTAATTATATTTACCTCCCACGTCTCCAAAGCCCGGCAGACTATCGAGAGACGTAGAGAAGTTCGAGATCGTTCCCATTTTGCAGAGACGAATAAAGACGGTCGACTATCGACCGTAAATGTACGGCTAGAGGTTGTCGTTAATTTTGGGGGAATATTTTGGAAAAGTTGCATTTCAATTTGGTCATATGGAAAAACAATGATTCTGGGTCCTTGTTGGTAACCGAAAAGTAGAAATTTACTTACCAATCGATCTATGTATTAAATTTTTTTTTAGACGTTAGACTACAAGCGGTAGAACAGGATGCAAAGGATTATTGTGTGTTTAGAAATTTTTTCAAATACGTTGAAAATTTAGTAACCGAATATCATAAATTGTGTTTAAATTACAAGAAAAATTCATATTAATTTACATTTTAAACATCGTTGCTGTGTGAAAAGTAAATAGGCCACGCAGACAAAATTTTCGGATGCCAGATTATCAGATTTTGTCCATTATGCAAGCATACACAAACGTGCTCCCATTTAAGAGTTTAATGTGCTTTACAGATCCATCGAAGCCGAAGTCGTGCATTTGAAGTAAGAACGTTGGATCTCCGAATGGCAATTGGACTTTGCATCAGTTTATTTCACGACATTTGCAAATGATCGGGGATACCGATGTTGTTAGTTGTAATGCCAATATATAATCTAAAAATCATATTTTTTTTCAATTCTTCTAAAAGAAATAACTTTAACAGTATTGTTGTTAGGTTTTAATCGTAAAGCTTTGTAAAATTTTATTAACTAAAAATAATTCAAGCCATAAATTTACATAGTTTGAGACAATGATACGAACAGAATAAAAAATAATTGTGTTTGCAATACCAGGATAACCGAAAGATCTGAAAATAAAGGTGCTAAATTTCCCAACGCAAACGACAATATAAAAGAAGCAAATTTAGACATCTGGAAATTAACATAGAAACTTTAATTGAAAGTAATGTCCGTATTACATCTAATATTCCAAAACAAAAATATTTGCAATGCTAATTTAACGTTAACAAAAAAATATTTCCGCTTCCGGACGTATTGCAAGTAATGTTTCCGGGATATACGAAAAGTGCACGTATCTTCATGTATTCATAATTTGGTGGAAAATTGTAAATGTTTAAATCTTTGGCCCTCAAAAGCATGGCAACGATAAATACTTTACAAATTGATTTTCATAGATGATTTTATGGCTAAAAAAGTGAAAATTAACATTGCCCGAGATGTTAATTGTAACAAACGAGGTCTTTGTAAATCTGATTCCATAGACTAGATTGTAATTATGAAACATATCTTTTATCAAAGTTTCGGAACCATAACAGAGGAACGATTCGGATGTTAGTCAGTTAAGTATTATATCAGTTATACACGGTTATTAGAAAGTGAAAAAAAATTAATCGCTTTGTAATTTTAAGTCTCGTCATATAAAAGTCGTGACATTCAATTAAAAACAAAGTTTTCTTTGCAAGGTAATACTAAAAATTCTGTCTATATAGACCAATTTATACGATATTTCGGAACAAATTTTCCTTCCGAAATGAACGAACCTATATTGCAGGCTATGTGGCGGAAAAAGAATAAATAAAAAAAACATATCGTTTGTCGGAATTGGCTCGAATCAAAAAGCAGTAGTAGTTCAATTTCCTAATGAATTAATTTTTTGATAGAAGAAAATGAACTTTGCCTACCAAATGTGGTGCTATTGCAATTGCTGCTTCACAGTTCACATTGCAAACTATATGATGATAGACATTCAGTATTATTCAACTTAATCTTTTTTTGTAAAATTACTTTGCAAATTTGACTAAAAAACAAACTTTATTTGACATAATTTTACAACCTACTCGTACAATCTTGTTAAAATCTGAGGGTTACCGTATTTTACGAACTATAAGACGCACTTTTTTCTTCGAAAAATTGCCTCCAAAATTCAGGTGCGTCCTATAGTCCGTAAAATACGGTAATTAATGTTACCTATGGTTCCAAGATGGCGGCTTGTCTCCGATTCCAACAAATAGAAGGGAAACAGTGGGGACGCATATGGTAATTTATTAGAATAGGTTAGGTTAGAATATGCGTCCCCACTGTTTCCCTTCTATTTGCTGGAATCAGACGAGCCGCCATCTTGGAACCGTAAGTAATTTCCAATCTCAGATTGGTTAATGTTACCTGTCATTTTAATTTTATAGCTTGAGGATGTTTTGTAAACATGACATGCATTATGTTTTTAAGATAAAATTAATGAAATATTAAAAAACCAAGAAAATTTACATGTATCTTAACCTATGTATACATCTTGTAGTAATTTACAATGAGTTACAATTACCTAATATGTCAATAGTTATTTTTCTAATAAAGTGTTTATTTCAAATGTGGTGTATTACATATTTTCTTTTAACTACAGTACCATATTTACTTGCATATAAGACAAGGTTTTTATACATTTATCACAGGTTCAAATTCCTAGATCGTCCTATATGCACAAGCGAAAGATTCTTTGCATTTTTTACCAGATGCTTACTTGTGTTTTTAAATACAAGAGGGTATTTTATCTGGGTTGTTTAAATCGTTCTTGTATATTGTCGGGCATAAAGATGAATAGCAACAAGAAAAGCAAAGCTTTTGAATTGAATTCCAGATTGGTATTCCAAAATCACACGGGAGCACGATATAAGTTTTAATTCGTTCCCACGTGAAAACTGATGATTATTCGGAAATCGGAATTTGGAGAAACTCGTGTAATCGACAGAGTGGTTTCGATTGTTAAGAGTTGGTAAAAAAAAGCCAGACAATCGGGAACCTCTATGTTAACAAATTATGTTGTCGATTTTACAAGATTTTTACTTAAAGTTTAAAATGCCAGTAATTTTTGCTGAACAATGTGCGCGTTTACGTTCATTTGATATTTTGCTTGCGATTAAATGGGAAAAAAATTAGAATTGTATTAATAAATCTAATTTTCTTTATTTTGATCTTTAAAGTCACACATCCTATATGCGAGTAAATACGGTATATTACAAATACTTAACTTTGTCAATTTTTTTATAGCTTATAAAATAAATAGAACAAATTTTCTGTTAATTGTGCTTGTATCTAGTGAGAAAAAATAAAATTCACCTATTGCCTGACATTAAGTGAAAAGTGCCAATTGGTTTAACTGAAGTGACATTGCTTCATACTATAGACGAGTAGAAAACCTAGAAACAATGTGGTCGGCCTGTTATCTGGGCTCAAATTCGACACTGCCCACAGGTGTTCTGCAGTTTTACAAAATTTAAGATGTTTTCTGATGTCCATTTTTAAAAAAAAAATTGAAATTTATTAGATTGCATCGAGTTTATTATTTATATTATATAAAAGATTATGGTTTTAAATCCCAAATTCTCCTAAGTGGCAATGTGTTAGGGAAAAAAATGGGATCCAACTCTCTGATCGTTACGGGTGCATGTTTGCGGGCTACTTTATATCCGTACATAACTGTACGGCTAGTTAATCGACCATTCTCATTCACAGAGAACTTCTAATCAAAAAGGAACAAAACAGAACAATCTTATTGCAATTATAGCCAACCCATTTCAAATTCCGGTGAAAATACCACAAAGTCTAAAAAAATAAACTAAACTAAGTCTTGTATACTGCGATTTTTATTATTCACACTTTCTAATTCAATATGCCAAACAATAAAAGTACACAACTGCACCTTGATACCAAGAGGCCTTTTTAAAGCCAAGACCAGATATGGAAAGATTAGGGGCAGAAGGTCCCAATTATACAAACTTCCGACGCAAACTGGAATTCACATTATTTCAATTCAAAAATTCCCCCCAAAAGAAGTTAGACTGGCACAACTATTGCTAACGGGAAAAGTATGATGTACGAGGGCAAGACACCACTAATTTGAGGTGGAGAGCTTATATTTTAAACGAAATAAATTAAAAATTGCAGCAAGGCAAGTCGAAGGGATGGGGGAGATAATGGAAGGTTGTTTAGGGTCAGACTTAATGATGATTTTACTCACTAGCATTTACAATTTTTTACAAAACTCGTCCCGACTCTCAAAATTAAGCTTTTTACCATATAATAGTTAAAAATATAGTTTAAAATATAATAGATGGTGCCACCAAATGGGAAAGTTAATCAACCCATTGCTGGATTTTTAAATGAAAAAATTTTGGTGTTTTTATGCAAAGAAAATACTGTCGTGGCTCAAATATACATTGTAAATCTGATATCAGATTAAAGAAAAACATTGGGTTCAGTAAAATTTGATTTCAATTTCGATCTACATGCATTTATAACGAGTTAACCAAAATTTTAAACCCTCTGGTAATTTTATGCAGGCAAGCTCTAGATGAAAATTTAAGATTGTATTTGTCCATAACTTTAACTTAACAAATAATTCTTTTTAATTGACACTTCAAGCAATTTCAACACCTCATTTTCAAATTTGGTAAATTTATGAGAAATGCTGCCTTAAAAATGTTAATTACTTGATTTTATAGTGTAAATGTTGGAAATTACGTAACAACAAAATCTTTTTTAGAATAGTTAAAATTTAGAAAAAGGATTCTCGCTATCCATAAGTATAAGAATTTGTTTTGATATGCAAAACTGCTTAATAATAATGTCATCAGAATATTCTAAACACAATTCCAGTTGAGCTAAAGCTGCTAAACTTGGATACAGACGTTACAGAAGGCCGAGGAATGCTTTATTTTTCGAAGTAGAATAAGTTCTCGATATCATTTGGTCATATTAGAGGACCAGAAGGTTTGTAGATAGATTTGTGTTCAAAATGCAATGTTTAGAAGAGTTTACTAACCAATTCCTCAACTTATTCATATAACAAATCAGGAAAGTTTGTTTTTTATTACGTTTGTGTTCTGTTTGTATATTGTTTATAACATGAGGGGGGCATTGATTCTTAAGTGCTTAACAAAATGTTAGACTTCTGGAAGACCGATCATTCCAGATTTATAAAGATTACATTAGTCTTAACTCTTATTAAATGTAAAAAATTGCAACAAACATTAAACATTAATTATATCAGGTTTTTGAGTCAAGTCAAACAATATGCCGAATTTTCTGGCTGTTTTCAGGCTATGTTAATAATTACCTATTAAAAAATCGGTAGCTAATTATTAACGTACCTTGAAAATAGCCTAATAATTCGGCAGATCATTTGGTTTTAATTCAATTTGTTTTAAAATGAGAAGATTCTTAGGAATGAAAATGTCTAAATTTTAGGGAATTTCATACTAAATCAACAGTCATGGGAAGAATTATTTTAGAGTTCTGTTATGTTTTGAGATACAGTCGAGTGACTACTAGTATATACTGAGCTAGCAGCTGTCTGATTATTGGATTTTGTATTACATACCATAAAGTAAAATTACACAGATCAGATTAGCATATTTATCATGATTGTGACTGTTTTTGCCAATTGCATGTGCAATAAACCAGTCTGTTGCATACATCAACAAGGGATAACATGAAAATTTCACGTGCACCACTCTGAAGAGTGTTAGATTGGCAAATGACAGACTATAGAGACTATCGTAATCTCTAAAGAGGAGGCCTTAAGGGAAAAAAAACTGAAACAAGAAAATGCTTTATAACACATTTATTTATTTCTTTCTATATTTTAATAAATGTTGCATTCCTAAATGTGCATTTAAGCATTGATTCATACATTTGCATCTAAATGACTAACAGTATCAGCAAAATAAGAAGTGCTAGTCAAATATACAAAGCAAAGAAACAAATAAAATTACATTGGCTAAACAACCAGCTAAACATCATTATCGTTAAACATTTCAAATTAAGGCAAACATTTCATTGTAATTTTATCGTTAAAATAAGATGCCATTAGAATATACATCAAACATTCAACCATTTATAACAAATTAACTTCAAAGTGGACCCTCTTTACCGTAACTGTTTGATAATGCATTATTTCTAAGCATTACAGAATGCGAGCAACAGGGGGTATTGCATTGCTATCATTCTGTTACACATGCATATTTTTATATATATATATATATTTTTTATAATTGAACATGTCGACGTTACTGTACATGAAATTGTGAAAAGAATTCCTCGATAGGTTATATCGATTTTTTCGCATTGTTTATCGTAACAGTCCACAAAATAATGGAATGTATTGGAAGCTTAAACTATACGATAAAACACTCGAAGCCAACATATTCTACTTAAATCAAAACATGCCGTAGTGACATGCTTGCATGAATAATCAATGCATTGCACGCATATTAATGAGTGACTGCTATGTTAGCATCTCGTTTCGTATAGTCCACTTCTTCCAATATATCTAACCCATTTTATGACATCGTGATCGCTGTAGTTCAATTTTGGTTCGAAAACTTTCAAATATCTTACTTTTAATCCAGAAGGGGCAAAAGGAACCTGAAAATTTAAGTTTAAAAATGCATGAATATGATTATTCTTATGAATATCTCTTCACATAAAATCATACCTCAAAATTCATAGAAATTGGTGGCCTATTCCATTTCTTCTTTGTATCTGTCTGCAGCAATTCTATTTCAGCACTTAACTGTGTTTCTTTCATTCCAGCCATTCTTTTAATTCTAAATTTAAATTTAAAACATTAAAAACAGAAAAAACAGAAACTCTTGAAAACAAAGCTTAACTTACTTCCATACTATGGCATTCTCGCTGGCTTTATACTTAGCTTTACCTTTCATGCAGATCAACTGTACACCACTTGTGTTTAATGGAGTAGGAATACGAACCTGAACACAATTACATTAAAAACGTTAAAAATATTCAGACAAAAAAAAAAGACTATATTAAAAATAAATTTACTTCAATCTTTTGCCCAATGAGAGATGGTTTGAAGTTAGATTTTAAAACAACTTTGACTTCCATTTTTGTCCTTCCAACCTCACGAACCAGAGGAATGATGCGAAAAGGAAAGCTGATATCCTTTGTTATGCGATATCTAAGAAAATTATATTTTAATTTTACAAGTAAACGTTCAATTATTGTTGTCTAAATGCAATTTTCTAACCTCATGAGTTCAAATTCTCCGTCTGGTGGAATAAAACTTATGCTATGCTCACTTTCAAATTTGCTCAACTTAACACATTGATGGAACTGACAATCGTCGATAGCTATTGAAGTCTTTCCGGTACTACAAAAATGCAATTTTTTTTATAAAAATAGAAACATTTAAAGATGTTTTTAGCAAACAAATTACCATTAATAAAATAATAAAATTTTCAAACTTGAATTAAGAAGGGTCTAAATTCTAACACCCAACTACATACTTAAAACCGCTTTGCTTCTTTGGATTATTTCTGAAGCAAAGAAGTTAAACATGTTAATTGGCATTTAGTATCCAGCCTCTCTAACACAAGTTGGAGAATTTCTGTTTCACCGAAACTAAAGTGTCGACAAAACACAGATAATTACCTTCTGGTCGGATCGTCAATAGTGCTTGTTTTTCCTTTACTATCCATAGTTATTTTGTCATTTATACCAAACTTGCATTCGGGCATTCCAGATAAATATGATTTCATCACTACTTTCCCGGCAACATGAGCACTGAGGACTTGACCTATCAAGTGTAAAATTATATAGAACTAGTCATAAGAACTTATTTAAATGAAATTGAAAATTACCTTGAGGAGACATCAAAAGATTAACGTATTCCAGAACATCGAGGAATAACTCATTTCTTCTATATTTTATTCCTTCCCTACGCCATCCAATATGACCAGTAACTTGGCATGTAATTTGGCTTTGCTCCTCTTTAGTTTGAGATTTGACACCTTGTTGAGTAATGAATGTTTTCAATATACCAGTGTCAGTATTTTGAGGATAACCAAAATCTAATATTTCTGAAATTTCAATAATAATCCTCATTTGTCACATATTTTGATACTCATTACAGATTTACAAAACTTTTTAAAAGTTACTTACCATCCAATAATTCATAAATCAAAACAAAGTTATTTTTAACATTTTCTTCACTTATTTTTCCAAAATATGACTGCATAACTTCAACCATTTTTAAAAGAAATTCGAATACCATGGAGGCATTTACGTTTTGCTTAGTGACAGCCGCCAACCAAATATTTCCCCGCTTTATGTGGAAAAAACTGGTGCGAGCAATATTTGTTACAGGGCTGCGCACTTGCTGTCTCGCATGAATGACGTTAACTCTAAAAGCATCCACGGCATTACGACTACAGGGAAGAAATTAATGTAAAACTTTCGGAGTTTAATGACGAACGCACATTTAAGTATCACTTACCCTATATCATCTCTGTAAACTCGAGAGATAAGGACTTCTCCTTTATGGTTGTAAATAAATAATCCACCTATCATTGTCAAACGATCTGCAGAAAAGGAAAAAAAATTATTGACAACTTTTCTTTAATATCATTGTAACTTTTGAAATAACATCCAAATTAAGTTATTCAGAGACTTGATCAAATGATTTAATGAATATAATGTATAAAGCTAAGTATTTAATTAATGATTGCAAAGAATCATTATCGAGAATTTTAAATTTTCTAAAGCCATAATAACTAGACACAGTAGCATTCAATTATACTATATGAAATTATATTACAGTAGAGCATCGATTATCCGACTTAATTGGGAACTGGGGTTGGTCGGATAACTGAAAACTCTGATAACTGAAAAGTATGAAAAAATACATTATTAGTATAGTATATTAGGCCTAGTTTAAATACTAGCCTCCCTTTCATGGTCGAGCCATGCTGCCAGCTAAAACATGCAAAAATTTAACAAAAATAATATTAAAGTAGCCAAGACATAACCAAATATTGTAGCGCCACATCACTAGCGAACATTTGAATTTGCCGACTAGAACGCGGTCGGTAACCAATAAGTCGGTTAATCGGGGGTCGGATAATCGATGCTCTACCGTATATATCTTTTCTTAGAACTAACTTTAAATTCAAGAATAATTTCCATAATCACCCAACACTTAAAAATATACATTACAGTATTGAAAGAATTGCCAATGTCAAATTCAAGCCACAATTTTAAACTTTATGAAACAGAATATTATATTAAAATTTAACTTCGGTGTTTTTTGAAACCCAATAAATATAGAGTACTGAATCTACCAATGTAATTTTAATTAAAAACTTTAAATCTATTTACAAATATAAGCTCTCCAGTTTATATATAAAAGTATTCTTTTTCAACACAAAAAATGTTTTTATATAAAAACATTCAAATAAAAAGTTTTGGCATATTTCATCAAACACACACTTAAGATAGTGACACACTAGATATCCCTTGAACAGAAAAATGCACTTTATGACAGAAAAAACAAATTATGATAAAAACAGTTTGACACTGCTCAACTTCTGTTTCTGCATGTGACACAAGCCAAATCAGTGACCAATTGTGAACGTCGCCAGAAATGTTATTATTCAAATAATATAGTAGAAAAGAAGCCAATGTTTCTAGATGGCATTGTGTATTTTGTCCGGTGATCTAACATATTTCTGTTCATAAAAAGGAAACGACAACTGCTGCAACTGAGTAGAAAATGTCTAATGTATTCCTTTACATCAAACTATCTTTAAAGTGAGCTGCTCATGTAGTTATACGCTTCTGCCAGTATCCGTACCACTTGTCAAAGTAGTCCCCGAAGCCATGTCTTTAGGTGCTTTTGTAACTGTCTTCCACTTATGCTGCTGTGAAACTGTCACTCTACAATTTCTCTTTCATCTTAGAAAACAAAAGTCTGCAAGAACAAGATTCAGGCAATAAGCTGGGAAAATTTATGGTGAATATCTGACCAAGAATAGCAAAACTTCTACCGATTGTTCCTGTCAAACATATCTGCAAGTTAGTTTTTTCAGGATGTCAACATGTTACTGATTATTATTATTACGTTACTCTTACTTGAAACAATCAAAAATTACTTCCACTGTATAATTGATGAACTTTGGCAAGAAAATATTAATTTTTGACTTTTTATAGAAGTTGCCCAAGATTATTCAATGAAAGGAGGTTCAGCCACCACAATATTAGAAAACACCAATTTAAAATTAGATAATATTGTTTGTATTGTTGATTTATGCTTCCACTTGAAACTATGTTTACAAAGATATGGCAATGCTTAATAAGTAGAAGAAAGTTACCCTCAAAAGATACATATTTTTATTTGTTTAACTTTGTTGAACTAGTGCAGTTAACAAAATTAGTTTTTGATCAAAAAATTTTTTCATTCAATTTCCTCAAACATGTCTATCATCTTTGAGATAAAAAACTCCCAGTCAAACTTTCCTTTTAGGCTTTCCAGACCACTCAGATTAACAGTGATAGAAAACACCACTTGGATTCTAACATTACAGATTATACACTACATATGTTACTCCATACTTCTACTAATGCTCAACTCTCTGCACGACAAATTATGCAATCGATCCCACTTCCTTTCCTTCCAACTACAAAAATGACCACCCACTCTGTACATATTCCAAGAACTTCTTGTTAGTGTCCCTATTTACTTTAGTCTCCTCCAAGCCTTCTCAAATCTTACATATTTTCTAGAAAGAAAATTGTATCATCAGTCTCCCTTTTTAATCAAGCTTTACTCATTTCCGTGAAAACACCAGGATTTAACTCATTTCTTTTTGCATCCTGATTGCCAAGAAAGAAAATAGTTTATGCATGCTTGAGGAGGAAGAAAAAAAAATCAATTCCATCTTATCTATTTTGTCACGTTTTTTTTATACAACTAATTTTACCAAATAATTGAGATTCTGGTGCAATTCAACTATTAAAACTAACTGAAAATTAAGGTCATCAAATTTTCTGAATAAATTTTTAAAGCAATTATTGTTCAAAGCAATTATTGTGAACTTTGAACATGTTACTTCTGAACAAGCTTAACTTTTCTAGTGTAAATGTAGAGTATGGTGTTCCAGGCCCAAATTTTACATTTAGATCAGGGGTGTCAAACCTTTTTGTTTCTCTGGGCCACATTGGAAGAAGTTATGGAGTTTTGGGCCACAAGTATATTATATATATTTGTGGCCCATGATTTGTATATTTAAGTATATTTACATACGTATAAATACGTATGTATATGTTTGGACAAAGTGATTAATCAGGCATTATGAATGACAACCAAAAAGGGCGCGCAGTGTGATAAATATTGATTAATTTATCAAATTGACTGGTCATTATGAATATTGCTACCACCTAGTCGGGCAAAGTGATAATACGTCGAGGAGTGATCATCCGACATACGCTAGCCAATCGGCACTCAGTTGCGTGTGTGTATCGTGTTTAGAATCAAATTTTAAATTTGATTAAAAAACTCCACTTATTTCATTTAGAAATATTTTTTTTTGTGAATTATTTCAAAGTACTATTAACTGATATTCTAAATACCGAACCTGTTACCGGTGTAATTTGCGTGAAAAAATCTTCTTTCCACAAACGTTTTGAGCTTTCCAAACAGCTCTTCTTCAGGTAGAGAAAAAAAGGTTCCGATGAAATACTTCGAAAAAAGACGAAAAAAGAACATAGACATTTAAATAAAAACGGAATCTAAAAATAGAATGCAGATGTTTAAACAAAAATTACGGAACTCGCATATCAAACGAACATTAAGGTGGACATGCGCATTCGTGCGCCGATGTTGCTATTTATAGATCGTGGTTTATGAGGGCCTGCCACGCTATAGAAAGATTAATCTCATCCTTCCGATTTATACATGTGGTCCGATGGTTAGCCTTACAGATGGATATAGCTTCCCGCCATTTTAGTTGGTCCAGGTGGGGCGTAGTGTCGATGATGTCAGCTTTGTCGAACTCCGGTTCTATATCCGGATCAGATGCAAAGGTGGTTAGGGCCGTGGTGTACCGCCCGTGCCGAAGGTCTGCCTGATGTTCTTGCACTCTGGTATTTAAAGATCGCTTGGTTGAGCCGATATATACAAGGCTCTCGTTACATCTGTTATCTTTCAGCGGGATAGAGTACACGCCATGAAGCCTGCCACGGACTGGACTGCCTTTTTCATTTCTGAGGATGTCGTAGATTGTCGGGCCTCTTCTATAGGCTATTTGTAGTTGTTGTTTTCCAGCGATCTCAGCATATATCGCTTTAACATATGGGTTAAAGGTGACTGGGAGGCGTGTACGTTCATCCTGGTCAGTGTTGGTCCTCGTACGCGTAGTGGGTGCGTATTGTGAGCGTTGAAGTCGCTCAATTAGACGGTGTGTCAGACCATGGTAACCGTGCTTGGCTGCTATCCTCTTGATATAATTCAATTCAGTGTTGAGGGCTTGCGTGGTGGACGAGTGGGAAAAGGCCCTTTTAATCAAAGTATTAAATGCTGCAGCCTTGTAGGTGAATGGGTCAGATGAACCTACCGGTATGTATATAGGGTCGGCATAAGGTTTACGGTATACCGACGTGACGATGGCGGATCCTTCTACTTTAATGTTTATATCCAAAAAATGGACCTCAGTATTGCTAGATTGTTCCATTTCCAGCGTTAGGCCGTAGGGATTATCATTAACGGTTTGTAAATACCAGAGTGCAAGAACATCAGGCGGACCTTCGGCACGGGCGGTACACCACGGCCCTAACCACCTTTGCATCTGATCCGGATATAGAACCGGAGTTCGACAAAGCTGACATCATCGACACTACGCCCCACCTGGACCAACTAAAATGGCGGGAAGCTATATCCATCTGTAAGGCTAACCATCGGACCACATGTATAAATCGGAAGGATGAGATTAATCTTTCTATAGCGTGGCAGGCTCTCATAAACAACGATCCATGTCCACCTTAATGTTCGTTTGATATGCGAGTTCCGTAATTTTTGTTTAAACATCTGCATTCTATTTTTAGATTCCGTTTTTATTTAAATGTCTACGTTCTTTTTTCGTCTTTTTTTGAAGTATTTCGTCGGAACCTTTTTTCTCTACCTGAAGAAGAGCTGTTTGGAAAGCTCGAAAACGTTTGTGGAAAGAAGATTTTTTCACGCAAATTACACCGGTAACAGGTTCGGTATTTAGTATTTCATCCCCGGTGTCGGAGTGAAGAGTAATTTTACTTAACTGATATTCTTCCAGTAAGTTAGAAGTAACTTCCATTTTTGACTCTCACTTTTTCTATCATTAACAAATATGCTGATTTTGTAAAAATTTAATTGTTTTCACCTTTTTTCTGCTATTAACTCATTTAATCTGTTGTTTGTGTCTCTTAATGATTCCTCTATGATCGTTACTTTTGTCAAAGAAAAAAGATTAACTACTGGTCACAAATTTAAAATTCGGTACTAAATGCAATATGCATGCGCAACTAAGATGTAAGTTCTGATTAACTAACTAAAAAAAGAGTAGCCGAATCTTGCAATGCTGGAAGGAATACTAAATAAAGTGGAGTTGGGACTCAACGGATCATAGACCCAAATGTGGGGAAAGAAGAGAAAGGACAAAAGATAAAGGAAGGTTGGAAAATTAAGGGTCAATATTTGCATAACAGCAGGTCTATTTAACCTTTCTCACTACTACTTATCTTTCGGCCTATCTCTCCTTAACTCGAATTTGGGTCGATAATCCTTTGAGTCACAACTCCAGCTTTATTTAGTATTCCTTCATTCACACATTTCCAAGTATTTGAAAATATTTCCTTTCCACTCAAAAAGAAAATATGTATAAAGGTTTAAGGCTTTGTGAAACTTCTTTTTTTGAGTTTATGCCATTGAAATAAATAAATAAATTGGGTTATATTGGAACTTGCCTTGGGCTGCATGTGGCCTGTGAGCTGGACACCCCTGATTTAGATGGTTTGCACAGTTCAAGAGTGGCCTCAAATCTGTTCACACGGAATCAATCAGGAATGCCAGCTAACCAGAACGCCATCAGCTGTTGAATGTGTAAACAGCATTGTCGTGACTAATAGGAAACTGTTCCACAATTTTGTCTAACATTCCTGTCCCATAAAATATGCTAAGAGGGACTGAAGCTGAAGAAGTGTGAAGCTAAAAAGAAAGCTACAATATATTTACATATATAGCCTATACAAAGTAGAAATGTATCATCATTTTTCCTGTCTTACCATATGTTAGTATTATCTTGTGTATTTGGCATAATTTAAGAAGTTAATTTTCAGTCTGGGGACACTTTACAATTAATGCATACGGAAAAAATTTTTATCACTTCTTGCTTTACATCATTTCAGCTTACAAAAGGTTTCACAGAAACACTACTTTCACACAGCAAGGGAAAACTGTATTCCTTTTAACAAACATAGCTTATATATTAGAATTTACAGAAAAGTTTAAGGCTCAATCACACATTTTAACAAAAGGAAGCAAACATAATATGGAAAAATGCAAAAAAACTGTTTGCCATGTTTACAATAAAGATGAATGAGTAAGAACACTGGGAATATAATATAATAATACAAGAGTATTGGATGCAGTGAAGGGCAAAACATTATAGCAACTGGTACCAAATAGAAGTAAATGGTGGATTTGATTGTCTACCAATATTCAGATTGAAGACAGAAGAGAATGAGAATAAATTTTCATAAAGATGTTTCTACATAATATACACAGATATATCAAATGTAAGTAGATTAAAAAGTAGATTATTAAATAAAACAACTTTTTATGTGTGTGTGCAGAAATTATGACTAAGGCTTCACCAATTTATCATTATAGTATTTTATTTGGATGTATTTAATAAGTAACTTGAATTCTTTTTAAGCAAGTAAAGTGACTGATAACATTTTAATTCAAACCTGAAAATATTTTTTAAAAAAATCAGTTCACTGAGCCTTGAAAATGATTGATCTATTTTTACTTATAGAAGATTTTTGGTTTAAAACTACTATTTCCTATTAATTTATGCATGTAATCACAAAATCAATTCACTAGTTCAGGGATGGCAAACCTATGGCACGCATGCCCAAAGTGGCACTTAAGAGAAATCATCTGGCACGTAATGTATCATACGATTTCTGTCCTTTTCAATCGTCCTTTCTGTTTATCGCTCGATCATCTTTTTTTCAATCAGATTTTTTATTTATTCGAATTAAAGCGTATCCGTTTAATTTCTTTAAATATCATTATTCGAAGTCTAAGACACTGGCACACATTAACATCTTTAAAGCTAAGTATGCTTACAATATGGCACACAAACTCAAAAAGATTTGCCATCCCTGCACTAGTTAGTACCTAAGTTTAATTATAATTCAAATGTCATTACAAGTGACAAATGAAGTATTTAAACAAAATGCAATGATTGAATTTACTTCAATTTGAAAATTTAATTTCTAGTCATTTTCAGAATCAAGATAGTTCAAAACTTGTCAACTGTTCCTGGAAAGAGAATTATGAAGGGATAGGAAAACTTGATATAATATATTAAAATGAGTTGTTATATTCATTAATTTAAGTAAATTTTACTGTAAGCATTACATAGCAAAACAGAAGGTACAACTGACTAAATAAACTATTTAGAAATTTTCCAGAATTCCTATAACAATTTACAAGAATTAAAGTTTAATAGTGCAGTAAGAATGCATAATTGATATAATACAACTGCACAATTCAAAAATTCAGAAATTAAACAAAAAGTAATGAAAGACACTGTTCTGGTAGTTAGGTCAGTCACTAGAACAACTATAATGACATTAACTATTATTATAAGTACTTTTAAGTAAATTTAAGACTTGTTAAATGCTAATAGTTTATTTGAATGTTACATTAAACTTTCGTACAAAGGTCTTGAGATAATTATTTACAAACTTTTTTTTTGACAAGTTTAAAGCGGCTCCACACAGTTGATATTCACCGAAAGCTGAACAAACGTTTGGCCAATATCAAATAGTGTGGATGATTTACTCATCACTTCACTCAATAGTCTGTATTAGCCATTTCCAACTACTTGTCGGTATACTGTGCCAAATCAAAAGAAATTGATCTTGGACAGAGATTCAAATTCCCACAATAAACCAATGCTTGGCAAATAATCTTGCATGTTTACACGTGTGCTCTCCACATGACAAATACTTTGGCAAAAGGGAATTATTCAATATTCAGCAAATACCATATGTGTGGAAGTGCTTACACTGTATACCATCAGATTATTAAAATACATGACTACCAATTTTATATAATTTGAGACAAAATATTTCATGAACTTTTAACTAATTATAATCAGATTATATGAATTAAACAGTAATATTAATTGAAAATTTCTTCCAAGGCAATTACTTGGCTAAATTGTCTTGCTTATCAATAGAATACTATACTCACAGAAACCAATACATGTACAGAATGAACAACACTAGCTTCTTGGGATTGATTGCTTTAGTAGACATACCTCTTAAAAATCACTGTCCATATAAAGATGACAAAATTTTAAAAAATGCATTAATAATAGTCTAATCCATAAAAAATTAACATCTAATTCAATAATAATGATCTAAGCTGTACATACTAAATTATTAAGTAAATTTTTTCTTATGATGAACTTTTCACGAGTTTGTATTGATTTTGACAATGCTCCAAATATTGTTATGCAATATGGAACGTTTATATTTTCTTACAGCTTAATTTAGGCATATTTCTTATCAGATAGAATGGAAACGGTTTTCATTTTAAATAAGATTTTGGAAACAAAATGAATACACATGTGCCCTATTATTGTATTAACTTGATAAATCTCCTCAGATTAATCATTTGTCAATTAGCATGATATTCTTAACTCAAATTAATTATAGTTTAATGTTTTATCATCATATTTGTTCTCAATTAAGGAATAATGAGAAATGTAATTAATTACTGAAGTTTTAAAAAATTTATTCATATTACCAGTGGCGTAGCTACGGTTCTCCAGGCCCGGTGCGGAACCAGATTTGTGGGCCCCCGAAAAATTTTTCGGGTCTTTTTTCTTGTGATTTTGGGGCCCCCGTGGGCCTATCGCTTTCCAGGGGCTCGGTGCGGATTGCACCTACCGCACCCCACTAGCTACGCCACTGCATATTACTGAATTGGTATTTGTTTTTTTACAAAACTGAATGATGTGGCATTAAAATTTCATTCTTTTTTAACAATTTACAGTCAAATACAACTATGTGATAGAATGCCAATTTTTGCATCATTCAGGATCTGTTTTTAACAGTAAGTGCTTTAATTTGTTGGATCTAATTTGGTTACTTTTATAATTCCACACAATGTAATCAAACTTTAAAATCAAATATTCACAATGACAAAATTACAGAACTTAACTGGACCTTTGCTATTTCAACTGAATGGATCAATTTATCAAAAAATTCTTTATTTTGTTAGAGTTCTTTTCAATGGTATTAGACTAATTACTAACTTTCTCATTAATTTTAAGCTCAATCAGGATGTTATGAATTAACAGTGCTTAGTTTCCATGTTTTATATTAAAATATAGACAAGTTATCTTTGTTACAGAACTTTTCAAGTTAACAAGAGATCACTTTTACATATGTAAAGAGTAGATATCTCAAGAACTATAAAAGTATCTCTCAATTCAAATATTTGCAGTTAGAAGGAAATTCAATACAATTCAGAGCTATATATCCCCATGAATTTGTTTTTTATACATGTATCTGATATCAGCAACTCCTACACTTCGCACATTACGTCTACATAAATATTTTACTTTTACGATTTCCTCATTAAAAATCTTTACCTAAAATAACATTAGTTAATATATCAATCATTAATCAGTGCATCTAGTGACCAGACTTCTTAAAAATTCCATTGTCAAATTGCCAACTTTTGAAATGAAATTTAGTTCAGAATTTTATTTAATAGTTTTTTCCCCATATGTTAATTTAACAATCTGAACACATTTAACTATAATTATCATCAATTTTGGTTACAGAATTTACAAAAAACTAAAAGCAATAATGTTAGATAATTGACGTTCCGTAAGAAACTCAGTTATCAACTATTGTGTTATTAAACCACAGCTGCAATATTTCAATACTGTAATTTAAGAAGGGCAATCCCATTTATGGCTTAATAATTGATTAAATTAAGCAAAACTTAATTTAATTGAAAAATTATTTGTCAGTTTAACTAGCAACTAAGCAAATAATTCATCTATTTGAAATTAAAAATACTTGCATAAATTATTCACTTAGAACAGACTAAGATAACTGTCACAAATTCCAATATCAATGAAAAAAGACGCTAGAAGTTCAGTGTCTAAATATTTTATGCAATAAATAATAAATGTCCTAACACAAATGTTACAAATTCAACGAGAAATTGTCTCAAAAATTGTTTTTATATTATTAAATATTTATACAAACTTTTATCATATCATTTGCCATTTTTATTCATGATGATTTGATGTTTTTTTCTGTTTTTCCTGTATACCAAGAGTGATAATTATAATGAATTTTCTTAATTCTATTAAGTTTCCTGTAGGAGAACATTAATTTTCTCAAGTATTTTAATGAAAATAGGGTATACCAAAAACAGTTGTCTTTTCCAGTAAGAATACTTCATTAATCAAATTTTTTTTTGGCTGATCGAGCAGCCATCTCCAAAATCAAACTTATGTGAAAATAGATTTATGCAATTTTAAAATCTTATTATCACTTAATTTTTTGAAGCTATTCTAAGTGAAATTAAAAGAAGACAAAGAAAGCAGCAAGAATAGTTTGATTAGCAGTATACAATAATATTAAGTCAAAAACATTTTAATTTAGTATACAATAATACAAAGATGATAAGCAGCTTGAATTGATTTGTTTGTTTATGGCAACACGACACATGGGCAATCTGCCAAGGGGGATGATTCCCATGAGGTCTTTTATGGGAAACTGGCATCTATTTAGGGGTTACTAACACAAAAAAACCCAGAAAACTCCATTCGGCCAGCCTGTTGGAGAGGCACAAACCCACGACCAATTACCAATTCTTGGCGGTTTTATGCACTCTGCCACCAGTGGGGTGGTGTCAGTAAGCACCTATTAATTTAACACTCAAGTTGTAGACAGGCAAGCAGTGTCATTACAACTGGACACAACACAAATTCATCACAGCGAGTCTGTACCATAACACAAACTAGTCAGACAATTTATTTCATAAGCGAAATAAAAACTACAAAAGTTCCCAAACAAGAAAATTTCCGAAATATTTCTGACAAATCAAAACCATTCAAATTTCATGTAATTCAATAAGAGTTCCTCAGCAACGCATCATAGCTTCACAGATACCCAAGCAAGGGGACTGTCCATAAACGATGTCCACGCCAGAAAGGAGGGAGGGGTCGAACTTCAACGGACGTCTGTTTTATTTCATTAAATTTTATACAGTTTATGCATTTTATTATTCATAAAACAATAAAGGTTTCAAGGCAGACAGAGTTTTGCCAAATGTCTAAAGAGAGGAGGAGTAAAATTTTCAAGATAAACACAGACATAATTTATGGACGGTCCCAAATTTGAATTACAGGATCCCTTTGTACGGTACATACTCGACCGTAGACATTTTTCTCCGGAGGAACAGTTTCTTATAAAAGATGGCTTTGGAAACACCCGTCGACGAGGGTCCCAAGCATTTACCCTTACGATAATGCACCACCAAAGAATCCGCAAGCTCATAAGACAGTAAGTTTCTCCAAAGCAATTTTATGCTCCCTTACAACAATCAAAAGGAGAAAAAAAAGCAATCAAATACCAACAAATCTTAACCACAGCCAAGATTCGGCAGGCATTACCTTTAGTTAAACAGTGACGTAAGAGCACGTAGGCAAATTAACTAAAGGTAACCCCCACCGGCAACTCTTATAAAATTAACGAATTGCATTAAATATACACAACGCCCATACAAAATTTACACATAAAAGGCCGATAAATCAAGAAAGGATGATAAATACGGCTTAAAATACACGATAATCGTTTAACTTTTTGAAAAAAAATCGGTAAAATGAACATAACGTCACCGCGTACCAAACAACAGGTTACGTTAAGCCTACCTTTTGAATCCAGACGATGCAACTATAACTTAATTATTTGATAAATCAGGCAATTATCTTTCGGTGGGGCATATCTTGACGGTTTCGGATCTCCTTCGCGATCATTAAATTTGTTATAATCAAACGAAATAAATGATTTTAGGATTTTTTAAGGATTCGGTAGGCGTATCCGAGACATATCGCTCGGGATAGTCTCGAGCCGGATACGGCAGATTTATTTAATTAAACTTGCGAAGAAGGAAAGAATCGATTATTTCTGATTTTTTTATTACGTTGTTTTTAAAATGTTTTTAAAGTATAACGTCTTTACCGGTGATTATCGTTAATTTTAATTTTTAAGAGAGATATAAATCTGGTCACGTGGTTTGTCGATTTTTTTTCGTGATTATTTACGTAAAAATTTATTTTGATTTTTTTTTTTTTGTTGTTGTTGTTGTTGTTCTTGAAATTGTTTAAATTTTATTTTATTTTAATTTGTTTTAATCAGGTTAGAAATAATACGGCGTAAAATTGAAAATTATTTGATTTAAATAATTCGCTGTTGTATTCTCGAATTCGAATGGCGGAGAATCCGTTCGTTAACTGAATATTTATTAATAAAAAATTAATGAAGAAATAATTAGAAATAAGGTTGAAAAATTAGTTCATTTAAAAATTTTTACATCTCAAATTTGCTGTTTTTATAGCAGCGATTAATTTGACGGTCGGATAATCGACAGATGGTCGAATGGCGGAGGCGGAACGGCTAAATGTCTGAGCGGTCAAAGTGCCCTGGAAGACCCGGGTTCGAATTCGGACAGGTCGATAAATCCCAAGGAATTTTTACGGGGGTGGTCCGTCCGGATATGTCGGGCTTCGTCTCTCACCACTCGGCCGCCCATTGTGGGCCTGGCCGAACCCATAATGGGCTTGCTAAAAGAACCCTCTTCGTGCCCACAGGGCACAAAGACTTACAAAAAAAATTGCAGAGGCGGTTAAGGCGTCGACCTACCGCTCTGGGCAATCAAATCAGTGCGAAACAATCCTAAACATTTTTATAGGCGGTATGTAGAACCCCTTCATCGCTTGGCGGTTTCAACATGGGCTGTAATAGATATGATTTCTTTAAAACTCTTCCCTCCTTGTAGACGCCTGTTTAATGAATTCAATTGTGGGTTTGGCAGACGACATGGGGTAGCCGGGCATTGAGGGACGGACCCGAATTATATCCAAACAGAACGAAGGGATCCTAGATCGGGTTTTCCGATCTTCGGTCCCCCGATCGGTAAGTGCCATCTTAACCGCTCGGCATTCGGCAGTTAATGGTTTTTTTTTCAAACTCTACGCTCTGTGAGCACTAAGAAGGCTTCTTTTAGCAAGTCCATTATTGGTTCAGCCAAGTTCACAATGAAGCGGCCGCGTGGTTTTAGGGTAGTCCATCCGGATATATCGGGCCGGACCACCTCCGAAATATTCCTGGAGATTTTTTGACCCGTCCGGATTTGATTTCGGGTCCTCCAGAGCGATAGGCTGCCACCTTATCCTCTCGGCCATCCGGCCGTGGGATTAAGGGGTCAGCCTACCGCTCTGGAAGTGTAAGCTGCCGACATATGGGGGCAATTAGTTAATTGCACGCCAGGTTAATTGGGTGGTGGCGGCAGAGGCAAAGATGACAAGTGTCTTACAATAACCGTTTATTTTAACATCAAAACAAACTTACAAAGTAGGCCCACAATACAAGATGCGATCTAGATCGCCTGCGGCAGAAAGCGCTCCGGATGACGGCGATCGGAGAATGCTGTCGGAGTCGTCGGTAAAGCCCCGGGGCAGTCGGGTAGGAGAGTCCGATGGGGTCGGTGACGGACGTCGGCGAAGGAGTCGGTGGCTGGTTGGAGTACCGTCGTCCACTTCCTGGCAGAAAGCTCCGTCGTTCCCCCTCTGACCTTGATTCGGGGGTTTTTATATGATTTTCCCTCCTATCTTCCCCTCTTGATTGGTCTTGAGTCCCTTTTTCCTTTTTTCGATTGGTCAGTCTACTGTTTCTAAGCAAGACGAAAACCAAATTCGGCCGGGGACGGCGCCCGAGCGTTGACAGTTACTCACATAATTTACACAGTTTGCCCCCCTCTCGCGGACATCGGGCTGAACCGATCCGCCAAACGTTCTGTTGCTGCCCCCCCTTCGCGACGATCCCGGGCTCATATGGTCTAGCAGGTGTCCGTGACCATCTGTCTCTCTTCTTTCTCCCCTTTTTTTGTTAATTGTTTATATCTCGACTCTTGTATACGAGCACCGCGACATTCCCTTCGTCGTTTATTACCGCGTTGTGTTTGTTTTAGAAGAAATGCTTTACAGATGTCCGGTTTATAGCCCGATGCGCGTTCTTGCTCCGATTGACTTTCCGAAATTTCCCGAGGTAGCGATCTTGAAAACAACCGAATTCTCGGCGCCATTTTAGGATCCTCACAGGAAGTCCTGGGATTCGAATCCGGGCCGGTAGTTTTTCGGGGTGTTCAACCGGATATGTCGATGCTCGGCCATCACCGCGTCTATCATTACATCAGTAAATAATTATTTCTTATAATATTACATTTTGAATTTAAATGCTAAAAGTCTGTAAAGAATTTTAAAATAATATACAATATAATTATATTTTAACATAAATTATACATATACTCTCGCTTCTTTGCCACGCGATTTAATTTAGTACTCCAAGCTGGCAACACGTAAGATTGGACCAATTGCTGTCTAGTTTTATTATTCTCTAAATCGGCCATTTTCTCGTGTAGGTGCCAGTGAGTTGTTAATTATCTAAAATGGTTGTTGTAAGTATTATTATTTTTGTTATTTTTATTTTTATAAAGTGACCAAATGCTATTTCTAACGTATGTATTATAAATGAGTTATTGAAGTAAGCGATTAATGATAATTTCTAACACCGCATTGGAATGTTACCACGTGGATAGGGTTAGCGGAGCGGAGAAAGTTTTCCAATAAAATAATAAGTAATAAGAAAGATCCCGTTATGTAAATTTGTGAATAAACTTAATTTTTTGGATGATTTTAATCGAATAAATTAATAAATAACAATTATAAATTCCTTTCAGGTGATTTGTATATGTACACATGGAACTATGAAGGGCCTAAATGTACAAAAGCAGCTCTGAATGAGGCGTAGGGGTAAGATATGAACTCTAAATGAGGGGTTCCCACCTCCTGCACAAGCAAAACAAAACCATAACTGTATATGAGACCCTTTAAGGTCCCAACAGTGTCATTCACATATGAAATTGTACCCTTATTCGAGCTGTAGACAGGATTTTTTTTTTTTTACTTTTATGGACTTGGTCTACAGAACCGATAAGGGCCCGACTGCCTTGTTCGGAACTGCGTTTATACACAATTATGCCGTTGTTTAGGCTCTGTTCTTTTTTTATTTGTAATTAATTTTAGCTTGTTCTGTATATCTTACTTTCACAAGAACTGAACCACACACGTTAGCGATTATCCTGATATTAATGAAATGATTACGTTTGAATTGGTATTGCGATTATTTATTTATTTGATTATTTTTGTTTTAATGTGTAGGCTGATTAAGTTGCATCGTTTATATCTTGATCAGTTGATATAAATGAATGGAGCTTTGTATCGTGTGCAGATTTTGTAAATCTTGTTCTCTATATCTCCGCACTTGCACGGGGTATGCGTCATCCTTTCCGAATCTTTAGGCCAAATGGCCGGACTCTTGTCGTCATTTCTTTCTTTTCTTTCTGCTCTGATAATTCAAGATTTTCTCTTGAATGGACAGAAAGAGAATTCAAATTTTTCATTGAATTCTCTTTCTGTCCATTCTTTTATCATAGTTGTCACTTTTTCTGTATGTTGCAATTGTATGATTGAAAAAATTTTAAGGTTCTGTCTTATTTTGCTGTTTGGTAACTTGCATTTGAGTTTATTGCTAGCTGTTTAATGGAAGAATCTCATTTTTGATGGTTTGTTTGCATGGCATCTACTTTTGTAAAGTGGATAGTTTTCAAGATTTTGAAATTTCAAAATACATAATAAGCTTAACATCAATAACAGTTCATGATGACGGAATAGTTTTTTCTGATTTAATTGCAATTTAATGGACAAAATTTATGGTTCCTATGTCATATGTGAAAATATAGACTTAATGAAAATTTTACTTGTTTTAAATTAATTACAGTACTTTCGTTTTTATTCTGTTGTTTTTCCCCCATCTTATCTTTTTAGCTCATATATTTTTATTGTTATTCTTGGGGTGGAAATCTTTAGTCTCAATCAGGCTTTTCCTAATGTAACTAAAATAAATAAATAAATTAACACCCTATTTATTTTAAAATGCTTTTTGTGCGTAATTAAATTTACAGGATTTTCTTACAAATTCAAGAATTGCTGCTCATAAAATGTATTTTCCAAAAAATGTTTGTTTACTTATTTCAATTTAGATCATATACTTGTTTATTATGGTCTTGGAACTACAGTGAGTACATAAGCAATAATACATATGGTAAACTTTTTGTTGAAATTAAACTTCTTGTACTTATGTAATTTTGATTACACAAATGTACCTACACAGTAAAAATGGGTGAACTAACTAATTTGCCATTTTTTAAAGCATATCCAGAAAACTTACTTTATTATGTAATGGGCTTTCGGCTTTAATTGACACCTTCGCCCAAATTAGTCCTCAGTTTTACCATAAAGTAAATTTGCGTATTTTACAACGTGGAAGCTTTATAAGAAATGTAAATATTCTCAATTTTTCTTCGAGATAATTCAATATTTGTTGTTCAAGTTAGAGATGACAGGTGTTGAATGTTGTCTATAATAAATATCCAAAGATTGATATGTATCAATATTCTACAATTACTATTCATTATTCTATGTGTATATTATGAATTGTGATTTTCTATTATGCTCGTATATTGTTCAAACACGAATATTATGGCTAACAAAAGACCGAAACACCGTGTCACTTGTATGTCAATTGATTTCGGGAGACACGTCGCTGTTTTATCATCGTCGGTATACAAAAAACTTCCATTTACTAATACCCTGATTTTAATGCCATTGTGATTAATATATGTTTAATCTTAAGACAGTGTATCATATGACAAATTAATAATAATGACATGCAAAACCTATGTTAATAAATGAATGATAAAGCCAGTTTCTGAAAATTAATTAGCTGTATTGTAGCCTAATAAAGAATCTGGTTTTGATGTTTGTTCGTTAACAATAATTAATTAATAAAATGGCCAACATGGCGATTTTAAAAAAATTCACAACAATGTCTTCATACTTTGACCTTGCTAACATCTCAGGAATATAAGTTCTATAGTGGCAGTGTATATGGAGAAAATCCATTTGCATGGATTTGTTGGCAAATTATGAGGGTAGTATTATTTAGAATGTTGATATCTGATTGTACTATTATTTGCTCTTTATGTATTGAGTAATTTTTATGTAAGAACCACAATTCTTTTTTACTCTTTTCATTCGTAGGCACAAAGGGATGGGTTATAAATTCTCTCCGTATTCTGTAAGAAAAGTTTGGATCCATCAAACTTTTAACAGAATTTGATGAACTAGCATTAGTTGATACAATCGAAAAGCAGAAGCAACTGAAGGAAAATAGCAGATTGGATCAAAAGTAACTTTTGACAAACTCATTACTTCTGGACAATGTAAAATTTAAAGTGAGGGTTACTTTGATCATAGAGAAAATAAATAATTGTGGTGTTAAATCTGACATTAGCTGGTGAAATTTTCTCCCATTTGCATCGCAAGTGCGCATGCATTTGAACTGCCTTGTAAGGGTACACCATAGAAAAATTTGGTTCTTCATAAATATGACCTTGTGGTGTTTTATAACTCTGCCATTGGTACCAGCATTGTAATTACCTATGGATGTGGTTATGGTCCAAATTTATAACGCAGGCCTAAGAAAGCCTTTTTTTTTTCTTCAAGCCCATTGTAGGTTTGGCCAGCTGGTGAGAGATGGAGGCTAATATATAAGGGACAGACCATCCATTCTTGGGGTTTCTTGACCACCTAGATTCAATCCCAAGTGCCCCAGAGTGGTAGGTCTTAACTGCTTCTGCCATTTGGATGGCACTATTGTTCTTGTAAAAATTGTAAATGTTTATCATTTCTAGATAACAAATAAAGATTAAAAATCTGATCTTTCAACAAATAATTAGACAGTTTGATAAATCTTTATCTATTACAATTAATAAGACTGTTAATCAATTTTCAGGATTGTTTATTAAAAAATAAGTCAACAGGCTATTCATTACTGTAACTTTACTTTTAGGAACATCTTACCAAAAGGAAAGCCGTAAAACCCGGCCAGAAAGGCAAGGGTAAGAAGAAGAAAACCCAATTGAAATTCACCATAGATTGCAGTCATCCCGTTGAAGATGGTATTATGAATGCGGGTGACTTCGTAAGTTTTATGATTTCCTCTGTTGTAGTTTAGAAATCAGATCCGTTACTGATTTTTGGCATCCTCGGTTCCATAGTGTTGTCAAATTATTATTTTGCTGGGCCAACAGAAGTCACATAATAATAATAATGCAACAGCACATTCCAGATTTCTAATTAATAATTTTTAACGATACAATTGCCATGATTATTATTAAAAAATTTACGTTAGGCTTAACATCGACAAAAATTCAATGCGAAGCGACATGCAACAGGGAAAAATTTTAACATGGGATAGGTTAATATATTTTTTTGTACATAATCGGTTATCCGAACAACCCCAGTCCCCAATAGATTCGGATAAACAACGCTCTACTGTATCAGCATTATTTTCTTCTATTAAATACAGTGGAACCTCGCATAACGAGTGTTTCACATAACAAGCAAATCAATTTTTAAAAAAAGCCTTGCTTAACGAGCGAAGTTTCGCATAATGAGTGATGAGGAGAGGGGAAGTCCCGGATTGTGTGCATGCTCCATCATGCTATTATCTGTGATTTTTTTTTTTTTTTTCCTGCAAATCAAATTTGCATTCCAGGTTGGTTCATTCTGCACTAGAAGAAAAGATGATGGTGATTCATGCTCCTTAACAATGTATATTGTATAATTTGCTTTGAATAAATGTTATACATAAAATGCCATATTTACTTGCGTCTATGACGATCTCGCATATAGGACGAGGTGTGACTTTAGAGATCAAAATAAAGAAAATTAAATTTATTAATACGATTCTAATTTTATTTAGTTTAATCACAAGTAAATTATCATCAAATGCACACATTAATTAAGGCAAACAACCCTGTTTTCTTGACGCTATCACCTTTTGTCTACTCGGACTCGTCCTCCGAAGCTTCGTTACAATTTTTTTTTTCACTCTTACTCCACAAAGAATCATCCTCTGATCCATCGAGTGAATTTAAAATGCAGTGTTTCCTGAATGACTGCTATCAGCTTTTGAAGATTGCTATTCCACCCACCTGATACCCATGTAACAAAACCAAAAGATTATAATGCACATGACAGGAAAAAGTTTATTTTTAATGATTCAGAATGTACAAATATTCATTAAAAGTACCAATTTAACAAATATGAAATAACTGCATTTATAATCATTCCTAAGTGACCAGCTATTTTTGTATCATCTCTTCAAAAACAACATTCACCTTGACCTTGATAGCACTCTGCTATAATAGCAGTATGAACTATACATGGTTCACAAAAATTATTGCAAAAATACAAAGTATCCTTCACTCGCGTGTATAGGACAACCTAGGTTTTTGAAGCAGTGAAAAATGAATAAAAACCTCGTCTTGTACGCAAGTAAATGCAGTATTTGAGTACTTTTTCAGCATGGAATGCATTATCTTATTTTACATTAATTTCTATGGGAAAAATTGTTTTGCATTACTAGTAAGGTTCTGGAACAAATTATGCTCGGTTAAGCGAGGTTCCACTGTATTAAGTTCTTAATTACAAATTAACAAAAAAGACATAATTGTTCTATCAATCTCTCCTACATCACACTAAAATGAATCAACCCAACGGATAACTCTAATTGCACTGATTGTATGTACAAGTAACAAACTATCATCATGGGATGTAAAATACTTGAAAGATTGCTTTCTGATCATGAAATAATATGATGGTTAATAGTTTTGTATATAGTGACACAATCTGCATATGTTTACAACATGACAAATAACACAAAACAATAGAGAGATTTATTGGGATGAAAATAGAGAAAAATTTACAATAAAAAACAGGAAGTAAATTGAAACACGTGTAACATAAACACTATAGTATATATATTCATTTCAAATCACTATATTTTAGTGATTTCTCTTCTGTATAACATCTTAAAAATTGATAAATACTTTTTTAAAAAAACATGGCAATGAGTTGCAAGACTTTCCCAACTGTTACGAGATTTTATTTTAAAGACTTTTATACAGTTAATCATAATAAATTAGATTGTGTGTGGCACCGTGTGTCACAAAATGTTTATATTTTTAATTGTTATAAAATGGCAAAAAGCTTAATTCTGATGGTAGGGGGCTAATAATGAGAATAATCATTATTAAATCCAGCCCCTCTCAAGATAGGACACATGACTCCCTTCTTTCTCACCATCCCCTGGACCTTTAACCACCAACAAACACACGTACCTCATACATATGTATCCATGGAATTATTATTTTTATTCTTTATTATTATTATTATTTTTTTTTACTTTTTGGGCTGAAATTTGAAAAAATTGTAGATCTATAAATTCCCATTGTCATCTGTCTGTCTTTCCTTAATCTCAGGAACAGAGTTAGATAGTTGAAAGACTAGATCAGATGTGAAAACCTTAGGGGCCAGAGGCCCCAATTAACTATATACAAACTTTCGACGAAAATCTCAAGTCATGTTGTTAAATTCAAAACTTCCCCCGAAAGGTGTTAGATAGATAGCCAGCACGACGACTCTATTGTTAAAGGAAAATATGATTTACAGGGGCAAGTCACTAGTAATTTGAGGTGGAGAGCATATATATTAAATTAAAAATATGATTGAAAATTGCAGCTTGGAATTGCAATGATGTCACAATAAATAATTGTTCATTTGGATTCAGGAGGTCTCAAAACATGGAGATTTACAAAAGAAAACTCAGAGGGTCAAATTGACACGATTTCAATACTTTCCCTTGTTATGTATCATAACAGCCAGGAAAGTAAGACATAATTTGGGTTACTACATAGTAAAACCATGATGCTTACGAGTATTTATGTAGCGAACATAGCCGTTCAGTAGTATCTGAATGCCTTGTCAATTAAACACTGGTAAAAAAAACTTGGGTTGATTCAATGGTTTATCTAAAATACAAGTTTTTTACCAGTGTTTAATTGACAAGGCATTCAGATACTACTGAACGGCTATGTTCGCTACATAAATACTCGTAAGCATCCTAAGTATCATTGAATGGTCTTTGGAAGCTATTAGAAGATTGGCTATTTATTTATGTATTTTAAGCACAAATTTTACTTGCTGTTAAATTTATTAATTTATAATTATTTTTGTTTAGGAAAAGTTTTTACAAGAAAGAATAAAAGTGAACGGCAAGACAAACAATTTAGGAAATGCCGTATCGATCGAAAGGAACAAATCTAAGGTTATAGTCACGGCCGATATTCCAGTCTCTAAAAGGTTTTTATCATATAATAATAATAGTAATAATCCTAAAATGAATTTAAAAGTGTATTAAGATTTTTTTTTCCTTCCTGTTTTTATTTAGATATTTGAAATATTTGACTAAAAAATATTTGAAGAAAAACAATTTGAGAGATTGGCTACGTGTGGTCGCAAGCACAAAAGATACTTATGAATTACGATACTTCCAGATCAATAACGAAGATGAAGAGGAGGAGGAAGATAATGACTAATTCATATACAATGTATATATATTGCATTGTTGATAAAATAAAATTAAAATAATTGATATCTTGGTTTTTCTTCTGTTTCATTGGTCAGAATACTTTAATTTCATGTTATATAATTTTAATGTATTTATACTGTGTGAAAGCAATCCGTTGCTTTATAATCAAAATCTGAATTGTTATATGGGTATACCTTACACAATTAATTTACTTTTGAATACTTCAATTATATGAGGCACAATCAACTGAAGCCTGTCTGGGTCCATTTATTAATATTACTTATACAATGAAATTACAAAGTAAACAGAAACAGCAATTTTTAACACCACCTTGGTCCTTTGGCCATCATTAACATCAACTTTATGTAGTAAAGGACCCTAAATCTGAACTGTTTGGAAAATTTATCAGAAATAATCAAAGTGCTACTGAAATTCTAGACATTAATGTAATTGTATTACTTTATATCAAGATTTTGCACTGTTGACAGTGAAGTCTCTGCTAATGGTGCAAAATACAGTTGAACACCATTCCACTAATCAGTCATGTATTACTTTGTTTTTATGAAAAAATAGAAATATTGAACAGAGAAATATCTTAGGTGGATAAACAGCATGTGTTTAACTACCAAATAAATATTAGTACTAAGTATTGTGCGCCCACCAGTGGCAGAGTGGATAAAAGCAGAACAGTGGTGGTAGGTCGTGGGTTCATACCTGGTATACCTCACCTTACGTCGGTAATTGGTTTCAGGAGAGGCGACGTAAGTCAAATTTACTTGTGTAGTTACGACGTAAGTCGAACTATGGTGGAAAATGCCAATAATGAGAACTTAAAGACCGCTAAATAAGACGACAACACAAACAGATGTTTTCATGTTTCGTTCTCTAGGATTTATGATGATTATATTAAAATCATATTAAAATATGTACGTTTACAGAAAATGTTATGTGCTTTTAATGCTTTTCTAGTGATATTACGACTTCAATATTTGTGGCAGACGGATGTAAAGTCGAATAAAATGGCTTAAACTTGATTTTTATTTTTCCGTATACTTTTTTGACAAACGACGTAACTTGAGGTATACCTGTAATTGTTTGTGGTAATCAATAAAATCATTGTAAGGGTGGTGAAAATAAATTTTTTTCTCTAAGAATTGTTTCAGTAGAGTAAACAAGAACATATTAGAATTTTGGAATTGATTTGAAATTTTAACAAGTAACTTTTATTCATGTAAACACACTCAAAGTTGATTGATTAAGCAAGAAGTGCTTAAGTATAGACAACTCTACATGCTAAACAAGTTGAATTCAAATATGTGAAATGTAAATATTTTTAACATGAGTAGCGGTGATTTAACATTTTGTTCTCCCTAGAGTACAACTTTCTTGCCACCATTTTTGGTAAAAAAAATATGTGGTCCATTAATTATACACAGTTATCAAACCACTTTTGACCCCCCTTCCATCATATGCAATGACATACTTTGGCAAACCACTCCTCTTAACGTGTGCATTAGTTTATGAACCTTGACATTGAAGAAATTATTTTAAATATTTTATTCGCATGACTAGTAAACAAGCTTAAAAGAACAAACTCTTGACCCCTCGTAAACTGAATGCGTAATTAATGGGTAGCCCAAACCAACGTTCTAAAAATACAAAAAACAATTTTAATTTGGAAAATTATAATGCATTTTGACACTTTATTTACAGTTATAATACATTTTAAAATGAAGTTTTAGAATCGATCTATTTTGATATAAAATAAATATTTGATATCTCATCATTGATCGTTTCTGAAAAAAAAATCAACAATTTAGATCAGTTTTCTTATAAGTAATCACAATGAAAATACTCACTTATTATTCGATAAGGGCATCATTGCATTCTGTTGAGTAGCGCTATTTAAATTTTCATCTATCCGAATAGATACAATGTGATGGCCCGGTACCATCGCTAGACCCAGAACTCTCGGTTCCTCGACTATCCCGTCATCTAAATAAAATTGTACTTTGTTAGTCTGTAGCTATATATTTTAAATTATTAATTATAATATTACGTAATGCAAATAAATAATATAATCGTAAATAGCATTATTCCCTAACCAATTTCCATGAAAATTGCTAGGCAGATTATATTCTGGATCTCTATCTGGAACATAATTTGGAAGTTGGGGGTTGGAGATAAGTTACAAGACTAACGTTAACCCAATAGGCAAATTTTGGACTTTTTCAATAGTATGCATTTTATTATTTTATCTAATATATAAATTATTAATTGTAAATGAATTAATGTTAATCGAGAATGTCGATTACCTTCAGGTTTTAAATATTCCGAACAAGAACCCAAAATGACGTTTCTGTCACGGTCGGTACATAAAAATATGCCGATTAAAATTCTTCCGTCCGTCATTTCTATTTTCATATTTTTATTGAGCCAACTTTCGAGATGTTGACGAAGAGAACTTTTTGTCTGTTCTAATGTCTGAAAAGATAAAAATAATCTTATTTAGTTAATGAATAATGTAAAATTGGTATATTTATAAAGATATTATAATTATTACATACAATGTTAATATTTTAAAATAAAAGAAAATGGCAGAGTCATTTTTCAGTAAACAACATTTTAAACACAAGCATAGGACTATAATGATGACCTTTGTAAAGAACCTCTTGTACAGTAGATTCTCCTATATCTGAACTAATGTGGACTGGAGTAATCCGGATAAGGGGTGTGGTAATTCTTAAATAAGACTAATATACAGGGTGTATCAGAACGACGTTTTAAAAATTTGGGGGATTGTAGAGGATGAAATTTTGATATAAGGAACCCATAGCTGGAAATGTGATATAAAGTTTCTACAGCACTTTGCGGTCGGTATGCAGAATGAAACAACAGAATACAGTATTTATGACAAGTTTTATTGACAAAACAGTAGAGTACAATCAAACTGTACATCGAATCAGTGGCTGCACTACTTTAGAGTAAATGTTCAATGTGACGACCACCAACTTCGTTACATCGTGTGCAACGACGAACCATGTTTTGTCCGACTCTCCGTAAGATGCCACTCTCCCCTCTGATGGTATTAAATGTTGTAAAGATGCGCTCCGTAAGCTCGTGAACTGTTCCTACAGGTGTTGCGTACACAATGGACTTTACACAACCCCAGAGGAAGAAGTCAAGAACAATAACATGACGTCAATGGATGGAAGGGTAGCTACCAAAGTGAAGGGCGGTCAAGCACTTCCTACCGCAGTAGAAACTTTATATCGCATTTCCGGCTATGGGTTCCTTATATCAAAACGTTCAAAATTTCATCCTCTACAATTCCCCAAATTTTTAAAATGTCATTCTGATACACCCTGTATATACGCCTACTGTTGAATAAAACATGTTTACTTTGAAATCGATGCTTATTTTTGACAATTACAATTAATTTTGAAAGTGTGTTAAAGTTCTCAAACATTTTCAGTTGTCTTAAATGACCTTCTTCAAGGTTAATAATCGAAATCAACTTATTCCAGAAGACATTCCAGCTTTTGTTGTTCTTTGTAAATTGAAATTTGTGTTAAAGTTGTTTGTTTTATTTTTCTCAATTTGCCGACGAGCTGCGACATCAAGCCAATGCCTTATCACGTCAGCAATGGTTGATGCATTATGCTCTTCTACAAACTTCAAAACAACCTTAAAATGTAAATAAAATAAGCAATTATTTATTGCGACATTGTCACAATGCCAGGCTGCAATTTTCAATCAAATTTTTAATGTACAGTAGAACCTCGATTATCCGGATTGTTCAAAATAAACAAAAATTTTACAAATTTGCTGATTTGCTACACTTTTAACGACGTGACGGTCGGTTATTATGTACTCATTTTTAAATTACTTTATGCTAAATTGTTAAATATTATATTGTGTTTAATATAACATATTACATTAAATAGTTTATAAAGAAATAATTGAATTATTTTTAATTGGCATACATTAGTTTAACCTTTTGTTGCCTTTTGATTCGACATTACTCTCAAAACCGGAAGTTCCGCCAGTATTGAAACCTATGACAAATAGAAATTTCTTATAAAAGGTAATTTTTGAAATTTTTAATTACATCGATGTAAACTTAGACATAATAATGTAAATAAAGTTGATTTAAACATGTAGTTTGCATTTTTATACATGTGATAATAAATTTATTATGATAATAATAGACTACGCAGATAACGACACTCGGTTATAACGTCAAAAAATTGCCGGTCCCATGGATGACATTATAAACGAGTTAGACTGTATTTTTCGATTATCCGGACTACCTTCATCCCCAATTAGTCCGGATAATCGAGGTTCTACTGTATTTAATTTAAAATATGTGCTCTCCCTTTCAAATTAGTGGCTTGCCCCTGTATATCACGCTTTTCCTTTAACAGTACAATTGTGCTGGTCATCTATCTAACATCTTATGGGGAAAAATTTTTGAATTAAAATAATATGACTTCCAGTTTACGTCGGAAGTTCTTATATAGTTAATTGGGGCCTCCTGCCCCTAAGGTTTCCATATCTAGTCTCATCTTTCATCTAACTAACTCTGTTCTCAAGATTTAAGGAAAGACATAGATAGATAGATGATGGGAAATTTGTCTACAATTTTTTCAAATTGTAGCCCTAGCCCAAACAAATGTACACACTGCAATACGAAAGGAAGATTCAGAATAGTGTACAATATTTTTAGAAATTTTTGGTTGTCTTTGATCAGTCCAGATGTGGGTGAGTCTACTATACTTTTAAAAAATATGCACCAGATTTTCTAAGTAGTGTTAGGGCCTATACAATGATAGGAGGAAATTTACAATTACCCCAGCAACTCTATACGTAAATACCTTTTAGATTTTTTCACAATCAAGACCTCAATCTTATAGAAAATTTATTGCACAAAAACAAAAAATACAATATTTAAATAGATAATAATCAGGAATTGAATCAATTATAATCCAAATTTTGAAAACAGCTCCAATGCCAATGTATCCAGCAAGAGACATTAATGCTGACATTTTTGGTCATATTCAATGACACTTATTGAACCATAACGTACGAAAGGAATTAAATATCAAATAGGATATTAAAAATTATACAGTAGATCCCCCCTATAACACTGTAGATACGTTCCGTGTTATATGAATCCGTGTTGTACGAGTCACTTAAATACATGAACCAATCACAGCCCGGCACGTGTGCAGTTTAGGGGCTACGGCTGTTTGAAAGGTTTTCTTCCATAAAATTAATCGATTCTAGACTAATTTGACTCCACATTTCGAAATCACGTATAATTTTTTTGGGAATGATCCATATAAACTATGCTATAAACAAAAAATTGTAGGATTACTTACCGAGTGCGCACCGTTCGACGACGCCATTGCTTAAGCTTATTTTTGGTTGCGGAGCGGCTCATCGAATGGCAGGCGCGTGTTTCTTGATCGGCGAATTTTTCGCAGAAAAATAACTTAACTTTGGAGACATCATTAATAAAAATATAATTTTTATGGCCGTTGAATAATAAATATTTTTTAGTAAGTCCAGTGCTCGTTTAAACTCTACGGTTTGTACAATGTCCACTATTGGTCCAGATTCGACCAATCCTGTCGCGACACAAGTCGGTGATGATGTATTACCGTGTTATACGAGTCTCTTTTAGCATGTTATACGAACACAATCACAATTTTTTCGCCGTGTTATAAGAATCCGTGTTATATGAACCCGTGTTATAGGGGAGGGTCTACTGTACTATATATTGAATGAGTGTACAAAATAAAAGTGTGTAACAAAAACTGGAAACAGTTCAAATAATAAGGAATAACCTTTTCTTCTTTTCTGACAGAAATTTTAATAAACAGATAAACATTTTTGACCTAATTAGTAATCCAACATCAGGTCCACATAATATCATAATATAAATTTCTTATGTTCTATTTGGAATGCCATACTTCTTGCAGAAATATTTCATATTCTAATTCTTGAAACCAATAATAGTTTATTTTCAGAATCACTTTCATTGTTTTATGCAACACTGCAGAATGATTAAAGAAATTAGAAAAAAGATGATTTGAAACTAAAGTTGGGAGGCAAAGAATGTTTTGAAAGAAAAAATTTTATAGGACGACACATTTTGGAAAAAATAGTTGAAAGAAGTATAAAGACAAGTAACAAGGGATGTTTTGTACTGAAGGATTTCACTACAGTACTACAGCCATATTTTTGATTGTAAACTCATATTTGAAAGAACTTTTCCATGATTTATACAACATTTTGAAGCAAAATGAAAGCAGAAATAAAAGAAGAAACCATCTACGAATCCAAAGGAACCAACATCTCAATTTTGAAAATTTTGGCCAGGAGACATTTCGAAAATAAGTACTTCAAATTCTTTATACCAAAATGACTTAACATAATTAATAAATCTGAAAATTACTATAGGGTAGGGGTCTCCAACCTTTTTCTGAATAGTCCACGTGAGCTGTAATAGACAAAAATGAGGCCAGATACAAAAAGATATGGTCAAGGATTAAGAATTTTTTGATTTCTGAATAACAATGAGCATAAATTCAATGTCCATAAAACATATCAGTGCAAAGAATCTACGTAGACTGTAGATTAGAAATCCCTGCTGTAGAGAATACAATTTTTTAAAACAAACTTCTGATTTTGAATCTTGTTTAAATCCTATTTTGATTTTTTGCTATTTTAGTTTTGTATAAAATCGTCTCTCTCATCTTATTTTGTGAAAAAAACTACTGTATATTCAACTTCTCTCTTTTTATGCCAGAAAGAATTGACTTTACTTTTGCATGTAACGGAATACAGTAATGGAACTAAACTACAAAATGACCATATCTGACATGTTCCTGCTAACTTTTCATATTATTTATTAATATTCATGTATAAAAACTTTTATTACACAATTGATAAGCAAAGTATTTGAACATCAACACCATACTGAAACAACTCATCATTGCTCTGCTATTTAGCAGCTTGTAAACTACAGTTTCACACTCTCTAATATTGCTAGATTGGATAATGGGATTTGAATTTTATTCGAATCTAAAACCAAATATGAAGTGACTGTTATCAATAAATAATGAGCAATAAACAATATTGTGAGTATGATTATCGTCCTTCTTGGAAAGCTCTAACAATCCATAAACTTATTTCAAACAAGCAGCAATGAACTGTAGGCTTGCATTAATTTGTTATAACATGCAAGTTTCACATTAATATAGTAAAATCAAACTTTTACGATCATTATTCTACAGATTTTGTATATCGTTTAAAAAAAGTCATGATAGTGGTCCGTGAGATTCAAAATTGTGAGTTTAGTGGTCCATGAGGTCAGAAAGGTTGTAGACTGCTGGGATATGGGAATACAACAATAGGTCAATCTGCCAAGATGAGTGTATCTTGGGAGGAATTTATATAGGAAACCGGTCCCATTTAGGTGTTAAACACATGAAGAAAACCTGGAAAACTCCTCAATGCCAGCACGTTGGTGAGGTGTGAACTTGCAATTGGATAACAGCAATATTGGTGTTATCCAATTGGCCAATGGTGGGCAATAGGTATCATATAAACTGATGTCAAATGGCATATTTTCATAATGAAAAAATGAAAAAATTTCAATTTCAATAAATATTTTCATCTTTTTAAATTATTAATACCTTATGCCAACTGGTATCAAGCAACATCTATTAACATTACATGGTAAGTGACATGAAATGATATCAATTTTTACCAAGTAATAATTAGTATCAACTGATATTTAATATCTTGAAATCATTTACACTACCTGGACCTCTGATCTGATCTCCTCTTCAAGTATATTTAACATTATGATATTACCATCACAGGAGATGCATTCAGCACTGTAATAACTGATATCATAATCTTAAATATACTGGAAGAGGAGATTGGACTGGAGGTCTGGATAGTGTAATTGGCAACGCATATGCCAGTTGTGGGTTCAAGTCCCGCTCTGGGCCATATCTTTTCTTCCAGTTTAATCTAAAATTATTTAATTAAATTATAATTATTAAATTTAATACAAGATGGCACGTAACGCCTCCCTCTAGGGTCAAATTTATCAGTAATTTATAATTATCATAGCCATTATTTAGCTCGATGTCATACAGCAGTTGTTGTAGCTTTACTTTAAATCATTTCATCAATTGAGAGCAATTGATCTATTTGTCTGGTCATTGGAACTATTTCAGAAATATCAGCTGTATCTTTTCTGAAATGTAAGCCATCCTTTTGATATGTTTACATGATGGAAGGACCCTTACATATGTTAAATACCTGAAAACACATTATAAAAATCATGCTGAATGAAAATTGAAACTTAGGTAGAACTTACTTTTACCTTAGTAAAAAAACATCATTTTATCAATTTCAAGTATCAAGTGACATCTTATCTGAAGTAATTTTTGGACAATTTCAAATGATCACTTGATACCAATTAGTAAGTGATAAGGTATGATATCAATTAATAAAATGATTTTAAATGACTAAATTACATGGCATGCATACAGTATGGTACAGGACTTTACGTCGCCATCTCCTGGAACCAATTACTTCGTCTTACATCGGTAATTGGTTTCAGGAGAGGTGACGTAAGTCGAATTTACTTGTTGTAGTTACGACATAAGTCGAAACTACAAGTGAAAAACGCCAATAATGAGCACTTAAAGTCACTAAATAAGATGACAACACAGAAACACAGATGTTTTTGTGTTTCGTTCTCTAGGATTTATGATGATTATAATAACATTTACTGTAAATGTACATATTTTAATATGATTTTATGTGCTTTTAATTCTTTTCTAGTGATATTACGACTTCAATATTTGTAGGGGACGAATGTAAAGTCGAATAAAATGGCTTAAACTTTATTTTTATTTTTCCATATACTTTTTTGACAATTGACGTATAATCAAGAATGACGTAACTCGAGGGTTACCTGCCATGTAATTTAGTCATGGTGATATCATTTCATGTCATTTGAAATCAATCATAAAACATTTTCAGTACAATATCACTAGACATCATTACTGTAATAGTTTCTGACTGATTTCAAATCATACCAAGTGCATCATTAAACAGTTCTATTAAAGTCAAAAATCTTTAATTAATAATAAAATGTTTTTTATATATCTTCAAAAGTTTCTGGACACAATGTCAAAAGTTAAAAAATTAAAGGAAAAAATTCAAGCTCTGAATGAAACGGTTGGGACCTTATCAGAATTGTAAACCCTTAGGAGTAAGCCGGTAAAAGTAAAAAAAGTCAAAGAAACTGATGGTCTACACGCATGCAATGCTTTGTGAGATATAGCCTATCCAAAATTTTGAAGACCTACAAAAACATGGTAAAAAGTAAAAGTGAAAAATTCCAGAATTATTTCTCAAAACACTGCTAAAAATTAACCATTTCCACTTTAATAAAAATGTCTAAAAGCTCATAATAGACGATGAACTTCACCACATCAATTACTTCCAGGGTGTGATCAGTCATACCGCACACTCCACTATGTCTATCGCGAGTTTAACAAATAGTTGATTTCAGGTGCTTTATCTCACGAATTGTCATACATAGACCATCGGTCCCTTTGACTATTTTACTCCTACGAGCACAATCGATAACTCCGACAAGGTCCCAAACATCTCATTTAGTGAAAGATGTGAACTCTGAATGAGGGATTTGCCACCCCCAGAGTTATAGACCTACCATACAAGCAATAAACTCAATGGAACTGTACCTATATAAATGACCCTTGGTGAGATTTTACCTCCAAAGATCAGTTTTTACTGTCAACCAGTATACTGTTTATTCTCCATGTTCTGCATCAATCAAGGCATGCCTCATCTGATACTCCACACATAGTCACGTGCTTCGGTGCTCGCTTTCACTCGCACCTCAGCAACCGTGTGGGGGTGCCCATGCCTCACAACGTCACTCACTCCGCAAATGGTCATGCTGGCTAAATAATTAAACAGGACAGTCTTGGTGGAGTGACAAGACTCTTGATCGTGTGCAATCCGAAAGTATGTCAATTTCGGGGGTCATATGTAGAGGTATGGTTTCTTTGACTTTTTTGCTCCTACGGTTATCATCCAAAGCTCTGATAAGGTTCCAACTGTCTCATTCGGAGCTGCATTTGTGCCAAAAGTTGTCACGTCACATCATGTTCTGATAAATGACGTCATATCATTTGAAATCACGTGTCAATGAAACATGATTTCAAATGATATTTTTACTAGGGATAATTAATGGAAACACAGTCTCATAAATAAAATTCCTTATTACAGTATAATAAAAAATTAAATTATTAATTCAATAGTCTAACTTAATTAAACGTAAGTTATTTACCATTTTTATTGCTGAATATCTACAAAATTTGTCATAAGAGAGGTGTTTATATAATCAACAGAGAAAGTAATTCTACTTCGAGTAATTTAGTTCATTAAATATACGTATATATATATTAATTACTAAAATTCCTTCATTTTTTTCTTTAATATTAAGACTATGTTTACAAAAAAATTAAACTACACTTCTAATATCACCACGTGTAAAAAACGTGTTGCCAGCTAAATAACTTTTTGAAATGAATGTCACAATTTTACAAACTTTTATTATTAATTATTAATTACCTTTAAAATATTATTATTTTTTTATAAAATATAAATAAAAATCATTGAAAAATTTAATGCGAAAATTATTTTTATTTATTTATTTAACTCTTTCCGTCCTAGGGGCTTTTGTTTTCGGCCGCGTTTCTTTATGCAGCGAGAGTGTAGTGAAATGACGTCACGACAGTGTTGGCCAATTAGAAACCAGTTTCAGTGTGTTCGCTGTAAAGCACTTTTCGAGCGCTGCATAAAGAAACGCGGCCTCTCTCCTGTCTTAGAGGGCCGGATGGCCGAGCGGTTAAGGTAGCAGCCTACCGCCTTGGAGAACCCGGGATCGAATCCTGACGGGACGAAAAAATCTCCAAAAGTTTTTCGGCGGGTGGTCCGACCGGATATGTCGACGTGGCCGGACCCATAATAGGCTTGCTAAAAAAAAGGCCCATTAGTGCCCACAGGGCGAAAAGAGGTTTTAAAAGAAAGACTCCAACTTGAGAAAACTGCAGTGGCGATTACCCGATAGGCGCACTACGCTCCTAGAGACTCGTCGTCTCGAACGGGACTCAAAAATTACATAGTAAAAAGATAATAAATAAATTGCGGCCATCTAAAATGTGTACGTCGAACGTTGAGCGTCGCCATCTTGTACTAGAAGTTGGACAATGGAGTTTCGGAACGACATTGCAATCAAGATGGCGGCGCTGAACGTTCGATGTTCGCGTTTTAGATATGAAAACTTTGGCCGCAACCTCACTATTGTACCTTTAGAATTTATTTTTAGATTATAACATGATTGATCAATTTGAAGATTTAAAAACCAAACGGCAGCGTTTTATGTTCTAATACTAACAACAAATTAAATAAATAATTATAAATAAGGAAAAACTTTATCTAAATACTGTATATGAAATTACTTGTCCTGACTGACTGAGTGATTGATTCTTCATCGCCCAGAGCAAATCGCTGGACCTAAAGAGGTGAAATTTGGTAAACAGTTAGGGTACGCCATGAGAATGCACACCAAGAAGGGATTTTTCGAAATTCTCCTGCAGGGGGAGAGGGAGAGCATTAAACTGATTTGGAATATTTTACAACTGTATAAATTATGCGTGACGTAAAAAAATAATATTTTTTATCGTAACGTTCGACAGATTAAAATCTGTTTTTTAGTGGCCGCCGCCATCTTGAAATTACAAGTTCGCTAGAAATAAAATGTTATTTTTTTCGCTATTTTTATTTTTATTGTTAAAATTTTTTAAGCGTAACGTTAAAAACAAAAAACTTTTTATCGTACCGTCTGACAGATTAAAATTTGTTACATTTTGAAACGGCCGCCGCTATGTTAAAATTGAAAATTCGCTAGCAAAGAAAGGCTGTTTTTTTTATATTTTTTCATATTTTTTGCGCAAATTTCTGTATCCTAACGTAAGAAAGAAAATATGTTGAATAATAACGTTTGACACATTAGAATTTCTTATAATTCAATAGGGCGCCGTTATCTCGAAATTACAATTACGCTAGAAATTAAAAATTATTTTTACCGCCATTTCGATATTTGTTAAATTAAAAATAAACAGGTATTTTTACTAAATCGGCTTGATCGTCAACCGAAACGTTACAATATCGGCGACAATAAGATTTTTCAATTGTTTCACTTTTCTTTGTTGTAAGCGGGCGATTTTCGAATGAGAAGAAAACTTTTGCGATTTTTTGCTTTATTTTTTGAAAATAATTGCTTCGGATATAAATGTGAGTAATATTTTGGCTGATTACACTATTTACTGTACAAATATTCTAATATAAATATAACTAGTTATAAAAATATTCATTGAGTAATCATAAGGTTCTTCAAGTTTAGTAAGAGCACAGGACTCGGATAAAACTATTTATTTAAAGTTAAATTTCAATATTTTAAGACTTAACCTGAAGAACGGCTTCTGCTGTACTATTTTAGATGCGATTTTTTGTTTTAAACTACGTTTAAAACAAAAACGTAGTTTATTAGTCTTCATTGATTACTTAAGTGTATTAAATTGATAACATTTCAAACATTGTTATAAATATTTTTATATATTTCGATTTTTTAACCAAATGTTCGAACCGTTTTAAATTCGAATTTGTTACTACATTTTGGTTCGATTATAGAACGATTGTAGACGTTCCAGAAAATTGTTCAAATTGAAAAGAGTTCGTTTGATTCTCAGCAATTCTCATCATTCTCAGCGGTAGATGTTATATAACAATTACTATGGTTATTGAAATACTGAATATAAATGGTGTTTGCTTGCAAAATCCGCGCGGGCGAAGTTACGGGTAAAGCTAGTCTTATAATCGAGATGAGTTGATGATAATAATAATCAGCGCAGAGCCCAAACGATTAAAAGTTGAAAGTTGAAATTTGGTACGCAGTTATGAAAGTGCCCACGAAGAAGGGATTTTTCGAAATTCCTCCCCCGCGGGGGAGAGGGAAAGGAGTAAGGCTTATCCTAAAGAACTCTTCTACACTACTATTTTAAATGCAATTTTTTCTTTTTAACTGCGTTTTAGTACGGTACCAAGTGGGAATGAGAGAAATGTATTCTTTAACAATGGGAGTGTTAACAATGGAAGTGTTAAGAGAAAGCGACGTGCAAGATTTATAATCGCAGATGCAGTTATTTTTTTGCGTTTTTGGGGAAATCAAACATATTTTGAGACCCATATAAAAATTCTCTAATTAGTCTGGAAACAGGGGGACCTAATTCTTGCATTCTGTGTAAACGGGTAAGATTGGCTATAATGTAATCTTCTTAATCTTTGCTATCGTTACTTTTTTCCCGAGCAACGCCGGGCTTATCTGCTAGTTTAATTATACATTTTAAATCAATAATACTTTTTGTAAACTGTTTTTATTGTAATTTTACTTTTATATTATTTAATAGTTTTATTTAGTAATTGAGTATTAAATTACAATTTCAAAATAAATTGATAACATTTAATTATTATAAAATATCTCCGTACATTAATGAAAATAATTTTCAGAAACAAAAATGAATAAATAAACAAATTAATCGCAACGAAATATCACAACGCGACAATCCATAAAAATCATTTTTAATAACGGCAACAATGACATCACGATTTCATTGCGACATAACCGTAGGAAGCTTGCCGAACTATAATGTTCTTCCGATAGCCAGTGTTAAATTTTTCTTTAGTCCTTTAAGTTACGTTCAAATAATCATTTCAGAATGAAAACAGTTTACAATTCTATGTTAAATGTTATATATTTTAATTATAATTTTTAGAGGAAATGTAACAATGTCGGAATTGTCGTCGAACTTTTTCTTGCGAAATCGCGCACGTATACGGTGAGAAGTCCCTTCTTTGTTTAAAGACGTCAACGCTCTCGTCCGCCCGTATTGCGGAGTTGGTAAGTATGGAAGAATGTTGTGTTGTTCGTCGTGCGCCTTTCTCATCGAAAAATTCCCAATAATGGATGGCTTTAATGGACTTTATTTAAAGGAAGACAGAATTTGTTTAACTCCTACTTAATTTTTGTATTGTAAATATGTATATTTCTTCCTATTTATAGCACCTTATAACCATTTTGTGTAACTGCGTAGTTTGTTGTCCGCCATCTTGAAATTCCGATGGTGATTCCACTAAAGGTTTTTGAACTATTTTTAGGTTCCGCTGTCTCAATACCAAGTACTAATAACGGACATTGGAATGTTTCGAGTGATTTTCAAGCAGAATTAAGTTAGAATTTTTCTCATTTGGTTACTTTATGTAGGTCAAGGTTTGGAAGTGTCACTTTTTATCAATATAAATCGATGACGTTTTATGAATTTAGGCAGACGACCGAACGTTCTATAACCTGTAAAGTGTTTTATTTTCAGTAACCGAGCTGAAATTTGGTATTTGAGAAAAGTAAAGGAACGGTAAGAGTTTGAAGTTACGCGATTTTTCTGACTTAAAATTCTTTTCCAATCTCGGACGTAAATTTTCTAGAAAGGTGCTGTAAAAGGATAAATGTAAAAAAAAAGAAAAGTTCTAAATAAAAAAAAATTTAATTTTAATTCAAAATGTTTATTAAAATGAAAACTTCTCTTTAAAGATAAAACAAAAGAACCTTGGTCTACAATTCCATCGGGTTTTAAGAACAAGCCCTGCAATCTGCCAAGTTTAAACCATCCAATGCTGGAGGTTAACGTAAGACTCAAATTTTAATGGCGTCATAATTTTTATATACAAAATTCCTGAATTTAATGTTTCACAATTTCATATTTGACTTAAGGTAAAATATATATATATTGAAGTCAATTTCATGTTTCTACTTTATGGAATTTTAATTCAAACTTTAAATATTATCAATAATAATGTTCTAAATATTCAAAGTTGACTGTAATGTTTTTTAATCGACTAATATATCTGTTTTAATGTTTTATTGGTATTAAATCAAGTATATTTTGATGTAGGAAGCTCCTTTACTTGCAGTTTTTAAGTGTTAAAAAGAAACTAAATTATTTTAAGATATTGAGTAGATAGATGTGTTTAAACTACTATAGAAATATCAAATGATAGCTAAAATGCTATCTTGCCGTTCTGATTTTAAAATGAATAGAAGTATTAAATCAAATACTTCGAAGTAGAAAGTTTTTATTGCAAACTAATACGTGCAAGTCTGTTTATAATTTTACGAGCGATTATTCTTACAAAATCCAATGATTTGAACTAGACAGACTTGTAGATGTTATTTTTAGATGCTTGTTTTTCATTAGGTATAAAGCTTTGGAAGGATGCTCTAAGAATTGAATTATGAAATTTTCTATTTTCAAAAGCATTTGTTTGCTAAAAATACATTTAATCATTTTTTATGTATACCAGAATATAAATGAAATTCTGCAGTATATCCGTTAAATTGTGATAAAGAAATTCACTTTTACTAATAGAATGCATGAAACTTGAAAATATGGCTGTTAATTACTGTTTTTGATTTAGAAGTAATTCTAACAAACTAAATTGTGAATACCAGATTTTGAAAATAACTTTAAAACATTACTTCTATTAACATCTGTTAGTTTTAGAGAAATAGTTATTCATATGAAGTATTTTGCAAATTTGTGACAAACTTCACAAAGATTTACTATCTATTTCATTTATAATTGTTAACAAATTTATTCAAGAATGAATAGTATTGCATGACTGAAATAATTCATGCTACATTCAGCCCAGTGAGGTTAAATAAATATATGTATGTGCAATTCTTTTTGTGCGCCTCGATATAGTATGATGATACATTTGAGTCACCCAACTTTGCTTACTTTGTAAAATAATATAGTTATGACTAAGTGCAAAATTTTCCATTAATGCACCTCCCACTTGAATTACTTGATAGTCATGCATAGGTTTAGTATTCACTATTTTTTTTAGTTTTGTATCTGTTGGATTACTTGTATACAGTGATATTTTAAGGTCAGAATATAATGAAATCCTGGCACTTTATTGAAGAGATGGAACATGTTTTGAAACTGTACAAAATACATATCTGTATTTATAGGTGACAGTATCTAAAAAGCCAAAGGCTCTTTCCAAGCATTTGACGAGTGTGTATGTTTGAGGCTGACAAGAAGTGGCAGTTTTGATTTTTAAGCAACTGCAGCATTCAACCATTAAATTCTTCCATTGTCTACATGTGAAATTAATGACAAGTGATGACTTAATGCCATGATTATTTCTATGCATAGTTGTATTTAAATGGAAAGTTTTTCATTTTTTGACTTTCCTTTTTTGTTAAATGACTGATCTGAGGCATTAAGAGGGTCTTCAATTTATATTCACCATTATGGTGACTCAGTTGAAGGATGGGATGTGACATTTGGGCAAATCTATGAAAAGTTCTTAGGGTTCCTAACCGGAACTTGATTCAAGCCATAAGAGCAAGAGACTGATGCCATTACTGTCTTCACAAAGCTGGCATTTAGACAGCCAGATGGGCAAGTTTTTTTAGGATTCGGAAATTATTTTGCATTGCTTAGTTTTGGCAATCTAAATTTGACAGTAAGAGATCTTGCATTCTGAACAGGTTTTAATTTAATTTGCTAAGAAATTAATGCCAAAAATACAGAATTGAACTAGATACAGGCTTTGCTCACTGTCCTGCTCTTAAAAGTGATACTAAATCAATCATTGATCCTGTTTGGGAATTATGCAATTTGAGTTATTAATATTGATTTAATAATTTCAATATTTATTTTTCACTTTATTGCTTTTTAATCATCTGTATAAAAAAATCTGACAAAATTTATAGAATGTGACATTGTTTTAACAATACACCACTCCTTGTGAGATCTTTTTTTTTCTGTAATTTGGGAATATTTTTTCTTTAAAGAACTTGAAATTGCAGTTAACATATACCTAACTTTATGAAAAAATATTAAAATTATATAAGCTGGTTTTTTTCAGTAAAAAGAAATTAAATTTTTGTATATTATTGTTTATCATTCACACTGCATTAAGATATTATTTTGAATAAATTGTTGACACTTCCAGAATGAAGCAGTTGGATATAATTTGACACTTTATGAAAAAATATTTTAATTCTGATTAAAATGAACAATTGAAACTTCTGTCAGCTTTTTTTGTTTGATTTTAACTCATGACTTCTTCAAGTGTTGATTTCTGTCAAGGTAAAGCTAAGTTAACAAACTTTAAAATATACTAATCTATTTTTATGAGAGATTGAAATTTAATAAATATTACAATTTCAGTGTTTTCATATTAATTTTTGAGTAGGAGTTTTTATAAGCTGTTAAATTTTTGAGCTAAATAATAGAACAAGTGGCCAAGGTATGGTTTGTGAATGGTACTACATGACTCCTGAATTTCAAAGGTTCAATTTCATACATCACTCAGATGTTGAGTGAAAAGTTTAAATAAATCATTACACAATGTCTTTTGAAAGGCTTTAATCTATTCATGTAAGTAAGTTAAATCTTACTGTCATCAATCAAAATGATATATTGTTGACGTCGGTGTTAAGTAATGGTTCTTCATAGTCTTGTGGATGTTGACTCAAGTGCAGCTCTTGGCCATGTTTACTGGCCACCCTCATAATACAATATTACAATTTTCAAATAACTTGATTTAATACCAATGAATTAGTGAAGTCTTAATTGTTTTAATGCAAGTAGTATTAAATTACAATTTATGAACATAGCTAATTATTGAAATTTATTTTAAACAGTAAAGAACTTTGGAAATATTTAGATTAAAAACAACCAACTTTACCAACTATTTCTTTAATTAGAATATCAATGAAACCATGATAGTCAAGTTATACAAATGAAAAGGTGGTGTTTGGAAAAACCTCATTTATTCAACATTGAAGAACAATTTTTTTCCAGTCACATACATAATTATGATAAACATCCAAACTAGTTAATTTATTGACATCAAAATTATTAGTGGAATATTGATAAAATAAGGCAAGTTTTAAATTGGTAACAGCCAATATTGAAGAGATGATAATGACAAATGAGTTCAATTCATAAATCATCAATCAGTTTTTGATAATAATTATTTAAATGTGTAGTATAATGCAATGTTTTATGTATAATTTTTTAATATTGATACTTTGTCTCCAAATATTTATAAAGTGACAAATACACAAAGTAAAGTATTTTATTATGATTAATCTGACAACAGTACATACAATCACTATGGTTTATATGATTTGCAAATTGATCATCTATTATGATTGGAGTTTCTTTTAGTAACAGTGAAGTACGTACAGTAAACCCCCGATTATCTGAAGTAATATGACCTAATGGTATCACGGATAGGTGAAAACTTATAAAATGGACTGCCATGGCCATTTCGGATTAAAAATTACAAATACAGAAGATTTATACGGTATCACTTTTAAGCCTTTATATCTTATTGAATTTAATTATATATAATAGCAGCATTTTTTTACATTACAGATTTGTACAATAATTTTAAGAATAAAAATTGTATTGTCACAATTTAATATGAATGATTTGAAGTAAACAGAAACAAATCATTTTGTAATACATATAATTATTTTCAACTTAAAAAAGTCCTTTAGCATTTTTAATTTATAGTGGTTCTTCCCTACTGCAATGTTCTGCGGACACAGTGCCGTCCCAGACAGTCTGTCCCGAACATGTCGGATTCCATTCCTCGGCACTCAGCCGTCCTCGTCGTGGGTTTGGCTGAATTCTTGATGGAAATGGAAAAAGGCCTTAGTATTCACAGGTAGAGTTTGAAACATTTCTGCATCAGTCAGTCACTCTGTATTGTTCAGATTAAAAATATTTAAGTATTTACGCTATTAGTGCATTTATAGCAAAGCTTTGATGAATTTATATTCATCAAAGCTTTAAAGTAGTGTATTTTCTTTCAGATTCATTTTGGATAATGCAGAATGTAAGTTAATCAAGGCTTAGATAGTGGGGGTTCTACTTTGTATATAACAATTTGTATATGGTTTGTATTTTGCTTAAAAAGAGATTTGTTATTGAAATCAAAAGTTCACTTTATATGTTTGATACCTATATTTATTACAAAAAAAATGTATCCATTAAATATCGAACGATAAATGAAAGATTGAATTTGAACACCTCTAATTAGATAAATGACAAAAACTACAGTTATTTTAGTGTGTAATAATTTCAGAGTATAAATTGTGTGGAAGATTTTCATTTTTACTAATAAATTTCTAATTTAAAATTTTCGTATTTGCGATAGCTTTTTCCAAATTAAATTTTCTCCATTCTACAGTGTCATGAAACAGACTTTCCTGCTGTCATTCTAAGTATTTGTCCTATGGAGTCTAAAGGAAAATCAGAAAAGCTACAAATGACACAATATTTCAATATCTGGCTGTCTAGTGTAATTCCTAAAATGAAAGAAGATAAATTCATCTGAAATTTATTTACTAAATTTATATATTATCTTCCTGTTACTATAGATAAGTTTTTCATCTGCTAGCAACTCAAGCTGGTGAGTTTCATTCATTTTTAATTTAAGAATATTTATCTTTCAGTATCTGAAACAGTTAATACATACAAATTATCTTCTTTATTTACACCAAGTATTAATATCTTTTTACATTCTATAAGATACATATAAAATATCTATTTACGGCATCTGACGGAAATTTATTAGATGCTTATAAAAAAATTATAAAAACAAATGCTGACGAATTTCTGAACATAATTTTTTTAAAACAGTTTTTATTAAATTATAATTAATATGCATTTATTGGTAGAATGGCCATCTCCGAAAAATGTTTTAATTAAAGTTTGTAATTCCAACAAATTTAACGAAAATGTGTCAAAATACGAAATTGATTTTAAAAGCGTATTTGAACTGTTTTTGATCCTGATTCATTTCCAATGGATCTGTAGCTCTGATTTCAGTTTATGCTGCTGTTTCTACTACATATTAATTGGATACTAAATAATGAATTTAAATAGTTTTGAAACAGCTGTTATTAAATTGAAGGCTAATGAATGCAACGGATTTAAGTTTAGGTTGTTTTATATTTCACTACCTATTATTATTATTATTAAAATAATTTTTACTAGGAATCATGGAGGAATTAACTGAAGTTTACTCTTAAATTCCCAACACTTCCATTTTTAAAGGTAAAATAGAAATATATTTATTTAATATATGTAAAATATCTGAAGCTGTCAAAATCATTTTTATAATTATACATAATTTATCATAAAATATTGAAAAATAATAAATTCAACATCAGAAATAAGTTAATACATATTGTATATCTTAATGTTAATACTTTTATTTTCAACATTTGTTATGATGATAATGGATTCACGTCTTCATGTTAGTCATTGCTACATATGATAGGAATTTCTCTTTGCAGAAATAAAATATATATTTCTCAACTGAACTTTCTGGATTGTTTTACCTAAACATAATACAGTGCTATGACAAAAAGATTGGACCAAACTTCTGTTATTCTCTACTCATCATCCCCTAATGTTTTACACCTTATTTAAATAGGTGTAAATGAGTCTTAAGCTATTAAACACACAAAAAGTGGCAGTTTGCTAATTACAGTGACTTCTGACAAAACTAAAGGTGGCGTCAAGAATTCGGTCTTAATCGTGTTGCACCGTGACAATTGTACAACATTTAAAAAGATATTTTCAAATGTCAGAGCAGTGTCAAGAAAGTAGAGTGAATAGCAGTAACATGGAAAACACTTGCAAATTACTCTAAATACGGCAAAGAGAGAATATTTTAAAGCATCTTGTTAAGCATAAGACTTGAATCAAATCGTTAATTTGTGACATTATTTAACCATACGACATACAATGTATTAACCAGGACTCAAGGAAGTTTCTGATTATGAGACTATGTTTTGTAGGTCTGGTTTGGGTCCACTTGTCCCTGTTGAGAACAAACGTGGCATATAACAAATATTTACTTCTGGATACAATAAAAAAAACTTCCTCTGTGTAAATTTTACTATTTTTTTCATGATTGTAAAACAGCTTACAGATCATGCAAGGGCTATTATTCTTGACATTCAAATTTCTAAACAAATTTCGTAAACATTTAAGTAGAAATTCTCTGAATTTCTGATAGGATTAAAATCAAGGTAAGTGGCTTTTCAAATATTGACAAACAAGATTATACATTATTGAGCTTTCAAAATAATAAAATTACAAGAACTAAAACACACTAACTTTGGTGTAAATGAATGATAATCTATAAGACAAATACAATATTGGTATACATTACAATAAATTTAGTCGTGCACGTAAAATGAGGTTTTTAAATTATTCAGTATACAAATGTCATGTAATTTTTTAAAATTATTTAAAACATTGTACATGCATCATTAAAAAAACTACAGAAATAAATTTCAGCTGAAATATCAATTTTACTGATTTAATTTAAAGTTGTTATTTACAGAATAATCAGGTAAAAAAAATTGCAACAATCAAAACTTACAAACCAGACAAAGAACAGAAAAAGTAAGACTTCCTAAAAATGATTCTCATTATTTTGATACATTTCAAAGTCTGACTTTTATTTACCTTTAAAAAATGGTTTTCAACATAGAGTAAATTTTAAACATTAATCCAATTACTTAATTATGTCAGTTTGAAAAATTTGTGTTGGCAGCACATACAGGATGTATGCAAATAACTACTTGATAATTAATGAAACAAAAGTTTCTTCTAGCTTGTCGTATATGTCTCATTTAGATGATATTTTTCTCCTTACCAAATGGAAGAAGATACATCAAATATTTACTTAGGAGTAAAATGATTGCATTGGCAGAGGAATATTGCAATGCTTATGTGCGGTGAAAGTAAGAACAAAGCAGCCATTCAAAGAATTATTAATATTGAACATACACGTGACAGTGCATTTTATTTTGATACTTCGCAAAAGTTATATATTTTTAAGTACATTACGTAAGATTGACCCTTAAGTTTAATTAAAAGTCGTTCAAAAAGATTTTGATACGAATTTTCTAAATTGTTTTTTTCTAAATAGGGTTCTTGGTGAATCCTAAATACGTCAATGTAACTTTTATAACTGGGTGAGATAATTTTTAACGATTTAAATGTAGGTTTTGAAAGAAACAAAGCAAGACAAGAAGCAGCAATTTTTCTATTTTTTATTCAAAAAAAATAAAATATTTCACAGAAATTTACGTCTCTTGTGCAGATATTTGGCAGACGTGGTTGCGGATACGACCTCGGGCTATGTAGGGACGATTTGAAGACCGAAAGAGCAGGGAGTATAAGAGGCGGAAAGAATTTTTGTATTACGTGCGCGTGCTTGCTTGTGTTTCTAAAGTTGTTTACTCTTTGACCAGATGTATTCGACTGCAAACCGACATAGAAACGGTAGCTTTGATATCTTTATTTTCATTTTTACTGTGTTAGTGGCACAGAAGAACATACAGTGCCAAGTGATTTCAGGGAGTATAAATTTAATTATTATTGATAAGATACATTGATTGTATGAATTTGCTTGATATTTTTCAATGAATTGCAGGTTATGCAAGAAGTATGTTAAAAAAGAAAGTAGAAAATGTTTTGTGTTTCAGTGTGTTAGGTGGATGATAATGTTTTTGTTTAAGGTGCACAAGTAGGAAGCGTTATTAGTTTAGGGAGAAGACTTTACGTAGCAAAGATTGTCAAAGGACAAAAGTAAAGCATTTTCTTTTTTATAGATTTTTGTGAATTCTATGCATGTTTTCTATAACAGATTTTTATTAAAAAGTTTGTAATTTAAGTTTTTGAAAATGAAACTTTGAATTTTGATATATTGAATTACATAATTCTTTTTTTATAGATTGATTTCTGAATAACTAATAATTATATGTAACTAATTTTTTTGTATTTACAGCATTTTTTAAAATATTGTATTAGCTAAGCATTTGGGATAGGTAATCTTGATATATGTGATTGCAATAGCTTCTGATTTTTATATATATATATGTGTGTGTTTGTGTATATAATTTATTTTCTGTAGGAACATAGGACGAAAAGGATAAAATGTGAGATTATAATAAATAAATTTAATTATTCATTACTGTTTTTAATGTATTTCAGTTGTTTCTAATGAATTTTTAATGGAAAAGAATTTAATGTATTCAGTTTTTAAAATATGTGAATAGTTTGTAAATTGTACGATTGAACTCAAATTTGTTGTCTATATTACAGCAGCGAGTTTTACGTTGTAATGTTTTATGTCGGTCGTTTTAAAATTTGTGTGTAATGCGGAAAAGTTGTAAAGATTATTTTCTGTAGGTTCGTCGTAAAGATACAGTTTCTTAGAAGCTCTGTTATTGTGTAATATATATACACGCACAAATATGTAGTTACGAAAGTCGTATTATATTTATAATAATTGTGCAGGATGAAGATGAGAGACTCGTCTGAATTGCGTGAATTATTTTAAAGTAAGGAGAATCTGGTTAATGATGATTGATTGATTGATTGATTTATTTATTTATTTTTCCCCTATTATTATCTAAAATGTATAGTTGTCGTATAAAACATTGGTTATAATTTCAGATTATCCGTGTCAAGATATACCATAAAGCTGCACTGACAATATTTTGTTTTGACAATAGAGAATTTTGATAGTACTGACTGGTACTGCATTAATTTAAAAATCTTTACAGGTGTTTAAAGAAAGCTTCTGAAGTAAAGAGAGATAAGTTATATTGTTTGAAACGTTATTGTTTTGATGTGAAGTTTTGCAATAGATTTCAATGTATTAATAATTTGTATTTGAATATATTGATGATATTTTATGCATGTTCGTTAGAAGATTGTGGATCTCGTGCACTTACTGCTATTGTTGTTTTTATTTAATTGAGTAATTGTTATACTGCAAGAGTTGTAGAATTTAGATAGTACGAGGTTTGTCGTTTTCTCTCTTTACAGGTTCTAGAAAGGCACACACGGTGAGTGGAAAGTAATATTACTTTAAAATATCTTAATTATTTGATTGTTTAAACTGTTTGGAACACTTGGCGTGTTGAAAGTAAGTTACAGGTATCGAAGAGGTCGTGCTCGTAGCCGGATTAATGAAGATGGGGCAATCGGCGACCGTCGACGGCAGGTAACGTGCGTGTCGGCGGTTAAGTGGTATGTTTTTCGTCAGGCTGTTACTTCGGGAGAGGGTGGGGCTTCTCACGTCTGTTTTGTGCGTAGGTTGGGCGAGACGATTTGGACAAAAGAAACCGGAGAGAAGCGAGAAGAGCAAGAAGGGCTTCGAATGAGAATGGAGAGAGTGCAGTTTTTAACAGATAATTGTTGTTTGGGTGCAGAAGGCTGCTGCAAAAGTAATATTATGTGCTTTGTGTATTAATCCAGATGACGAAACAGTCTGAGGATTTTACTGAGTTCTGGCAAGCAAGGTTGGCCGTTTCTACTATTTGCGTACGTGGCATTTGGCAGGCTTGGACAGAGGGAGTACCAGTTTGTTTACAGTTGTATGGTAGCCAGAAGCGTTCAACATTGATTTAGGTCGTTGTTGGCAAAAGGAGAAACTCGTTGACGGAATTATCGGCGGTACTAAACTCTCTGTTTTGATAAGGTGCGTGCGGGGCGAAATTCAATGCTGGAACGTTAGGAACAATGTTGAATGCTGCCGGCTGACTCTGAGTTAGCGATAAAAGAATTCGGTGCGGGACGAAGTTGTCGCCTCTTCGTAATTGCAATTGTGCTGGTTTTAGATTTAAAACGTGTAGTTTGGATTACCGGTGGGAAGACGGGAAGCCAAAGCGTCGAGTGAAGAGGTTTAAAGACACGAGGATGCGGTCCTTCGGAAAATATTTTCCGGCAGAAGACACGACTAAAAGGCTGCTGGAAGCATTTCAGTAAGTAAGAAGTTATTGATATGTTATTGATCCTCTGCTGGCACTGATTGTGTTTAACACGGAGCGCCATACTGACGAAAGAAGAGAGATAAACGACAGTAAAGTTTGTTGGTTTCCTTCTGGAGATTGTTGCCGGTGTTCGTGTTTCGCGATCAGTTGTTCTTGCCGCACAGGCAATTCTGTGGCCGAAAGGGGAAGATATGCCGACGGAAGGCACAGTTGTCGAAGAGTGTTTCGGAAGACACCAAAGAGATGGAAGGCTATGTTTTCTATTGAACCGAGAGATTTGCAAACGTGATGTTTGTTCGACAGAGAGACAGTATAGAAATTATATTTTGGTACCGTTGGAATGAAGACGGCGACAGCACTTTGTTTTTTCAGAAGACGTGTTTTTCATGTAAAGTATAGGAGAATTTCTTAAATTGCGCAAATTGACGGACGGGTTTTATATAGTTGTTTAAGCTTTTGTTTTTCGCTTTGAGTTTAATTGTTGTTTGTTGAAGTGGCAATTTCGGCAGTAAATACTCTGTTGGTGTCTTGCTATTGATTTAGTTGCGAAGACAGTGAATTTGCAGGGTGGGAAGCAACGAAGCGTAAGTACTAACCAAATTTGTCTTGCTAGTTGATGCCGAGTTTTTTTGACTTTGAATAGTTAGTTCAATGCAAGTAACGTTTTTAATGGTATTTTAAAAGATAAAATTGAAGTGTGATGCAGATAAATTGTTTGTTTTTTTTCTTTTATACTTAATTGTAATTGTTGCTTGGTTTCCCACGAGACTCTTATTTGCAGATTATTGTTTTTTGTGTGCACGAGCCGTTAGAATCGTCGAAAATGTGGATTATAGAAGAAGAGAGAAAGTAAGGCTTTTTATTAAAGTAAAACCTATTTCTTTATATTGGTATTATATTCTGGAAGTTTGAGATTCTAATAATTATTATAAAATAGCTTAGTGTTGAATGTTTTGTTAAAAACTGTAAAGAAATTGCTAAATTAGTTAAGTTTGTTTTTGCGCGTGCACGTGATGCGAATGTGTGGAGATGACAACTTTATATTTCGTAGCTTGTCTTTACTAAATGCATGAACCAACTTAATGGCATGGAAGTAGATAAGCGAGTAAGGCGAGTGTGGATACGAAGCATTTGTCGCTTGGACGAATTATAAAATATATGTATAAGTATGTGCATTTTGTTTTGACATTTTGCCAAAGTTTATATTCTTTAGAAGAGCTCACGCGAGATTGTCATCTTGAGTTTAATTTCTACATTTTTCAAATTGAAATTGTGTGATACAAATTTTCTTTAACGTTTATGTTTTTAGAAGAATGGCTATTGGCAAATTGTCACTATGCATAGGTAACTTTTATAAGCGGGTGGGATATTTTTATACCAGTTTGAATGTAGGTGTTGGCAAGAGAAGAAGAGGCGATGTTTGTTTCTAGCAGAAAGCATCCGGGCGGGGAGACGGACATTTGTTGCGCGGCTATTTGGCAGACGTGGTTGCGGATACGACCTCGGGCTATGTAGGGACGATTTGAAGACCGAAAGAGCAGGGAGTATAAGAGGCGGAAAGAATTTTTGTATTACGTGCGCGTGCTTGCTTGTGTTTCTAAAGTTGTTTACTCTTTGACCAGATGTATTCGACTGCAAACCGACATAGAAACGGTAGCTTTGATATCTTTATTTTCATTTTTACTGTGTTAGTGGCACAGAAGAACATACAGTGCCAAGTGATTTCAGGGAGTATAAATTTAATTATTATTGATAAGATACATTGATTGTATGAATTTGCTTGATATTTTTCAATGAATTGCAGGTTATGCAAGAAGTATGTTAAAAAAGAAAGTAGAAAATGTTTTGTGTTTCAGTGTGTTAGGTGGATGATAATGTTTTTGTTTAAGGTGCACAAGTAGGAAGCGTTATTAGTTTAGGGAGAAGACTTTACGTAGCAAAGATTGTCAAAGGACAAAAGTAAAGCATTTTCTTTTTTATAGATTTTTGTGAATTCTATGCATGTTTTCTATAACAGATTTTTATTAAAAAGTTTGTAATTTAAGTTTTTGAAAATGAAACTTTGAATTTTGATATATTGAATTACATAATTCTTTTTTTATAGATTGATTTCTGAATAACTAATAATTATATGTAACTAATTTTTTTGTATTTACAGCATTTTTTAAAATATTGTATTAGCTAAGCATTTGGGATAGGTAATCTTGATATATGTGATTGCAATAGCTTCTGATTTTTATATATATATATGTGTGTGTTTGTGTATATAATTTATTTTCTGTAGGAACATAGGACGAAAAGGATAAAATGTGAGATTATAATAAATAAATTTAATTATTCATTACTGTTTTTAATGTATTTCAGTTGTTTCTAATGAATTTTTAATGGAAAAGAATTTAATGTATTCAGTTTTTAAAATATGTGAATAGTTTGTAAATTGTACGATTGAACTCAAATTTGTTGTCTATATTACAGCAGCGAGTTTTACGTTGTAATGTTTTATGTCGGTCGTTTTAAAATTTGTGTGTAATGCGGAAAAGTTGTAAAGATTATTTTCTGTAGGTTCGTCGTAAAGATACAGTTTCTTAGAAGCTCTGTTATTGTGTAATATATATACACGCACAAATATGTAGTTACGAAAGTCGTATTATATTTATAATAATTGTGCAGGATGAAGATGAGAGACTCGTCTGAATTGCGTGAATTATTTTAAAGTAAGGAGAATCTGGTTAATGATGATTGATTGATTGATTGATTTATTTATTTATTTTTCCCCTATTATTATCTAAAATGTATAGTTGTCGTATAAAACATTGGTTATAATTTCAGATTATCCGTGTCAAGATATACCATAAAGCTGCACTGACAATATTTTGTTTTGACAATAGAGAATTTTGATAGTACTGACTGGTACTGCATTAATTTAAAAATCTTTACAGGTGTTTAAAGAAAGCTTCTGAAGTAAAGAGAGATAAGTTATATTGTTTGAAACGTTATTGTTTTGATGTGAAGTTTTGCAATAGATTTCAATGTATTAATAATTTGTATTTGAATATATTGATGATATTTTATGCATGTTCGTTAGAAGATTGTGGATCTCGTGCACTTACTGCTATTGTTGTTTTTATTTAATTGAGTAATTGTTATACTGCAAGAGTTGTAGAATTTAGATAGTACGAGGTTTGTCGTTTTCTCTCTTTACAGGTTCTAGAAAGGCACACACGGTGAGTGGAAAGTAATATTACTTTAAAATATCTTAATTATTTGATTGTTTAAACTGTTTGGAACACTTGGCGTGTTGAAAGTAAGTTACAGGTATGGAAGAACAGACCGAAGAGGTCGTGCTCGTAGTCGGATTTCCGAAGATGGGGCAATGGGCGACCGTCGACGGCAGGTAACGTGCGTGTCGGCGGTTATGTGGTATGTTTTTCGTCAGGCTGTTACTTCGGGAGAGGGTGGGGCTTCTCACGTCTGTTTTGTGCGTAGGTTGGGCGAGACGATTTGGACAAAAGAAACCGGAGAGAAGCGAGAAGAGCAAGAAGGGCTTCGAATGAGAATGGAGAGAGTGCAGTTTTTAACAGATAATTGTTGTTTGGGTGCAGAAGGCTGCTGCAAAAGTAATATTATGTGCTTTGTGTATTAATCCAGATGACGAAACAGTCTGAGGATTTTACTGAGTTCTGGCAAGCAAGGTTGGCCGTTTCTACTATTTGCGTACGTGGCATTTGGCAGGCTTGGACAGAGGGAGTACCAGTTTGTTTACAGTTGTATGGTAGCCAGAAGCGTTCAACATTGATTCAGGTCGTTGTTGGCAAAAGGAGAAACTCGTTGACGGAATTATCGGCGGTACTAAACTCTGTTTTGATAAGGTGCGTGCGGGGCGAAATTCAATGCTGGAACGTTAGGAACAATGTTGAATGCTGCCGGCTGACTCTGAGTTAGCGATAAAAGAATTCGGTGCGGGACGAAGTTGTCGCCTCTTCGTAATTGCAATTGTGCTGGTTTTAGATTTAAAACGTGTAGTTTGGATTACCGGTGGGAAGACGGGAAGCCAAAGCGTCGAGTGAAGAGGTTTAAAGACACGAGGATGCGGTCCTTCGGAAAATATTTTCCGGCAGAAGACACGACTAAAAGGCTGCTGGAAGCATTTCAGTAAGTAAGAAGTTATTGATATGTTATTGATCCTCTGCTGGCACTGATTGTGTTTAACACGGAGCGCCATACTGACGAAAGAAGAGAGATAAACGACAGTAAAGTTTGTTGGTTTCCTTCTGGAGATTGTTGCCGGTGTTCGTGTTTCGCGATCAGTTGTTCTTGCCGCACAGGCAATTCTGTGGCCGAAAGGGGAAGATATGCCGACGGAAGGCACAGTTGTCGAAGAGTGTTTCGGAAGACACCAAAGAGATGGAAGGCTATGTTTTCTATTGAACCGAGAGATTTGCAAACGTGATGTTTGTTCGACAGAGAGACAGTATAGAAATTATATTTTGGTACCGTTGGAATGAAGACGGCGACAGCACTTTGTTTTTTCAGAAGACGTGTTTTTCATGTAAAGTATAGGAGAATTTCTTAAATTGCGCAAATTGACGGACGGGTTTTATATAGTTGTTTAAGCTTTTGTTTTTCGCTTTGAGTTTAATTGTTGTTTGTTGAAGTGGCAATTTCGGCAGTAAATACTCTGTTGGTGTCTTGCTATTGATTTAGTTGCGAAGACAGTGAATTTGCAGGGTGGGAAGCAACGAAGCGTAAGTACTAACCAAATTTGTCTTGCTAGTTGATGCCGAGTTTTTTTGACTTTGAATAGTTAGTTCAATGCAAGTAACGTTTTTAATGGTATTTTAAAAGATAAAATTGAAGTGTGATGCAGATAAATTGTTTGTTTTTTTTCTTTTATACTTAATTGTAATTGTTGCTTGGTTTCCCACGAGACTCTTATTTGCAGATTATTGTTTTTTGTGTGCACGAGCCGTTAGAATCGTCGAAAATGTGGATTATAGAAGAAGAGAGAAAGTAAGGCTTTTTATTAAAGTAAAACCTATTTCTTTATATTGGTATTATATTCTGGAAGTTTGAGATTCTAATAATTATTATAAAATAGCTTAGTGTTGAATGTTTTGTTAAAAACTGTAAAGAAATTGCTAAATTAGTTAAGTTTGTTTTTGCGCGTGCACGTGATGCGAATGTGTGGAGATGACAACTTTATATTTCGTAGCTTGTCTTTACTAAATGCATGAACCAACTTAATGGCATGGAAGTAGATAAGCGAGTAAGGCGAGTGTGGATACGAAGCATTTGTCGCTTGGACGAATTATAAAATATATGTATAAGTATGTGCATTTTGTTTTGACATTTTGCCAAAGTTTATATTCTTTAGAAGAGCTCACGCGAGATTGTCATCTTGAGTTTAATTTCTACATTTTTCAAATTGAAATTGTGTGATACAAATTTTCTTTAACGTTTATGTTTTTAGAAGAATGGCTATTGGCAAATTGTCACTATGCATAGGTAACTTTTATAAGCGGGTGGGATATTTTTATACCAGTTTGAATGTAGGTGTTGGCAAGAGAAGAAGAGGCGATGTTTGTTTCTAGCAGAAAGCATCCGGGCGGGGAGACGGACATTTGTTGCGCGGCTATTTGGCAGACGTGGTTGCGGATACGACCTCGGGCTATGTAGGGACGATTTGAAGACCGAAAGAGCAGGGAGTATAAGAGGCGGAAAGAATTTTTGTATTACGTGCGCGTGCTTGCTTGTGTTTCTAAAGTTGTTTACTCTTTGACCAGATGTATTCGACTGCAAACCGACATAGAAACGGTAGCTTTGATATCTTTATTTTCATTTTTACTGTGTTAGTGGCACAGAAGAACATACAGTGCCAAGTGATTTCAGGGAGTATAAATTTAATTATTATTGATAAGATACATTGATTGTATGAATTTGCTTGATATTTTTCAATGAATTGCAGGTTATGCAAGAAGTATGTTAAAAAAGAAAGTAGAAAATGTTTTGTGTTTCAGTGTGTTAGGTGGATGATAATGTTTTTGTTTAAGGTGCACAAGTAGGAAGCGTTATTAGTTTAGGGAGAAGACTTTACGTAGCAAAGATTGTCAAAGGACAAAAGTAAAGCATTTTCTTTTTTATAGATTTTTGTGAATTCTATGCATGTTTTCTATAACAGATTTTTATTAAAAAGTTTGTAATTTAAGTTTTTGAAAATGAAACTTTGAATTTTGATATATTGAATTACATAATTCTTTTTTTATAGATTGATTTCTGAATAACTAATAATTATATGTAACTAATTTTTTTGTATTTACAGCATTTTTTAAAATATTGTATTAGCTAAGCATTTGGGATAGGTAATCTTGATATATGTGATTGCAATAGCTTCTGATTTTTATATATATATATGTGTGTGTTTGTGTATATAATTTATTTTCTGTAGGAACATAGGACGAAAAGGATAAAATGTGAGATTATAATAAATAAATTTAATTATTCATTACTGTTTTTAATGTATTTCAGTTGTTTCTAATGAATTTTTAATGGAAAAGAATTTAATGTATTCAGTTTTTAAAATATGTGAATAGTTTGTAAATTGTACGATTGAACTCAAATTTGTTGTCTATATTACAGCAGCGAGTTTTACGTTGTAATGTTTTATGTCGGTCGTTTTAAAATTTGTGTGTAATGCGGAAAAGTTGTAAAGATTATTTTCTGTAGGTTCGTCGTAAAGATACAGTTTCTTAGAAGCTCTGTTATTGTGTAATATATATACACGCACAAATATGTAGTTACGAAAGTCGTATTATATTTATAATAATTGTGCAGGATGAAGATGAGAGACTCGTCTGAATTGCGTGAATTATTTTAAAGTAAGGAGAATCTGGTTAATGATGATTGATTGATTGATTGATTTATTTATTTATTTTTCCCCTATTATTATCTAAAATGTATAGTTGTCGTATAAAACATTGGTTATAATTTCAGATTATCCGTGTCAAGATATACCATAAAGCTGCACTGACAATATTTTGTTTTGACAATAGAGAATTTTGATAGTACTGACTGGTACTGCATTAATTTAAAAATCTTTACAGGTGTTTAAAGAAAGCTTCTGAAGTAAAGAGAGATAAGTTATATTGTTTGAAACGTTATTGTTTTGATGTGAAGTTTTGCAATAGATTTCAATGTATTAATAATTTGTATTTGAATATATTGATGATATTTTATGCATGTTCGTTAGAAGATTGTGGATCTCGTGCACTTACTGCTATTGTTGTTTTTATTTAATTGAGTAATTGTTATACTGCAAGAGTTGTAGAATTTAGATAGTACGAGGTTTGTCGTTTTCTCTCTTTACAGGTTCTAGAAAGGCACACACGGTGAGTGGAAAGTAATATTACTTTAAAATATCTTAATTATTTGATTGTTTAAACTGTTTGGAACACTTGGCGTGTTGAAAGTAAGTTACAGGTATCGAAGAACAGACCGAAGAGGTCGTGCTCGTAGCCGGATTTCCGAAGATGGGGCAATGGGCGACCGTCGACGGCAGGTAACGTGCGTGTCGGCGGTTAAGTGGTATGTTTTTCGTCAGGCTGTTACTTCGGGAGAGGGTGGGGCTTCTCACGTCTGTTTTGTGCGTAGGTTGGGCGAGACGATTTGGACAAAAAAAACCGGAGAGAAGCGAGAAGAGCAAGAAGGGCTTCGAATGAGAATGGAGAGAGTGCAGTTTTTAACAGATAATTGTTGTTTGGGTGCAGAAGGCTGCTGCAAAAGTAATATTATGTGCTTTGTGTATTAATCCAGATGACGAAACAGTCTGAGGATTTTACTGAGTTCTGGCAAGCAAGGTTGGCCGTTTCTACTATTTGCGTACGTGGCATTTGGCAGGCTTGGACAGAGGGAGTACCAGTTTGTTTACAGTTGTATGGTAGCCAGAAGCGTTCAACATTGATTCAGGTCGTTGTTGGCAAAAGGAGAAACTCGTTGACGGAATTATCGGCGGTACTAAACTCTCTGTTTTGATAAGGTGCGTGCGGGGCGAAATTCAATGCTGGAACGTTAGGAACAATGTTGAATGCTGCCGGCTGACTCTGAGTTAGCGATAAAAGAATTCGGTGCGGGACGAAGTTGTCGCCTCTTCGTAATTGCAATTGTGCTGGTTTTAGATTTAAAACGTGTAGTTTGGATTACCGGTGGGAAGACGGGAAGCCAAAGCGTCGAGTGAAGAGGTTTAAAGACACGAGGATGCGGTCCTTCGGAAAATATTTTCCGGCAGAAGACACGACTAAAAGGCTGCTGGAAGCATTTCAGTAAGTAAGAAGTTATTGATATGTTATTGATCCTCTGCTGGCACTGATTGTGTTTAACACGGAGCGCCATACTGACGAAAGAAGAGAGATAAACGACAGTAAAGTTTGTTGGTTTCCTTCTGGAGATTGTTGCCGGTGTTCGTGTTTCGCGATCAGTTGTTCTTGCCGCACAGGCAATTCTGTGGCCGAAAGGGGAAGATATGCCGACGGAAGGCACAGTTGTCGAAGAGTGTTTCGGAAGACACCAAAGAGATGGAAGGCTATGTTTTCTATTGAACCGAGAGATTTGCAAACGTGATGTTTGTTCGACAGAGAGACAGTATAGAAATTATATTTTGGTACCGTTGGAATGAAGACGGCGACAGCACTTTGTTTTTTCAGAAGACGTGTTTTTCATGTAAAGTATAGGAGAATTTCTTAAATTGCGCAAATTGACGGACGGGTTTTATATAGTTGTTTAAGCTTTTGTTTTTCGCTTTGAGTTTAATTGTTGTTTGTTGAAGTGGCAATTTCGGCAGTAAATACTCTGTTGGTGTCTTGCTATTGATTTAGTTGCGAAGACAGTGAATTTGCAGGGTGGGAAGCAACGAAGCGTAAGTACTAACCAAATTTGTCTTGCTAGTTGATGCCGAGTTTTTTTGACTTTGAATAGTTAGTTCAATGCAAGTAACGTTTTTAATGGTATTTTAAAAGATAAAATTGAAGTGTGATGCAGATAAATTGTTTGTTTTTTTTCTTTTATACTTAATTGTAATTGTTGCTTGGTTTCCCACGAGACTCTTATTTGCAGATTATTGTTTTTTGTGTGCACGAGCCGTTAGAATCGTCGAAAATGTGGATTATAGAAGAAGAGAGAAAGTAAGGCTTTTTATTAAAGTAAAACCTATTTCTTTATATTGGTATTATATTCTGGAAGTTTGAGATTCTAATAATTATTATAAAATAGCTTAGTGTTGAATGTTTTGTTAAAAACTGTAAAGAAATTGCTAAATTAGTTAAGTTTGTTTTTGCGCGTGCACGTGATGCGAATGTGTGGAGATGACAACTTTATATTTCGTAGCTTGTCTTTACTAAATGCATGAACCAACTTAATGGCATGGAAGTAGATAAGCGAGTAAGGCGAGTGTGGATACGAAGCATTTGTCGCTTGGACGAATTATAAAATATATGTATAAGTATGTGCATTTTGTTTTGACATTTTGCCAAAGTTTATATTCTTTAGAAGAGCTCACGCGAGATTGTCATCTTGAGTTTAATTTCTACATTTTTCAAATTGAAATTGTGTGATACAAATTTTCTTTAACGTTTATGTTTTTAGAAGAATGGCTATTGGCAAATTGTCACTATGCATAGGTAACTTTTATAAGCGGGTGGGATATTTTTATACCAGTTTGAATGTAGGTGTTGGCAAGAGAAGAAGAGGCGATGTTTGTTTCTAGCAGAAAGCATCCGGGCGGGGAGACGGACATTTGTTGCGCGGCTATTTGGCAGACGTGGTTGCGGATACGACCTCGGGCTATGTAGGGACGATTTGAAGACCGAAAGAGCAGGGAGTATAAGAGGCGGAAAGAATTTTTGTATTACGTGCGCGTGCTTGCTTGTGTTTCTAAAGTTGTTTACTCTTTGACCAGATGTATTCGACTGCAAACCGACATAGAAACGGTAGCTTTGATATCTTTATTTTCATTTTTACTGTGTTAGTGGCACAGAAGAACATACAGTGCCAAGTGATTTCAGGGAGTATAAATTTAATTATTATTGATAAGATACATTGATTGTATGAATTTGCTTGATATTTTTCAATGAATTGCAGGTTATGCAAGAAGTATGTTAAAAAAGAAAGTAGAAAATGTTTTGTGTTTCAGTGTGTTAGGTGGATGATAATGTTTTTGTTTAAGGTGCACAAGTAGGAAGCGTTATTAGTTTAGGGAGAAGACTTTACGTAGCAAAGATTGTCAAAGGACAAAAGTAAAGCATTTTCTTTTTTATAGATTTTTGTGAATTCTATGCATGTTTTCTATAACAGATTTTTATTAAAAAGTTTGTAATTTAAGTTTTTGAAAATGAAACTTTGAATTTTGATATATTGAATTACATAATTCTTTTTTTATAGATTGATTTCTGAATAACTAATAATTATATGTAACTAATTTTTTTGTATTTACAGCATTTTTTAAAATATTGTATTAGCTAAGCATTTGGGATAGGTAATCTTGATATATGTGATTGCAATAGCTTCTGATTTTTATATATATATATGTGTGTGTTTGTGTATATAATTTATTTTCTGTAGGAACATAGGACGAAAAGGATAAAATGTGAGATTATAATAAATAAATTTAATTATTCATTACTGTTTTTAATGTATTTCAGTTGTTTCTAATGAATTTTTAATGGAAAAGAATTTAATGTATTCAGTTTTTAAAATATGTGAATAGTTTGTAAATTGTACGATTGAACTCAAATTTGTTGTCTATATTACAGCAGCGAGTTTTACGTTGTAATGTTTTATGTCGGTCGTTTTAAAATTTGTGTGTAATGCGGAAAAGTTGTAAAGATTATTTTCTGTAGGTTCGTCGTAAAGATACAGTTTCTTAGAAGCTCTGTTATTGTGTAATATATATACACGCACAAATATGTAGTTACGAAAGTCGTATTATATTTATAATAATTGTGCAGGATGAAGATGAGAGACTCGTCTGAATTGCGTGAATTATTTTAAAGTAAGGAGAATCTGGTTAATGATGATTGATTGATTGATTGATTTATTTATTTATTTTTCCCCTATTATTATCTAAAATGTATAGTTGTCGTATAAAACATTGGTTATAATTTCAGATTATCCGTGTCAAGATATACCATAAAGCTGCACTGACAATATTTTGTTTTGACAATAGAGAATTTTGATAGTACTGACTGGTACTGCATTAATTTAAAAATCTTTACAGGTGTTTAAAGAAAGCTTCTGAAGTAAAGAGAGATAAGTTATATTGTTTGAAACGTTATTGTTTTGATGTGAAGTTTTGCAATAGATTTCAATGTATTAATAATTTGTATTTGAATATATTGATGATATTTTATGCATGTTCGTTAGAAGATTGTGGATCTCGTGCACTTACTGCTATTGTTGTTTTTATTTAATTGAGTAATTGTTATACTGCAAGAGTTGTAGAATTTAGATAGTACGAGGTTTGTCGTTTTCTCTCTTTACAGGTTCTAGAAAGGCACACACGGTGAGTGGAAAGTAATTTTACTTTAAAATATCTTAATTATTTGATTGTTTAAACTGTTTGGAACACTTGGCGTGTTGAAAGTAAGTTACAGGTATGGAAGAACAGACCGAAGAGGTCGTGCTCGTAGTTGGATTTCCGAAGATGGGGCAATCGGCGACCGTCGACGGCAGGTAACGTGCGTGTCGGCGGTTAAGTGGTATGTTTTTCGTCAGGCTGTTACTTCGGGAGAGGGTGGGGCTTCTCACGTCTGTTTTGTGCGTAGGTTGGGCGAGACGATTTGGACAAAAGAAACCGGAGAGAAGCGAGAAGAGCAAGAAGGGCTTCGAATGAGAATGGAGAGAGTGCAGTTTTTAACAGATAATTGTTGTTTGGGTGCAGAAGGCTGCTGCAAAAGTAATATTATGTGCTTTGTGTATTAATCCAGATGACGAAACAGTCTGAGGATTTTACTGAGTTCTGGCAAGCAAGGTTGGCCGTTTCTACTATTTGCGTACGTGGCATTTGGCAGGCTTGGACAGAGGGAGTAACAGTTTGTTTACAGTTGTATGGTAGCCAGAAGCGTTCAACATTGATTCAGGTCGTTGTTGGCAAAAGGAGAAACTCGTTGACGGAATTATCGGCGGTACTAAACTCTGTTTTGATAAGGTGCGTGCGGGGCGAAATTCAATGCTGGAACGTTAGGAACAATGTTGAATGCTGCCGGCTGACTCTGAGTTAGCGATAAAAGAATTCGGTGCGGGACGAAGTTGTCGCCTCTTCGTAATTGCAATTGTGCTGGTTTTAGATTTAAAACGTGTAGTTTGGATTACCGGTGGGAAGACGGGAAGCCAAAGCGTCGAGTGAAGAGGTTTAAAGACACGAGGATGCGGTCCTTCGGAAAATATTTTCCGGCAGAAGACACGACTAAAAGGCTGCTGGAAGCATTTCAGTAAGTAAGAAGTTATTGATATGTTATTGATCCTCTGCTGGCACTGATTGTGTTTAACACGGAGCGCCATACTGACGAAAGAAGAGAGATAAACGACAGTAAAGTTTGTTGGTTTCCTTCTGGAGATTGTTGCCGGTGTTCGTGTTTCGCGATCAGTTGTTCTTGCCGCACAGGCAATTCTGTGGCCGAAAGGGGAAGATATGCCGACGGAAGGCACAGTTGTCGAAGAGTGTTTCGGAAGACACCAAAGAGATGGAAGGCTATGTTTTCTATTGAACCGAGAGATTTGCAAACGTGATGTTTGTTCGACAGAGAGACAGTATAGAAATTATATTTTGGTACCGTTGGAATGAAGACGGCGACAGCACTTTGTTTTTTCAGAAGACGTGTTTTTCATGTAAAGTATAGGAGAATTTCTTAAATTGCGCAAATTGACGGACGGGTTTTATATAGTTGTTTAAGCTTTTGTTTTTCGCTTTGAGTTTAATTGTTGTTTGTTGAAGTGGCAATTTCGGCAGTAAATACTCTGTTGGTGTCTTGCTATTGATTTAGTTGCGAAGACAGTGAATTTGCAGGGTGGGAAGCAACGAAGCGTAAGTACTAACCAAATTTGTCTTGCTAGTTGATGCCGAGTTTTTTTGACTTTGAATAGTTAGTTCAATGCAAGTAACGTTTTTAATGGTATTTTAAAAGATAAAATTGAAGTGTGATGCAGATAAATTGTTTGTTTTTTTTCTTTTATACTTAATTGTAATTGTTGCTTGGTTTCCCACGAGACTCTTATTTGCAGATTATTGTTTTTTGTGTGCACGAGCCGTTAGAATCGTCGAAAATGTGGATTATAGAAGAAGAGAGAAAGTAAGGCTTTTTATTAAAGTAAAACCTATTTCTTTATATTGGTATTATATTCTGGAAGTTTGAGATTCTAATAATTATTATAAAATAGCTTAGTGTTGAATGTTTTGTTAAAAACTGTAAAGAAATTGCTAAATTAGTTAAGTTTGTTTTTGCGCGTGCACGTGATGCGAATGTGTGGAGATGACAACTTTATATTTCGTAGCTTGTCTTTACTAAATGCATGAACCAACTTAATGGCATGGAAGTAGATAAGCGAGTAAGGCGAGTGTGGATACGAAGCATTTGTCGCTTGGACGAATTATAAAATATATGTATAAGTATGTGCATTTTGTTTTGACATTTTGCCAAAGTTTATATTCTTTAGAAGAGCTCACGCGAGATTGTCATCTTGAGTTTAATTTCTACATTTTTCAAATTGAAATTGTGTGATACAAATTTTCTTTAACGTTTATGTTTTTAGAAGAATGGCTATTGGCAAATTGTCACTATGCATAGGTAACTTTTATAAGCGGGTGGGATATTTTTATACCAGTTTGAATGTAGGTGTTGGCAAGAGAAGAAGAGGCGATGTTTGTTTCTAGCAGAAAGCATCCGGGCGGGGAGACGGACATTTGTTGCGCGGCTATTTGGCAGACGTGGTTGCGGATACGACCTCGGGCTATGTAGGGACGATTTGAAGACCGAAAGAGCAGGGAGTATAAGAGGCGGAAAGAATTTTTGTATTACGTGCGCGTGCTTGCTTGTGTTTCTAAAGTTGTTTACTCTTTGACCAGATGTATTCGACTGCAAACCGACATAGAAACGGTAGCTTTGATATCTTTATTTTCATTTTTACTGTGTTAGTGGCACAGAAGAACATACAGTGCCAAGTGATTTCAGGGAGTATAAATTTAATTATTATTGATAAGATACATTGATTGTATGAATTTGCTTGATATTTTTCAATGAATTGCAGGTTATGCAAGAAGTATGTTAAAAAAGAAAGTAGAAAATGTTTTGTGTTTCAGTGTGTTAGGTGGATGATAATGTTTTTGTTTAAGGTGCACAAGTAGGAAGCGTTATTAGTTTAGGGAGAAGACTTTACGTAGCAAAGATTGTCAAAGGACAAAAGTAAAGCATTTTCTTTTTTATAGATTTTTGTGAATTCTATGCATGTTTTCTATAACAGATTTTTATTAAAAAGTTTGTAATTTAAGTTTTTGAAAATGAAACTTTGAATTTTGATATATTGAATTACATAATTCTTTTTTTATAGATTGATTTCTGAATAACTAATAATTATATGTAACTAATTTTTTTGTATTTACAGCATTTTTTAAAATATTGTATTAGCTAAGCATTTGGGATAGGTAATCTTGATATATGTGATTGCAATAGCTTCTGATTTTTATATATATATATGTGTGTGTTTGTGTATATAATTTATTTTCTGTAGGAACATAGGACGAAAAGGATAAAATGTGAGATTATAATAAATAAATTTAATTATTCATTACTGTTTTTAATGTATTTCAGTTGTTTCTAATGAATTTTTAATGGAAAAGAATTTAATGTATTCAGTTTTTAAAATATGTGAATAGTTTGTAAATTGTACGATTGAACTCAAATTTGTTGTCTATATTACAGCAGCGAGTTTTACGTTGTAATGTTTTATGTCGGTCGTTTTAAAATTTGTGTGTAATGCGGAAAAGTTGTAAAGATTATTTTCTGTAGGTTCGTCGTAAAGATACAGTTTCTTAGAAGCTCTGTTATTGTGTAATATATATACACGCACAAATATGTAGTTACGAAAGTCGTATTATATTTATAATAATTGTGCAGGATGAAGATGAGAGACTCGTCTGAATTGCGTGAATTATTTTAAAGTAAGGAGAATCTGGTTAATGATGATTGATTGATTGATTGATTTATTTATTTATTTTTCCCCTATTATTATCTAAAATGTATAGTTGTCGTATAAAACATTGGTTATAATTTCAGATTATCCGTGTCAAGATATACCATAAAGCTGCACTGACAATATTTTGTTTTGACAATAGAGAATTTTGATAGTACTGACTGGTACTGCATTAATTTAAAAATCTTTACAGGTGTTTAAAGAAAGCTTCTGAAGTAAAGAGAGATAAGTTATATTGTTTGAAACGTTATTGTTTTGATGTGAAGTTTTGCAATAGATTTCAATGTATTAATAATTTGTATTTGAATATATTGATGATATTTTATGCATGTTCGTTAGAAGATTGTGGATCTCGTGCACTTACTGCTATTGTTGTTTTTATTTAATTGAGTAATTGTTATACTGCAAGAGTTGTAGAATTTAGATAGTACGAGGTTTGTCGTTTTCTCTCTTTACAGGTTCTAGAAAGGCACACACGGTGAGTGGAAAGTAATATTACTTTAAA